>NW_024100863.1:0-300000 GCF_016161935.1 Mauremys reevesii
CAGATTTTTACCTGTCCCTAAATGGCCCCCTCAAGGATAGAACTCATAATCTTGGGCTTCACAGGCCAATACTCAAACCACTGAGCTAGCCCTCCCCTCCCAAAGGCTTGTTTCCCTGACTAGGAATCAAACCCAGGTCACAGCAATGAGCACACCAAATCCTAACCACTAGATCACAACTTCTGTTCAAACTAAAGTTGATCCTTTAGAAAGAGACACTTAGACTTCAAGTGATGGCGAATCAACCATGCCTCTAGACCAGTTGCTCCACTGGCAAATTCCCTTCACTCTTAAACATTTGCATCTTATTGCTAGCCTGGGTTTGTCTAGCGTCCAGCCATCAGAGGAGCCTTTTGGTGCTAGATGAAAGAGCCATATAATGTAGGAAGTCGTAGGCTGTGCTCATGGCACCTCATCTCTTGGATAAACTCAGCAGACAGAGTTGTTTTAGTCTCTCTCTATAAGGCTGGTTATCCAGACCTCAGATCATTGGGTTCGACCAGAAACAATTTTTTATTCTATTTTTCAGAACTGCCTGTGAACTAAAATCTCCACTATTTGCACAGCTCTAATGACCATATGCTGAGGCCTGGGCATAGACCAGGGGTTGGCTACCTTTCAGAAGTGGGGTGCCGAGTTTTCATTTATTCATTCTAATTTAAGGTTCTGCGTGCCAGTAATACATTTTAACCTTTTTAGAAGGTCTCTTTCTATAAGTCTATAATATACAACTAAACTATTGTTGTATGTAAAGTAAATAAAGTTTTTAAATGTTTAAGAAAGCTTTCATTTAAAATTAAATTAAAATGCAGAGTCCCGTGGACTGGTGAGGTCAGACCTGGGCAGTGTGAGTGCCACTGAAAATCAGCTTGTGTGCGCCTTCGGCACCCGTGCAAGCATAGGTTGCCTACCCCTGGCATAGACTGTTCATGGAAGGATCTGTAGATTTTTCAGGCCACTCTGAGCATCAAGCCTCATTTCCTGAATAACACAGGGATTTCTGCAGTGGAGAGAACTATTCCTCCATGCTTTGCACGGCTTTCTTCAATCCCAGGGTCCTCCCAGCATGCACAAAGGAAGACTCAGATCCCGACATACAGACAACGCTCATGCAATAGGCTTTTAAAAGCTGCCTCAGGAAGGATGCTCCTGGGGTGAGCCACAGTGTCAAGAGGAATGACATGAGATGTCCTGCTGCTGCATACGCACCTGGGACCGGCACCCCATAAGCGTTGGGACTTCCTGAATGAACTGCACTGCCGTAGCGTCATTCCACCTCCGTCGTGGCAACGTTCTCTCCTTTCCAGCTGAAGAGAGAGAACAGAGGAATCTATTTTTCCATCCATCCACATTGATTACTAGATTTCAAGGCCAGAAGGGATCATCTAGACTAGCTTCCTCTAGGCTTGTTGATTTAAGGATCTTTCCTTTGTAGATTTTCGCATGTGATGTTGATCATTTGTTTTTTAGTGGTTTATAAAGCTTTGAACTTTTCGAACCTCAATATCTACGGACACTAAATAATTGTCCGACCCTCCCCCTTGCAGGATTTTGTGCAGCTGTAAAAATTTAAATGGATAAACATCTAAAAAAAAGGCTTTAAAAGAAACATCGCTATCATCCGTTGAAATAATAATAAAAAAATAATCGAATTCTGCCAGGCCTTACTACAGTTTAATGCTATCTGTTGGCATACACTGTGTCTCCACCAGGGGGCCCTGCTGTCCTAGCTACACCAGTAAAGCATGTGTAGTGTAGTGTAGAAAAGCCCTAGGTTGCTTTTCCAAACAACACTTACAGAGTCACGTCTACACAAGCACAAAGAGACCAACAGCAGCAAGTTTCCAAAGACCAGGTCAACTGATTCGGTTTCATGGGGCTGAAACTTAGCCGTGTAGATATTTGTGCTTGGCTGGGATGGGGTGAGAGGCGAGGGTCTCGGAGCCTGGGATGCCAGCCTGAGCCCGAATGTCTCACACTGCTACTTGCAAGGGCATGTAGCCCTGCAAGCCCAAACCAGTTGATCTTATGTCAGGTGCAGACATAGAGTCCCTCCTGAGTTACTTTAGTGCTTTGTGACAGTTTTTCCCGTGGGCTTTATTTTATCTTCTATGGCTGAGTACATTCACTCCTGCTTGTACCTTGCCTGTGGGGTTAGGCACACAAAGAGCAATCTGAGTTAGGCTCCTTGGAAAACCCAGCCAGACCCAGACAGTAAATTCTTGTGACTCCTGGACCATCTTTTGTAGCAGAAGGGAGGCAGGTGTGGCCCTGCTAGCGGATGCATGCACGACTGGATCTGAGAAGAGCTGGGTTTTGTTCCCAGGTCTCTTGCTGGGTGACTAACTTGGGCCTGCTCCACGTCCCTCTCTGTACCTCAGTTTCCCCATTTATAAAATGGAGGCAACAAGCCCTATCGCCATTGTAAATTGCTCCAGAGAACTAGTTACCATTATACCTGTGTGTACAGCACCTCACACAATAGGGACCCAGCCTCTCATGTGAGGGTTTATAGGTGCACCAGCATCAGGCTCCCCAGTTCATCCCACCTGGGAGAGGGAGACAGCAGCTGGGTCAAATAGAGTGGGTAAATGGCTTGCCACGGAACCTACTACGGAGCGTGTCTCCCAATCCCGGTCCTGGAAATATATGAAGCCCTCGTGGTCCTAGCGCATGAGGAGGGTCTCCCGCTGTTGAAGTAGCAGTCTCCTTCTTCACCACGTCCTCAGGATCTTCTTTCTCTGACTTTTGGCGGTTGCCCGCATAGCCGTTGAATGGGAGCTTCTTGTGATCTTCGCCACCAGCAGCCCCACCTCGCCTGGAAGGAGAATGAGAATCCCGATGGATGTCCCCTACACATGTGGCCCAGCTCATCCCAGCTAGTTTTCAGGATCCTCCAATTGGCGTAGGCAATCCACCTCCATGAGAGGAAGTATCTAGCTTGATGGAAGGTCTCCGCAGCTGTCTACACCAGCTTAGCTATGTCACTCAGGAGGAGTGGCTTTTTCACACCCCTGACCAATGTAGCTGGGTCAACCTAACTTTTTAGTGTAGGCCCGGCCGAAGAAAGGAGGGAGTTTCACCGACTCTGAATAAACGTGAGTCCTCATGCCAGGAAAAATAAACAAAAAGGGAAAAGCATGCCTGAGGTTTTTATCCAGAAACTGGGGGCAGCCTAAGCGGGAAATTGTCAAGTGAAACACTGGATCCCTCAATGATGACGGGGTACGCTGGGAACCCGTTCAGAGGCAATGGTAACGTCTGCTAGAAAGAGAATTTAGCTAATTTAGAGGCATAAAGCCTGAAGGTGCATCCTGATGTTTATTTTTTGTGTAACTGTTACCCAGGGTCTCCCAGGAGTAACTTAACTGTCTCACTCCAGGAGGTGTCAGGCACAAATCAGTGGGGACACAGCAATTTCTGTCTGATAAATGATTGATACAAGGACGTGTGCTCTTATCTAAAACTACTATTATTAGCTATTAAGCACACACACACATATGTAATAGGTTTAGGACATCCCAGATATAGTTACCCACAGTCTGAGATGCTTTTGAGTAACCACCAGCCGGGCTTCCAAGGGGCCCTCTTTCCCTCCAGCTGATGGAGAGTTTAAATGTCAGTTCCTTGCCTGGAGAAAAGCTCCCTCGGACTGATCTGAGGTATTTATTTTTACCAAATCGTTTATAGCTAACTCTAACAAAGCACGTAACCTACAGTAGCAAAGAAGTTATCTCTAGCCTGCTTCTTGCTTGCTTATATATACCTGCCCCTGGAAATTTCCACTACATGCATCTGACGAAGTGGGTATTCACCCACAAAAGCTCATGCTCCAAAACGTCTGTTAGTCTATAAGGTGCCACAAGACTCTTTGCTGCTTTTACAGATCCAGACTAACACAGCGACCCGATACATAACAGACTCCTAGTGGGTCAGCAGAATAACCTCTGCTGAGTCAGCAATTCTCCTAATTTCTCCTCCTCCTGTCTCCAAACAGTTCCAGCATTTCTAGCCATAACAACAAGATGTCAGGGGCACCTAAAACCACTCATTCTCTTCCAGAACTTTCCCTCCCACCCTCCCATTCTGCTTAGCAAACTGCAAGTCTGCAGCTGTCCGACCTTGTCTCACGAAGGTCTAAGATTTTCCCTAGCTATTGGTCTGGTTTTCAGCCAGCAGTGGCTGCACATATAGAATGGACAACTGCAGCACAGTCAAGTTCTGGGGTACATGCAGGCAGAGGCGGCTCTAGGGATTTTGCCGCCCCAAGCACGGCAGGCAGGCTGCCTTCGGCGGCTTGCCTGCGGGAGGTCCCCGGGCCTGCAAATTCGGCGGCAGCCTGTGGGAGGTCTGCTGAAGCCGCGGGACCAGCGGACCCTCCGCAGGCATGCCGCTGAAGGCAGCCTGCCTACTGCCCTTGCAGCAACCGGCAGAGCGCCCCCCGCGGCTTGCCGCCCCAAGCACGCACTTGGCAGGCTGGTGCCTGGAGCCGCCCCTGCATGCAGGAAGGTCAAATTCTGGGGTAAAATAATGTGTGTGTGTGTGTGTTGGTGTTGGTGTTGGTGTCCCCTTTGCTGTTTCTTCTCGGAATCTGGGATTTTTTCTATCAAATAAACCTTTTCCTAGAATCATAGAATCTCAGGGTTGGAAGGGACCTCAGGAGGTATCTAGTCCAACCCCCTGCTCAAAGCAGGACCAATTCCCAACTAAATCATCCCAGCCAGGGCTTTGTCAAGCCTCACCTTAAAAACCTCTAAGGAAGGAAATTCCACCACCTCTCTAGGTAACTCATTCCAGTGCTTCACCACCCTCCTAGTGAAAAAGTTTTTCCTAATCTCCAACCTAAACCTCCCCCACTGCAACTTGAGACCATTACTCCTTGTTCTGTCATCAGGTACCACTGAGAACAGTCTAGATCCATCCTCTTTGGAACCCCCTTTCAGGTAGTTGAAAGCAGCTATCAAATCCCCCCTCATTCTTCTCTTCTGCAGACTAAACAATCCCATTTCCCTCAGTCTCTCCTTATTTCCACCCTGAGCATGGCTCTGGTGTGCACTGTGGCATGTGTGCCAAAGTGAATTGGTAGCTGGGGGCTGGTTTCACTCCTCTGGGGGTGGCGCACGGAGCAGCTGGAAGTTAAGGACTTGGGCTGGAAGGATTTGGGGAGATGCAGGCCGAGAAGGGCTGTTGCTGTCACTTTGAAAGGAGTATTTTGGCTGGTGGAAGCCAGGGTGAGACCTTTTGCTTGTGGGACGGCACCTGGTGTCAGCAGCATGGCACTAAGGCTCCCAAAGTTACATGGCAGGTGGAGACAGAACCCCTCACCGGTCTGGATGACCTCGGAAAGGTCACAAGTGGTGGGTTTGAAAATGGGTTAAGTTCTGCAGGAACATGCCACTCTCGCGCCGAAATCAGTGTCCCCACGTGGTGCTATTCAGGAATATCCATTGCACTTTAAATGCACGCCCTATCTTAATCCACATTAATTTCCCAGTGTAAACAGGCCACCATAAGAACATAAGAACGGCCATACTGGATCAGACCAAAGGTCCATCAAGCCCAGTATCCTGTCTTCCCACAGTGGCCAATGGCAGGTGCCCCAGAGGGAATGAACAGAACAGGGAATCATCAAGTGATCCATCCCCTGTCACCCAATCCCAGCTTCTGGCAAACAGAGGCTAGGGACATCACCCCTGCCCATCCTGGCTAATAGCCATTGATGGACCTGTCCTCCATGAATCTATCTAGCTCCCTTTTGAACCCCGTTATAGTATTGGCCCCATTGAATTTCAATGAGAATTAGGCTCCAAAGTTCCTAGGTCGCTATTGAGAATGGGATTTAGACTCCTAAATTGTACACTTGCTCTCTGTATCTTAATCCCCCATCTCTGCAATGGGGATAATACTTAGGGTGACCATACATCCCATTTGGCCGGGACAGTCTCTTTTTTAAGCCGGGTCCCGACCGTCCTGACTTTTTGGGCAAAAATGGGGTGTGGAGGAATGCGTGAGGGAGCGAGCGGCTTGGCCAGCCCACTCTCCAGCCTTTGGAGAGGGGCTTGGGTCAGCCCTGTGGGGGAGAGCTCGGACGAGTGGCTCGGACCAGCCCCACACCGGGGAGCGGGAGGGCTCGGGCTAGCCCCACACGGTGTCCTGTTTTCCCTTGGGAAAATATGGTCACCCTAATAAGACTTTCCTACCTCACAGTGGTGTGTTTGGATAAATGCATTAAAAGCCCAAGAGGTGGTCAGATACTACAAGTAATGGGGACCAAAGGACCTTTGCTAGATTTTCTATCCTGCTCATTAGCTGGGAAATTTGACTGAGCAGGCACAGGCAGAATGAAATCCAATGTCTGGCAACTGAACCCAGACAAATTCAGGCTAAAACCAGGCATAAAGTCTGAAGCAGGAGTAATTAGCCACTGGCAGCGTAGTGACTATAGGGCTGATCCCTCTAGGGGCACTCGTGATAAAGTGGCAATTTTCAGTCATGTTTTTGTGACGCCCATGTGTGCCTCAGTTTCCCCTCTGCTTTGCACTGCTCTCTGGAGGGGCAAAAGGGCACTTTTGGGGCAACGCAGGAGATGTAAGGTGTGTGTGACCCCCTCACTGCCCGGGACCGCTAAGGAAACCAATTGCCCAGAGGGAGGTGAGTTCCCACCCTCGCACACCTCAGCAGGGAAGCTGAGCAGAAGCCCCAGCTCGAGAACAAAGGAACAGTGGCAGGCCGGGGAGGAGGAGTCGGCTTTTGGGAGAGGCTGAGCGGTGAGCGCAGAGCCTGGAATGGAGCCCATAGAAGCTTGGCCGGTGATTTGCACTGGCTTGGCCAGAAGGACAATGTCTTAACTGTTATCTCCCTGTGCTGACCCAAGGACTTCCCGAGGCTGAGTTCCTGTTCGCCAGCAAACCCAACTGTTTTGGAAACGCTGCCTGGCGTCACTGCAAATACTTGCTGAGATGCGTAGACTCCAGCTGAGAGACTTTTCCCCTCTTCCCCGCTCCTGATGGAAGGGGCTACCCTGGAGAACTGAGGGGTTCCACCACAGGCCTGATTAAAAGCTGGGACGTAGCCTTGGTCCTGTGGGTCCAGGACAGCACTCGCTGTGTTCTGTAGCAGTGCGGGAGTAGCTAGGCTGAGCGTGGTTGTGTACAGCTTGACAACAACATAGTGTGGGAACTCAACTGTGCCAAGATCCCGTCTTCCTATTGCGCTGTTGTGTAAAGAACGACGGACACAAGAGGAGCAACTTGCCATGGGATGTAAAGCGGATTCTGCATCACTGGATCAAAGCTAGCCAGGGTGTGTCTACACATACTGCGAATACCCCTGCCGCCTGGTTCTACCTTTGGAGTCTCTTAATCAAGATTGTGGGTATGTCTACATGGCAACTAGACACCCACGGCCGGCCCGTTACAGCTGACTCGGGCTGCAGGCTGTTTCGTTGGTTTGTAGACTTCTGGACTCGGCCTGGAACCTGGGCTCTGGGACCCTCCTTCCTCACAGAAATGAAACCTCCCCGTAGCCCGAGCCCCACAAGCCAGAGTCAGCTGCCACGGGCCAGCAGCAGGTGACTAGTTGCTGTGCAGACATACCCTGGATGATCATCTATAATGTCACCCCGTAACTCAATCAGAAGTTCCAGGCTTAATGAAGGAACAACTTCATTAATGAATGATCTCTGGCCTATGATATGCATGAGGTCAGACTAGACTAAACTCTAAGGTGGCCAGGTGCCCAGTTTTAGTTGGGAAAGTCTGGTCAAAAAGGGGACCTGACAGTGTCCAGTCAGATCTATAGACTGGACACCCAAAGTCTGGTTACTGCAAGTCGGGGAGGCACTGGGTCATCATCCGTGCCAGCCCCTACTCAGCCAGAGCCGCCTCCTATCTTCATCAGACGGCTGCAGCTCCCAGCCTCGGCTCCACAGGCAAATCCCTCCTGACCCGGATGGGGGTAGGGAGTGGGAGGGGAAAAGCAATGAGCTACGGGGGGAGGACGGAAGAGGGAAGAGATGGGGCAGGGGTGGGGCTTTGGGGGGGAATAGGTTGGACAGGGGTGGGGCCTCGGGCGGGGAAGAGGCGGGGCAGGGGAGGTTCCAGCACTGCTGGAGTGTCCGGTTTTTAAATATTACCAACTCTAATGCCAAAGACTGTTTTGTCTTAGACTCATGGATGTCTGTAATTTAAAGTAGGACAGTATTTAACCATCTCATCTGCTTTTCCCCTGACCTTGCTGACCTAGTCCACATGCTTGCTACTTTTGATGTGTGTTGTAGTGGACGAGATGGCGTAATTGATGAAGGATGGTTATAAATGACAACATGGAATTGATAAAACGCACAGGGCCCATTTGGCACTGCGGCCGTGTGCTATAATCAATGTCACAGCATTGAGTAACCTAATGACTGATGTCTGAGTCATTAAGAGCTAATTATGGCTATAGATGGTCTCAGTACAGATACAATAGTTACAGCTGTCATTGGCTTATTGATTCGGTAAATTGATAATTTTCAAAATCAGATCAGAGCATGAGAAAGAAAGATTTTCAAGGATTTTCTTTCTCCAAAACCAGTATATAAGGCATGACTTGGGGAGTTAGAAGCAAAGTGAAGTGAAATGTGATGTCTAATTTCTCCAGTCTCAGATTGGTATGTACATTTCCTTTCTTATTCTGTATAGTGCTGTATCAAGCATTTGATTGACTCTCTTAAATGACACTTCAACTGAATTAGCTATTTGATGTCACGTCATATTAAATCCAAATGCGCCAGGAAATCTGTGAACACCTTGTCTGTTCGATGTGTGTGCGAAACAGGTTAAAACAACAGAGGACGTGGTTGGTAACGTTGAACTAATTTTGCCGTCCACTCTCTGAAAACAACAGGGCATGAGTTTTGCGATTCTCCAGCTCCGTGGCTTTCATTCATCCCTGCTATCAACTATTCCACTGTCTAGTTAGGGGATTTATATGGCTGCTGTGAGTACGGGAGTGTCTCACAGTCTTCTAATGCTCTGATTCTGACAATTCCCCCGGCAAGGCAGGGCTGGGCTATCAGCTGCATTTCACAGAAGAGCAACCAAGGCACAGATCCTCAATGGGATTTAAGCACCAAGCTTCCCTTATGCTCAGTGGATCTGGGCCTAGGCAACTCGCCTGAGGCTGGGAATTGAATTCATGTCTCTGAAGTTCCAGGCTAAGACTGCAATTGCTGTACTATGCCTCCTCCCCAAGGGGCCCGCTCCCCCCATCAGCGCCGCCCCATGGCCAGCCTGTTATTCTTACCGGGGGGGACTCGGATGCAGCACCCTCTCTCATCTCGCACGGGTTCATCCCGCTCCACGTTGTACCGGATGAACTCGAAGGACATGAGCATCTGGAAAGCAATGGGGTGACAAAGACGGAAATCAGCTGGAAAAATGACGCCAGCATCCCTCGTGTGCCCACTATCAGGATCTGCCACCTTCCCTCTCCCCCACCACCCCCGCCAGTGATTCCGTCTAGTCCTCGAGTGATTTTCACCTCCATGCAGCCCCGCAGCTGTGTGGCTGCAGCTATGAACTCCTCCGTGGGGCAGGAGGGTCGCTGCTTTTGAGCTTCTGTCGCCAGCGTATCGGCGTGTTGTGGTTTTCGGTGGGGTGCGCGCCGGGGATTTGGAGCATGGTCCATTAAAATAAGGTGCAACCGTCATCTGAGTGCAAGGGGACAAGTAACTGCAATGGCTGCAGTTCAGGAAAGTTGATGTGGGAATACAGCATGGAAGACTGCTTGAGTCATGGAAAGTAACGGACAATCACAATGCCTTGCTGTCTCCGATTTACCAGTACAACTATTGTTGTCGATCTTGGGATTCTAATGTGAGAAAAACCTTTTCCCCAGGGTTTCCATGAAGAAGTGAGCTATTCTCTTGTTTAATTTCATTTTATTACTTCTGAACCCTATTAGTGGCTAAATCCTTCAAAACTGACCTGATCCTAGAATTTGGAATTATATTTCTGCACGAGGGCCATGGAGGTAGCCCCAAAATTAACCTCTGGCCCGCGGCATTGAAAAACAGTTGGACCATGTTGGAAAAACACAATCCGCTTGGTAAGTGGATTGAGATCATTGCGTATTTAGGATGGACAAAGGCACTGGCTCGTCGGCACGAGCTTGAGGGTCCACCCACCGCTATCCCACACTGCTGTCCATTTCGCCACGATCGGCCTGCCTGCTTATCCATCTGCCTCCCCCCGCTCTGCGGTCTCAAAGCCTGGATGTTGCCTGCCCTATTCCAATCCTGGTGTGAAGCCAGGATACTCCTGGAATTATGCATCTCAGCATTGAGCAGCGCTGTTCACTATCATGCAGCGCCTCATGCAAGAGCATGGAGCTATGCCGAAATCCTTGAACTCCTTGGCACTTGGGGAGAAGCAAAGGGGCAGAGGTGGCCCTTTACAGAAATCACCAGCATAAAGATGTGCTTGAAACCCTCTCTAAGCAGATGATCCTTCTCAATTCTTCAGTGCCACAAGGAGATCTTATTGAATGCTCGTTGTCCCAGCAATGACATGTTCATGTCCCAGTGCTGAGCTAGAACATGGTCCCTTCCTTCTCTCGGGCCAGGTTGCAAAGCTCCAAGGCTGAATCACCATCAGGCAGGGCTGCAGATGCAGCCTGCGCTGCATAGTGTTGTTAGAGGAACCAACCAAGGCTGTGCTGGACACCTAGTGAGAGACAATCTCTGCCCCAAAGAGCTCACCGTCCAATCAGACAAGTCAGACAAATGATGAGGTGAAAATAAGGATAATTTGGCATCTTTTTTATCTAAATTTGTACAGCGCCTTGCACAATAGGGCCAGGATCCATGACTGGGGCTCTTAGGCTCTACCATAATACACCTAATAGATAAAGTATAGTGTCTAGCACAAGGAGGCCCTGGTCCATTACTGGGGGTCCTAATGCTACCATAATATACCTAATAAATAATGTACAGCATTGAGGGTGTGACATTACTGACATAACCTGTGACCGTATAGATCATTGTTGCCACCACTGTTATATATTTGCAGCAAATATTGTACAAAGGTTGTTGTGTGAGGTGTCTATGGAAAGGTGATGATTTGCTGATTATAATTATGCTGTCTGTATGGGTGTGTCATTTTTGTATTGCAGTTATGAATATTGGCTATGTACGTGTATCTCAATGTGTTTTGAATCTAAATAGCCTAAGCGAAGCATTTGGTCAGCTTCTTGAGAAGGGACTATTCTCAGTAAGTGCCCAGTCAAGAAACACTTAGCTGACAATGGACTTTGGAGACGCCAGTCCACATCTGAGCTTTTCTGGGAACATTCAAACTAACATGCGGACAATGGCATCAGCCTCTAAAAAACTGAGTCATGCATGGACATGTGACTTGCCCATGTGACTCCAAACTCCATCTTGCTGTGATCTTGCAGAGGAGAACCAAGGGGTTTCCACACACAAGAGAAAGAATATAAAAGGCAGCTGCATCTCCTCCATCTTGTCTTCAACCCTGTTTCTGGAGGGACTTTGCTATAACAAATGGAAGCTCTGAACAAAGGACTAAATGACCCATCCCAGGTAGGGATGTGCTCCAAAGGCTTGATTTGAACCTGCAGTTTATTCTATCACTGCTACAAGCCTGAACCAAGAACTTTGCCATGACTGTATGTGATTGATTCTGAAGGGTTAAAATCCATGTGCATTTTATATAACAACCTGGTATATGGCTTGTGCCAGCCCTTTCTCAGACCCAAAGTCCAGAGTTTGGTCTGGAGACCAGAGGCCTAGCAAATAGTAATTAGCTAAAAGAAAGCTGGGTAAACAGATAATCTTGTTTTTGCTAAAATAGGCCTGGTCAGCAAATTGCCAGATGTTAAAGCTAAGAACTAAATAATTGTGTCTTATTCAGAGTTGCAAATTGAACAAAGGATCCCTGTTCCTATTGTGTCAGTCTCTTCTGTAGGGAACATTCTTCCCACAGATCCATTCTTAAGTTTATGAAAAGTTGGCACATGTCAGTATAAGATATGGCATCCTTCCACCTCCCTTCCCAGGGACCAATGCCCTGCCTTAAAACATAAAGGGGACAATCTTTATTGCCATATACTTTCACTGTTTCTTTGCTTTAACCCCTAGGAATGTACCTGGTGGACAATCAAAGGAGTTGCTCCATTCCTATGGACCCCAAATCAGAATTCAACAGAAATATTTTATACTAATAGCATTTTATCAAAGTATTAATTAAATGTTAACTTGCTAACTTGAGACCATGGGCGGAGACATTATGTAACCTAATGTGCTATCTTGTCTTGCTGCAAAACCTATCCCGGGGTGTGGAACTGCCTACCCCGTCACTTTCCCCCGCCCATGGAAAATCTATATATTCTATTGTAATCAACTGATTGACAGTGTCTCTGAGCCTAATAAGCCAGGTGACACTCCACCAGCGCTGTGTGTAATAAACTCCTGTGCTTGGCCTCTACACGGTGTGGATTTATGTCCTTCAGATTCAGTTTAACCAATTCTAGCTCTCATCTCTATCTTTTTCCTTTTATGAATAAACCTTTAGATTTTAGATTCTAAAGGATCGGCAACAGCGTGATTTGTGGGTAAGATCTGACTTGTATATTGACCTGGGTCTGGGGCTTCGTCCTTTGGGATTGAGAGAACCTTTTTCTTTTACTGGGGTGTTGGTTTTCAAAACCATTCATCCCCATAATGAGTGGCACTGGTGGTGATGCTGGAAACTGGAGCGTCTAAGGGAATTGTTTATATGACTTCTGGTTAGCCAGTGGGGTAAAACCGAAGTCTTCTCTGTTTGGCTGGTTTGATTTGCCGTGGTGTGCAAAGGAACCCCAGCCTTGGGCTGTAACTGCCCTGATCTCAGCCATTTGTGCTGAATTGGTACTCTCAGTGGTGTCCCACCAAAGGCAGCATCGTTACAACAGCACAATGGAGTTCGGGGGCTCCTCAGCCGTAACACAAATAATACGGTGACGTGGCCAAGCTCAGCCAGGAATCCTATAACTGCCTTTACATCTGCTGAGTCCAGTGGCCTTGGCCACAAAATCAACCTTTTCCTCCTTTACAGCAGACAGTCTGCCAAGGCAAGATGCAGCTGTCTGAGCCTTTAGCAACATTTCACACACGGAGCTCATTTGATCAGTGCTCCAGCTTCTGAGCCGGCGTCATTCACTGCAAAAGGCGTGGGGCCTCGCTAGGTCAGAGTCCGTTTCTCTCCTTGCTGTACTTGGAGATCCTCTAAGGTAGGGTGACCAGCTAGCAACTGTGAAAAAACGGGACAGGGGATGGGGGGTATTTGGCATCTATATAAGAAAAAGTCCCAAAAAATGAGACTGTCCCTTTAAAAAAACATCTGGTCACCCTACTCTAAGGTAAGGAAATCCTGCGCTGACATTTCCCAGATGTGTCTGCCCGGGGCGTGGCTGGCTGCCCTGCACTTTGGAATCTGCTCCCCTCCTCAGCTGAAACAGTCACAGACCTTGCTGAACTTCTGGGCACACTGACACTGCAATGCCCTTGATTCATTCTCTCCTGGCTTTTTCTGATGAGCTGGGAGGAGCTCGCCCCTATTCCTCAGGGGGTCAGAGACGGACATCTCTCTGGTGTAATATTTTTGGCATGATGTGTTGATTTATACATATTGCATGTTTTCTGCATGACGCCCTGAAGCCAGAGTCTCCCTGGGAAAGTTTTCTGCAAGTTCATAGCTTCATAGATTTGCATACCCACAAGAGGCCACTAGATCATCTAGGACTGGACTACGCCAGAAAATTAGGTCAATCCAGCTATGTTGCTCAGGGGTGTGAAGAATCCACGCCCCTGAGTGATGTAGTTAAACCGACCGAAGTCCCCATCTAGACGTCCATCAAGCTAGCACCCGCCTCTCGCAGAGAGGTGGATTAACTACGCATGCAGGAGAACCCCTCCGCTGGTGCAGGTAGTGTCCACTCTGAAGCACCAGTGTTTCAAATGTAGCCAAGCCTGTAATTCGACCTACTGTATAACAAAGGCCAGAGAATTTCTCCTGATTGTCCCTGTCCTGAACAATACAACTCGTGTTTGGCTAACAGCTCTTCCAGCTCTTCCAGTCTTGCCTTTTTCCGCTAGGTTAAAGAGTCTGGTGTCTCCTATCCATGAAGATACTTCGTCACCACTCAGTCTTCTTTCTGATAAGCTAAATAGATTGGGGTCCTTAAGGCCTTTCACTTTCAATCCCCAAGCCTCCCCGGGCCTAACCTAACTGTACTCTTTCTGATGCACAACACTTTTCACAGCCTGTGGGCAGGGCCGCCCAGGGGGGGGGGGCAAGTGGAGCAATTTGCCCCAGGCCCCGGGCCCCACAGGGGCCCCCACGAGAGTTTTTTGAGCCAGGAGCCCCGGAGCTTCTTCCGCTCCGGGTCGTCATTGGCAGTAATTCGGCGGCGGTGGGGGTCCTTCCGCTCCGGGACCCGCCGCCGAAGTGCCCCAAAGACCCATGGCGGGGGTCCTTCCACCCCAGGACCCGCCACTGAAGAGCTGGGTCTTCGGCGGTAATTCGGCGGTGGGGACCCCCTGCCGCGGGTCTTTGGGGCACTTTGGCGGCGGGTCCCGGAGCGGAAGGACCCCCCACCACCGAATTACCGCCGAAGTGGGGGACCCCCACCGCCGAGGACCCCAGGTCCCCTGAATCCTCTGGGTGGCCCTGCCTGTGGGGGAGAAATATCAACATAACCTCACATCCCAGGGGAAATGGATGCAGGAATCTTTTTCATCTCAGTGTTGTTGATGAACCACAGTAAGAGAGGCCAAATGGCTAAAGAGACCTTCATCATCTGTGCTCAGCCTCCACACGTGTCCCAGCTGGGGAAGAAACTGGTAATGAGCACTAGGGAAATGACCACCATGTTAGGGAAGAGGCAGAGTAGCATTCCTCACCTTCTGGATGAAGCTGACCCTTCCCACGGCTCCAATCTTCCCCGTGTAGTTAACGAACCCAATGTTCCCCTCTGTGGCCCCGTAGAACTCGCAGATGCGGATGGGCCCGAAGCGCTGTAGGAATTCCTTCCAGACCTCCACCCTCAAGCCGTTACCCACAGCCAGCCGCACTTGATGCTCTCGTTCATTCTCCCTCTGCAAGGCAAACAGGGCGGAGCTCCAGGAGCGGCACAGAAAGGAGGCCAGGTCTCACCCTGGGTCTCACGCTAGTTCAGGGATCTACCAAGGTGCCCATGCACCCTACATGCCCCCATGTTGTGCTGTAAGGGGTCAGTGGCAGCCATCCAGGGAGTGGGCACTGAGCATTTGCTTTCAAGATCAAAAGAAGGAGCAACCCAGCCCCTTTGTGTGGGAATAACAACTGTCGGGCAACCACCCAAGGCAGCAGGCCACGTGGCAGGGCAGAGCTAGGAGGTGGGGCCATGAGGGGCAGGTTGCCTGGTTGCAAACGTGGGGGGTGGGCTGTGGGAGCAAAAAGCCAGGAGGAAGAGAGCGAGTGTGACTCTGGGATGAAGCAGGGATGGAGCTTCTTGGGCACAGAGTTTGCTGGAGGGGCAGACACGGGGATCTTGCAGCCATAAGACTCAGGGAAACAGGACTTGGTATGTTTGTTTGGGGCCTGGAGGTTGGTGAATAAACAAGACCACACCGAGAATATCCCTGACTCGCCTCATTGATTTATCATCCTCGCAGAAACACCCCTGTAAGAGCCCAGACTGTGGCTAAAGAAGCAACGGTGCCACAGAAACCCTACTTTGAGGCCAACACACGCCAGAGTTCCAGGATGCTGCATAGGACAAGGGACCTTGGATAGGAACATAGGATAGGAAATCTCCCCGTGCACATGTGACAGCTACATGTGACACACCAGAGACTAAACCAGCCACCTCGGCACTGAAACCAGGAGCTGCTACTGCTTAAGACTGTAACAGACTCATAGCCATTGTAGGTTGGCATGGGGAAGCGGGACTTGTAACACACACTCACCAGTGGGTGATATAGAGAACTGCCACCATAAGGCATAGATACCCCTTAAGCCACTATTTTGATCATTCAGATGGGACATACATGGGGCATTAATCGGTCAGTGTCTGGCACATGTCCGTCCATGCCTGATCTACAGCGGGCCTATTACAGCCTCCAGAGTCTGGCCCCTTTTGCTCAAGCTCTGGGGGATTCTGATTTTTAGCTCTGCAAATTCCCAGTGGAGTTGGTTGAAAAATGTTTGTTTGTTTGTTTCCTGTTGGAAAAATGGAAAAAATTTGACAATTGAAAAATTTCAACACAAGCCCAAATACGTCAGTTCTGAAATGCTGCTGTGGTGTTCATAGAACTGGATGTCCAGGTGCTTCTAGTTGGACTAGAATGCACCATAATGCACCATGATGATCCCTCTTGGAGAGAAAAGACTGTAGGTGCATCATGGGAGTCCCTGGTTGTGATGCATTATGAGAAACATAGCCAGGTGCCTGATACTCCCATTCTCCTCTACAGGCTGGGCTCCTTGGTTACAGTACATCTCCGATGATGCACCATGATACCCCTCTTGGAGAGGAGAGGCAGTAGGTGCATCATGGGAGTTCCTGGTTGTAGTGCATCATGGGAGATGTAGTCCACTGGGGAGCCTGATCTATAGAGGAAAATTGGAACAAGAAGCAACTAAACTATAACTCCCATGTGGCACCATGGCAGCATGTCAGAATCAAAGTCTTTCAGTTTTTGGCTAAAATTTTTCAATTTTTGGGTGATTTTTTTGACAAAAAAATCCCAATTTTCCACAGAAAGTAGACACTTTCTGTGAAAAAAATGTTCTTAGTCAAAAAAACACTTTTTTTCATCAAAAACCAGTTTAGAGAGAACATTTTGAACCAGGCCTAATGATGGTTCATTCTCTGTAGATGGTCAAGATGGTGGCCAACATAGGCCTTGAACTCATCTCTAAATTTCAACCTCGGGTGAAGGGTTGGATTAGGTATATAAAAGGTTAAATTAGCTTGGCAAATGACTATATCATGCTTGCCAATTTGTATCAAGAAGTTCTGGGAAGATCTGGAGAGATCGTGTTGGAAATACTGAGCTTAAAAAGCCCCAGTTACCAGGGATGGTTCTAACCTGTTTGAGCAAAGCACAGAATTCAAGGAGCAGTGACAATAGTCATGTAGGTTCCAGTCAGGAGCGGTGGAAGCTCCCTACAAGTGGGGGACCCACTGGCGCCCGAACCATGGCTCCGGCTCCACACCGCCTCTTCCCCCCAAGACCCCACACCCTGCTCCCTCCTCTCCGCCCCCCACATCGCTTATCCTTGTGACCAGTGGGAGGGATGGGGCCATGGGCACCCCAGGTTCCAGTAGATAAGGCATAAAAGGATGAACTCTTAAAATATTTGTTGCTGGTATCTGTCTGACCAGTTGGCACCAGTAAGCTAATTCTGTTATAAGTTGCGGATCAAAACTTATCACTGCACATTATTGTATGGAGGTGATGACTGCCTAGGCATTTAAGGCTGATTTGGAGCAGTTGTGTAAGTACCACTTGGCCTTCTGGATTTAATAAAGGACTCTGTGATTAAATTGGTGCTGTATCCTGTATTAATAATAATAATAATAACACAACATAGCAGACTCCATACTGCTTCACTCCACCTCCCCCACTGGGATTAGCAACCAAGGACAATCTAGCAGCCCCCCCACCCCCACCCAAGATGTTGGGTTACCTTGGGTGCGTTGCACAGATAGCGCATCACCTCCCCTACGTATTGGATCACAGAGACGTTGTATCGCCGGCAGTCATCCCAGAATTGGGAGACGGAGAACTTGGGACGCAAGACGCAGGTGGCTCCTAGGGGAGAGGGAAGGAGAAATGATGGGGGGCATGTGAGCCCCACTGAATACAGCCTTTCCAGTCTACCCTAACCCAATCATGGCACTGAAGAGGCAACTGGTACATTGCTTATCCCACTGATTTTATTCGTCCGCCATTGCCTTATGTTCTGCCCGACTATTTGTTAAATCCACTTGTCGTATCTCATCTTATACTCCTCAGGGCTGGGACCATCTCTTTGTTCTGTGTTTGTACAGCACCTAACACAACAGAGCTACAACACTTAGTTGCCATAATAAAACAAACAATAATAATAATATGGCAGGAGTCACCAGGTGGCACTGTTGTGTATAGACTTTTTTCTTGGTGTGCAAGCAAATGGTCTGTCTTTGGAGACATGTTTGAATTATGGTTAGTTTTGTGAAGCAGTTTGTTTTTAGGGGGAGCTGTGAGTTTCTTTCTGACTAGAGCTGATTTCTGAGGCATAGTTAGTTGCTCCCAGTGCACCGATCATTGGTGGCAGGCTGAGATTTCTGAAAGAAAGGATTTCCACTGCATGCTGACCACTGTTGTAATAATTGGGACTATACATTTGCCCTATTTGTAAATAGTAAAAAAAGTATGTAGAAGTTTATAAAATGTCACAATAACCTACAATAACAAATGTCAGTGGGAAAAGGAAAACTGAGGTAGTCTAAACAAAAAGGCCCATGGAGATAACTCAAGGACTGTCTTAAAGTCATGCCTGGTAAAACCAGAAGACATGGAACTGGCAATTAATGAACCAAAATTGTGTGTCAGAAACTAAGCCTAATTGGTGGTCAAAATAATGAGGGGAAGGGCAGTTCCACTCATGACTCCCTTTGTGGGTCCTTAAAGAAAGAGATGGGGTGGGGGAGGAATAGAAAAAGAACAGATGGAGGCTATGTAGAAAACGTCATCATCACGGCTGCCACCTCCACCATCTCCTGGGACATCTGGCCTCTGCCCTAATCCTCATAGATGTCCGAGCCAGAGAGAGGAACCCAGACGATATCACCACCCGTACTGGCTCATGCTGAACCCCAAACACCACCTGAGATAAAACAGGATCAGATTCAAACACCAGCGGCAACAACCACAGCTCCAGCCCACCTCAGCTAACGTCATCTCTTTTCCCCAGAAGGATTGTTATCATCTTTGGTACCGTTGGCGCGACTGTCAAACAAGAGGTGTTTTCCTTTAAAACTCTCCAGATAAAGGGAAAGGGGACAGGACGTGTTCACGTGAAAGCCCTACTCAATACTTCACATTTCAAAGACATTAGCTGCTTTTCCTTCCTTTCTGTATCTTTAATAGAAGGTTAAAAAAAAATGACAGTGTGTTTGCCGTGGCACTAAGCAGGCTGAGCTCTCTGGAGGCCAAGCCCTGAATCTTGTTTAGCACTATTTAATGTTGAAGAGCGACGGGGTTGTGTTAACACCTTTGGCCGACATAGTCCATCTAAATTAATACAACACCATCTCTGTGCAAGGCCTGGCACATATAATATAAAAATAAACACCATGACTTAAGAATGTATCTCCTCCAGTGGAAAGCCAAGCTGTGAGGCTTTGGGTATCCTCTGCAGCTTAAGAAACGTAAGAAACATAAGAACGGCCATCCTAGGTCAAACTATTGGTCCATCAAGCCCAGTATCCTGTCTTCCAACAGTGGCCAGTGCCAGGTGCTTCAGAGGGAATAAACAGAACGGGGCGACTATTGACTGATCCATCCCTTGTTGTTAGGGTGACCAGATAGCAAATCGGGACGGAGTGGGGGGTAATAGGAGCCTATATAAGAAAAAGCCCCCAAAATCAGGACTGTCCCTATAAAATCAGGACATCTGGTCACCCTACTTGTTGTCCAGTCCCAGCATCTGGCTGTGACAGTCTTAGCCATCCTGGCTAATAGTCATTGATGGACCTCTCCTCTGTGAACTTATCTAATTCTTTTCTGAATCCATTTATACCTTTGGCCATCCCTCGGCAGTGAGTTCAACAGGTAGACAGTTGAGTTGTGTGAAGGAGTACTTGGCAAAGGGGTGACAATAACCTGAACAAAAGGTTTTCACAGGAGCTAAATTCCACGTGGTTTAAACATCACGCTCAGAGAAGAGTTTTAGAGCCCAGCTTGGAAGAATTAGCAATAACTTAGGAGGGAAGGGAAGGGCCCATCTCTTTGTTCTGTGCCTGTACAGTGTCTAGCCCAGTGGGGTTCTGGGCCACGGACGGGGCTCCGGGTCATAGAGTTTCAGGCTAGAAAGGACCATCCGATCACCTTTCTGAGCTCCTGTATGTCACAGGGCCACCCAGGGGCGGCTCTAGACATTTTGCTGCCCCAAGCACGGAGGGTCCGCTGGTCCCGTGGCTTCAGCGGACCTCCCACAGGCGTGCCTGCAGAAGGTCCACTGAAGCCGCGGGATCAGAGATCCTCCACCGGGAGGTCCACCGAAGCCGCGGGACCAGTGGACCCTCTGCAGGCAAGCCGCCGAAGGAAACCTGCCTGCTGCCCTAGCAGCAACCGGCAGAGCGCCCCCCGCGGCTTGCCGCCCCAGGCACGCGCTTGGAGTGCTGGTGCCTGGAGCCACCCCTGGGGCCACCCACTCCACCAAGCACCTGCCTGCTAAACCCAACAACTGAAATGGGACCAGTATATTACTGCCCATAGGAGACATGGTGTGTGCCACAGGCAGAGAATAGAAGGTACCCTATGCGAGGCCCCCGCCATGGCAGTGAAATGGTTAAGTGAGATACACCCAGATAATCCTGGCACATGACCCACATGCTGCAGAGGAAGGCAAAAAACTCCTAAGGTCCCTAACAATCTGAGCTGGGGGAAAACTCCTTCCCCACCCCACCTAATGCGATCAGTTTAACCCTGAGCATGTGAGCAAGAACCATCCAGCCAAGCACCTGAGAGAGAGAATATTCAGTGCCACCTCACAGTCTTGCCCTGTGTCCCTTCTCCAGCCACAGCCATCCCTGCTGCTTCAGAGGAAGGAGATAAAAACGAAACAACAGCAACAAAAAATAGAATACACTGCGTGCGGGGCGGGGGGATTCCTTCCTGACCCCTGCCGCTGGTTGGCTGAAACCCTGAAGCATGACCTTTCAGGAGCATAAAACAGAAACCAACAGTGAGCCACAACTCCCTCTGGGCAGCTGTCCCAGAACCTCACCCCTCTGATGGTTAGAAACCATCTTCTAATTTCCAGCCCAAAATTAAGGCCAGTTTATAATCCATATCTAGATAATAATAAGAATTAAGAATTATGTTTGCTTAAAGATGACCTGGCATGGGAAAAATGCACTTTTTTGCATTTCTATCTATCTATCTGTCTACCTCCATACCCAAGTACCTCTCTATCCATCCACCCCTTCCAATGACGCACCCCTGCACCCTCTGTGTCTTTAGACCCATGCCGACACTCTGTACATACCAACCTCCAAGCATCCTCCAAGTCCGATGAGCAGTGCAGCCGAATGGTACAGCGGCAGAGGGGTGTAGATCACGTCCTCGGCTTTGACGCCACTTATGTATAACATGTTCGCTATGCCGCACAGCTTCAAGTGGGTGATGATGGCAGCTTTCGGGAGTCCTTGTAGGCCAAAGGGATTGTGTTTAGTGATGCCTCATGGGTTTTGTAGTGCAGTTACCTCATGACCCCCTTCTCCTTTATGACCCGGGCTCCTTGATTGAACTACATCTCCCATGATGCACCATAGCCAGGCACTCCCATGGTGCACTACTTCCCCTGTCCAAGAGGACATAGGTGCTGACTTTTATTTTTCCCTGTGGGAGCTCCACCCCCACTCCACCCCTTCCCCTGAGGCCCTACCCTCACTCCACCTCTTCCTTCCCATGCTCCGCCTCCTCCCCTATAATAATAATAATAATAATTATTATTATTATTATTATTATTATTATAAATAGTATTATTAAGGCTCCCCACCCACTTGCTGATCTCCACCCTTCCCCAAGCGCCTCCTGCTAGCCGCGAAACAGCTGATTGGTGGTGCCACCAGACAGCTTTTTTTTTTTTCTGTGGGTGCTTTAGCCCCAGAGAACCCATGGAGTCAGCACCTATGCAAGAGGGGACCTGAACTACAACTCCCATGAGGCAGCATGCTGGTATTTCAGAATAAAAATATTTGGTGCTTTGGCCAAAATATTTTGGTATTTGAATTTTCATTGGTCAAAATCAAAATTTGACTTTTTTTGCCCAAAATCATGAACAATTTAGACAAAAACAAATTTTTTTTTGTTTTCTTCCAAAAAAAATTCCATTTTCCAATCCTCTCTAGTGCTAATCAATACTTTGAAACTGGAAATGGCTGCCATTTTCCAAGATGACAGTGCTTATTCCTATAAAAGTTTTGGGAATCCCATCTCCTGATCCCTTAAGTTGGATGTGAAGTTTACAGATGCGGAAGACTCCTGTTTAGGGCTGAGGGGAAACACGTTTTTTCCTCACATGCAAACTGTCAGCAATTTGAAAAGTATTCATGGCCCAAACTTTCAAAATATAAAAAAAAAAAATTATGAACCAAATATTTTAAAAAATTGGTTCAAATCAAATCAAAATTCATAGAGGACTACAACATTCACACTCTGATTTGGTAAGTAATCTTCCTCTTTGACCAGCTCTGCTTTAACAAGAGTGATGTTAGAAGCCACAATTTGCCCTAAACTGTTGACTTTTACACTCTCTGTGAATTTTTCATTACCACTCCCATACATAGCATTGGCACAAGTTATGGAGCCACCTTCTACTGAACTCACAGTAACAGCATTTACATAAAAGGTGGCAGTGTTGGGGTACGTTAACCCTTTTTTGTGCAAAGTAAGGAATGTGTACTGAAAAAAAGCTGTTTCTGTGGCGTATTAAAAATTGTGTTAAAATTGCAAACTATCCCTTTAAGTGTTACGGGGTTTCCTGCTTGCAGTGTAGGGGGGCTCTGTAGGGAAGCGTGCAATTTGGATCTTGCGCAATCAGCCTGCAAAAAGCCAGCCTAGAGCCAGGTGAGGTGAGCTGGGCCTCTCGTCCTCCATCTCTCTCTGCTTTTGGGTCTTGCGTGTTATCGGTCTGCATTCTAAGAAATAACGTTGTGTGATGCTGCACATTTCCCAACCATCTCTAGTGCCGATCAATATTTTACATCCAGAGACGGCCACCCTCTTCCAAGATGGCAAAATCTGTTTTTTTTTAATAATGTTGACAGATGTTTATTTTTAAGCATTTTTTTTAAATTAATTGATTTAAATTTTCACAGTTGTGCAAAAATTGTAGGCTTTAAGCATCTTCATTTGATTTTTATTGATTTAAATTTTCACAGTTGTAGGAAATTAGGGGCGGTCGCACAGGCGCTGACTTTTGGGTTTGCCTGTGGGTGCTCCTCTCTTCCCCTTCCCCTGTGTGAGCAGCGGGCAGGGCCTCGGGGGGAGGAGGCCGAGCAGAGCTAGGACCTTGGGGCTGAGCACAGGAGGAGCGGGGGACATGGCCACACTCCGGGCACCAGGGCCCACAAAAGATTAGTCCCGTCCTGGGGGGACTATTTTTTTTAGATGGGTGCTTGAGCCCAGGAGCACCCACAGAGTCAGCACCTATGGGCGGTCAGACAAAAGGCGGGTCCGACCACAATTATTTATTGGCAACAGATGCTAAGATTCAGAAACTTTAAAGCTTTATAACCATTAAAAGACAAACTGTCAGCATGACATGTCAACATGCACAAAGGAAATATCCTTAAATCACACTCGACTGCGTTTTCAAGCAGCCTTTTTCATACTTTATCAATCTGATGATGAACAGTGGAAATATTGCTTTGTCGGTTTGGGCCTGTATGATGAAACAACGTTTGTCGACATTTACCAATAAACATCTAATTGTACAAATGTGTGACTAGAAGGGACCTCAGTAGTCCAGTCCCCTGCACTGAGGCAGGACTAAGTATTATCTAGACCATCCCTGGGAGGTGTTTGTCCAACCTGTTTTAAAAACTTCCAACAATGGCTATTCCGATTCCAAAACCTCCCTAGGTCATTTATTCCAGTGTGTAACTACCTTGACAGTTTAGAAGATTTTCCTAACGTCCAACCTAAACCTCCTTTGCTGCAATTTAAGCCCATACTTCTGGTCCTGTCCTCAGAGGAACAAATGTTTCACACTCCTCTTTATGACAATCATCTTTCCAAGCCTACTTAACAGCCAGGTGCAGCTGCTCAGCACTCCCATCACACGTCCCCTCCTCACCTGTGGTGCCCGAGGTATAAATGTAGAGTGCAGTGGTTTTGCTGGTGATGTTGGCTCGGAACGCGACGGGGATCGGCTCCTCGGAGGCGGCGTCTATCTGGCCCTGGAGAGGCTCCACGCCACTGGTGGGGGACTCGGCGCTCAGGTAGAAAACCCGGATCCCTTTCTGTTGCAGGCTGGGCAGAACGTCCTCAATAGCGGCTTTGAGGTCTGAAGAGGGGGTGAGAAAGGCATTTTTCCCTATTGAGGAACGTGGATCGCTGCATCACACGCACACAGAGGCGTATGGAGACACAGACACTGATGTGCCCACCGACGCAGGCGCACACAGGTACACAGACAAAGGTGGGAGCAGGCAGACAGCGCAGACGCACGCAGAGGCGCCCTGTGACACACTGTCACCCCACGTCACCCCCTGTACCCACGTGTTCACCACTGCAAGATGGCATGGGGATGGTTTGTACAGAGCATGCCTTGTGAGGTATCATGGGAAAAGGCCGAATTGGATGAACCTCATTATCCTGTTGAAATGCGTGTGTGTCATCGCTGGGCATGAAGCTGTGAGAAACGCCCACAAACCAGCCCCTTGGTGAGGACAGAGAAACGGCAAACACAGAGGCCATACATGCCAAAGCTCACGTCGATCAGGAGTGGAGGAAGCACCCTAAAAGTGGGGGGCCACCAGCGCCCGAACACTGGCTCCGCCCTCATGCCACCCCTTCTCTCTGAGCTCCGCCCCCCATGCCACCCCTCCCCGCAAGATCCCGCCCCACACCACCCTTCCTCTGCCAAAGCCTGCTTCTGCACTGCCCCTTCTCCCTTCTGCCCCCCATACCACCCCTTTCCCTGAGGCCCCACTCCATGGCACCCCTTCTCCCAAACCTCCACCCCACACCATCCCTCCCCAAGGCCCCACCCCACAGCACCCCTTCTCCCGAGCCCCACCCTCATGCCACCCCTCCCCTGAGGCCCGCGCCACAGCACCCCTTCTCCCCAAGCCCCCACACTACCCATTTCTCCCTGAGGCCCCACCCTCATGCCACCCCTGAGCCCCTGCCTTTGCCCCGCCCCTTCCCTTGAGGCCCCGCCCCATGCCGCCTCTTCCTCCCAAGACCCCGCCCCTGGTCGCTCCTCTCCAACCCTCCCCACCCCGTCACTCGCCCTCACGGCCTGTAAAAAGTGTTGGGGCCCCTCCCCCCCCGGCACCCTTCACGTAGACAAAAGGTGCAAGCAAAAAACTGCAAATTCATAATGAAGAAAATGGTCAGCAGCCCATGTCCACCATGAGGGTTGCCCAACCCCATGACACTGCATGGATTTTTCCAGCGCCTGAAGAAAAGTATAAATGAGAGACAGCGACATCACCGTGGCCTGCCTCTCCCCCCGCATCTCTACACAGGGAAGCAAGATCGCCTGGAAAAAAAAGAGCTCCCCATTGAGACTTTGGTAGGGGCCGGGCCTACCTGGAAGGTGTTGCACTTAGCATGGACTGCTGTGAAGTTCTGGAGGAGAGAAATCCTCCTGCTTTCAGAATGAAGCCTGGTAAAGTTTAGGCTTTAGATTGCGGTTTTGCTATTTTATTTCCGTTTGCAACCCGTTCTAATCTTCTCTGCCACTGCCTCTTAAACACTTAAAATCCCTCTTTCTCTAGTTAATTCACTTCTTTTGACGTCAGGTCTGAATCAGTGAGTTTTTCTAGGAGGGGGTTGCTCAGATACTACCCTTTGAAGGCATGGTGAGCAAATTAATGAGTTTGCATTGATCAGAGAGGTCTTGAGCAGTGTCAGACACACATTTCTGGGGGGCAAGGCTGGGGGGAATTTGCTCCCTGTAGTGCAGTTCATGAGTGGCTGGAAACGGCTTCATGTCACTTTGCTGGGTGTGTGTATGCATGCTGATCTCTGAGTGAACAGAGCCTGGTGGGATTTGTCATTCAGTGGCATAGAAGGGTAGGAGACACCCTGGCCAGGAGAGTTAAAGTGGGTACAGGGGCTCCACCATCCAGGGGCATGTCACACACACGCAGGTACAAAGTTCAACACACATCCATACTTAATATAGGCACAGACACATACACAAGGGTACCAGAAAAATACACCGAATCAAGCATGTTGACTCCAAGGGAGCAGGGCCAATTCACGCCAATGGAGTGACACTGATTTACACCAGCCAGGGATCTGGCTCATTTTATTGATGGGGAAACTGAGGCACAGAGCAGGGACATGAGTCATCCCAAACCACACAGCAAGTCAGGGTTAGAACTGTGATAGAATCCAGGGCTGCTAGGCCCTGGCCCTGTGTAGGCATCTATAGATGGGCATAAAGGACTAAATTGAGACCTTTGGGGTTGAAAATTATGGCTCTAAATTACTGAGCCAATGGTTACAGGCGCTGCATCCAGGATCAGTTCGTGATTGGGGGAAGAAGGGTTCCATTTGCATCCATCCCAGGGTGCAACTGTTTTTTGGTTCTTGTGCGTTATCATTCTGGCTTCTAAGAAATAAAAATTGTGTTACATTGCAACCTTCCCACAAAAGAATGTTATACTTCTATCTAACTTCTCAATGTGTGTGTGCTGTGAACATAACAATGTTCCCTCTCCGGGCCTCATCTTCCCCTCCCACCTCTTGTCTATTTAGAGGGTCAGCTTGTTTGGGGCAGGGACTGTCCCTGTGGCTTCTCCATCTCTGACAATTTTTAAATGGAGATGGGATGTTTTTTCTGAAACATCTGCTCTAGGGGTTACTGTGGGGCCGTTCTCTGGCCCGTGCTAGACAGGGGGTTGGACTAGAGGCTCTCAATGGTCCTGACTGGCCTTGCAATCCATGAATGCAGGTTTGATCCCATCTGGAGTCTCTCTGGGGGCTCCTGAGATAACAACCATGGGAGGAAGAAAAAGCAGCTTTTTCCCTATTGCACGTGGCCAATTCCCAGATCAAAGCCAGCATTAGATTTGCCCTCTGCCTTTTACTGTCGATTCTAACTACACCAGGAAGATTCTGGCAGGGGAGTGTCCTAAGCCCCTGTTAGCTAGAGAAGGGGGCATCTGCTTATCACTTTATGATCCTTCCTTTATAGCTGCCCCATTATCCTGATCCTTATCAGCACCACCTCTCATCTGAGCCTGAGGATGATTAACTCCAGGTGGTTTCTCCCTGCTGATCTTGCAAACACACAGAGAAACCTTTCACAGAGCTTGTCCTTAGGCTTGTATATGGTGCTAATTCACTAGGGGTCTATTATAGGCCTCCCACTGACTCCAGATCGGGCAGAGATAGCTGCCGGTGACCTACAGCTCACGGCAAGATTTGAACCCTCATTCCTGGTGCCAGAGATCCAAGGATTAAAAAAAGCACGGGACCAGACTTGCAGCCTGCCTGGGGGTATGATTAATTGTATTCCACCAAGGTTAGGAAAGCCTGGGCGGGGGGTTGTTTGGCAAGGGCGGGCTGGAGGTAAACTTTGATTGTTCTCTGGCCCCGGGTTGTGTAAGAGGTCAGGGTCGATCTAATGGCTCCTTCTGGGCAAGGGGATTGTAAACCAGGCTGGAGGTTCAGCAGCAGTTTCACTGCAATGAGGCTTTCACCGAATTCAGTAGGAATGTAAAGCTATCAGGCCAGTAGCCCTGGAGTGTGACAGCAACCCCCTTTTGTGCTGCGTTGGCCATGTGCTGGAATTCTGGCGAACGTCAGGCACCCAGTGGCCACCTCCCTAGTTCTGTGAGCAGGATCCCAGCATGCTGGGTGGAGAGTGCGTCTGTTTAGCTGTGGAGCCCACCCATAAGGCATTGCTGTTTTGCAGCAGGGAAACTGAGGCACACTGCAAGATCAAGACCAGGATTTCCAAAACAGCTCCGCTCCTATCTATGAACAGCGCACTACACCGGGTGGGGGGAGGGGTCAGGACACCTGGGTTCTATCCCCCAACTTTGCCCTGGACCTGCTGCATGCGGCTGGACAAAGGTGGATGAGCTATTTCCCCTTCTACCCTTTGTCGCTCTAGACTCAGAACTTTTTGAGACAGGAGCTGCCTCTAATTATGTACCTGTGCAGTGCCCAGCATAATAAAATATACTATCTAGGTCTGTTCATCAAGAAATCTCAAAGCACTTCACAAAGATATCTTTATCCCCATTCCAAATTTGGGGAAACTGAGGCACGGGGTGTGGAAGCCCAGGATCAACCAGCAAGCCAGTGTAGACCCCAGATCAGAGTTCAGTCCACTAGGTCAGATAACCCAACAGTACCCTGATCTTGACGGGACCCTCCACCTGCTACCATAACAATTGTAATTTAGGCCTCAAAAATAAGAGGCCAGATTTTCAACTGTGGGACTAGCGTGAAAATCTGCTCATGAGTCTCACAACTGGGAGCCCTGCTGGATGCATATGAGAAAAAACACCCTTGCTGAGATGCCAAAGCTCATATCCTCAAAGGTATTTCAGACGCCTAACTCCTGTCGGTTTCAGCCTTTGAGGCTCTGGGTCCTTTGTGAAATTTTGCCCCTCTCCAGAATCTGAGCAAGAGCTGGAAACCAGTCAGGAGTTTTCCAGGTCCCAGCCCAATACCTTAACTAGAGCTGGGCGAACACCCGATTTTTTGGTTCATTGGCAATTTTGAAAAGTCAAAGGGAGAAAGAAAATCATTTGGGATCAGACCAAAGACAAACGTTTTCCAAGTTTTAGATGACACGAAAGCAGAGGCAAAAATCGTTTCATGCGGGATGAAAGGTTTAGTCTCAATCCGAAGCGTTTTTAGGCTTTCAAAAAACAAAGTGAAAACGAAAGATAATTTGGAAGCAAAAAGTCCTTCCAACCAAACGCTCAAAACATTTCGTTTGAACCTTTTCCAAACAAAACATTGCAGTTTGTTGTGTTGGAAATGGCTTTTTCAACTCAAAACTTCCTTTCCTTTTCATTTTATAACGTCTTTATAAAGACGAAACCAAAACAGATTCCCGTAGTCACAGAGTCATAGAAATGTAGGACTGGAAGGGACCTCAGCGGGTCATCTGGTCCAATCCCCTGCACTCAGGGCATGATTAATAACTAGACCATCCCTGACAGGTGTTTGTCTAACCTGCTCTTAAAAATCCCCAATGATGGAGATTCCACAACCTCCCGAGGCAAGTTATTCCAGTGCTTAACCATCTTGACAGTTAGGAAGTTTTTCCTAATGTCCAACCTAAACCTCCCTTAAGCCCAGTGCTTCCTTTCCTATCCTCAGAGGTTAACGAGAACAATTTCTCACCCTCTTCCCTTTAACTGTCTTTTATGTAATTGAAAACTGTTATCACGTCCCCTCTCAGTCATCTCTTCTCCAGATTCAACAAACCCAATTTTTTTCAATCTTCCCTCACAGGTCATGTTTTCTAGACCTTTAATCACTGTTTTTGTTGCTTTTCTCTGGACTTTCTCCTATTTGTCCACATCTTTCCTGAAATGGTGCCCAGAACAGGACACAATACTCAGTTGAGGCCTAATCAGCACGGAGTACAACCAGAAATGTTTGGGAAAAGTTGAAACTAGACAAAATCAGACTAGAAATCAGGCTTCTGCATCTTCACCAGTGAGGGTGATTAAGCACTGGAGCAACTTACCGAGGGGGTGGGGGGTGGGAAATGCTCAGCACTGGCAGTTTTTAAATCAGGATTGGATGTTTTTTTAAAGATATGCTCTAGTTCACGCAGGGATTAGATCAGGGGAGCACTAGGCCTGTGTTCTTGAACCTGTGTTATACAGAGCTAAGACCAGATAATTACAATGGTCCCTTCTGGCTGGAACCAGTGAATTTATAAAACATCCATCACACATGAGGGCCCCACGTTGCCGTAGAGTATGATTAAAAGTGTTCAAGGCTACAGGACCCAATTAGGATAAGCAACCGGAGCCAGGAGAGGCAGGGTTTAATGGCTGTGCAGCCTTGGGCAGGTCACTGACCCACTTTGTGCCTCAGTTTCCCCTGTCAATGCCCTCTCGGTAGCCTGGGATTAGTCTTAACAGCTGTGGAGTTTTATTGCCGCTATTAGGTGCCAAAGCTGGGCATGCATGTGTACGCTGGGGTGTGGCTGTCATCATAACCTCCGTCCTCGAACTCTGAGAGAGGCATTACACCCCAGGGGACTTTAGCATGAGCCAGATAGTCCCCGCCAAACCCATGCACACACAGACACACACACAGGTATATACATAGGTGCACACAAATACACACACACGAGACACACACAAATACAGACACACAAACTAATGCATACACATACACGCACAAAACACACACGTAGACAGAGACACACAACCATAGACACACACAGGCATACACACAAATACATACCATGCAGGTGCACTTGCAGAGACCCACAAAAAACATTCAGGTGCACACACCCCTGAACAAATGCGCACACAGCAATGCCTACACACACACAGAAGAACACACACATGCACCCAACAACTCACACAAACTCACACTTACTTTCTCACACATACACAAAACACATAGATGCATCCATACACATGCACAGAATAATAATAGGAATCCCTGGTGAATCCCTTTTTGTCTGTAGATCCAGAGACGGGACGGGACTAGCCAAATATCACCCAGCAGGCACACACAGGCATTAAAAAAGAACACACACACAAATGCATGCACATACGCACATACGGAAATACACTAACACGCATCTCTAGACCAGCACACATGCATATAAATCCCAAAAAACGCACACACAAATGCACACACGCGCACATACACAAACACACACTAAACACACACACCTAGACCAGCACACACGCACATAAACAACCACACACACACAAATGCATGCACACACACATGCAAACACACACTAACACGCACCTCTAGACCAGCACACATGCACACAAATACCCACAAACACACATACACATGCACACACACACTACCATGCACACCTAGACCAGCACACACACAAAGACACACATCCATGCGTCCATGCACATACTCCTAGACAAATGTGCACACACCCCTGCCCAAACACAGATGCAGGGAACAGCCACACACACAAACCACATAACAGACCCCTGCCTGCACACACATGTGCAAACAGCCACACGCACACACGTGCACAAACCCCCACCTGCACACACACGTGCAAACAGCCACATGCAAACACGTGCACACACACAATGAAAAGCGCCGCGGCAAGTGGTTTGAACTGCCAAACCTTTTCCTTGTCCTCTTAACCCTGATTGCCTGAGCCTTGGCCTTGACTCCGTCTGTACGTAATTTCTCTGCACTATACCCTAGAAACTGAGTAAACACACGGTTTAACTCCTTCGCTGGCAAGCGGAGACAGGGGATTCGGGTACCCCGAGAATGGTCACAGGCCTGGGGAAATTACCGTATGGAGAGAGACTGCAACTGGGGACCTGGCATTGACCTAGAGCAGGTGGGGCTGGGAGCCAGGACTCCTGGGTTCTAGCCCCAGCTCTGGGAGGGGAGTAGGGTCTGGTGGTTAGAGTGGAGGGGGCTGGGAGCCAGGACTCCTGCGTTCTTTCCCCGGCTCTGGGAAGGGAGTGGGGTCTGGTGGTTAGAGCAGGGGGGGCTGGGAGCCAGGACTTCTGGGTTCTTTCCCCGGCTCTAGGAGGGAAGTGGGGTCTGGTGGTTAGATTGAGGGGGGGCTTGGCACCAGGACTCCTGGATTCTTTCCCTGGCTCTGGGTGGGCAGTGGGGGCTAGTGGTTAGACCAGGGGGGCTGGGAACCAGGACTCCTGAGTTCTCTTCCTGGCTCTGGGGGTCTAGCAGTTTAGAGCAGGAGGCAGAGGAGGGCTGCCCCCAAATCCATGCCAGGTTTCCCACAGAGCACAGTGCCTGCTCTGGCTTTGGTTGGCTCCAAAGTGCTGGTACCCGCGCCATGCAGCTGTGATCCAGGCACACCTACAGCTGGGTGCCTTCAACCGGCAGGGCTTTGATGTAAGGAGCAGGACAAGAGCCCTGTGTGCAGCCTGGGCCTCACTCACCGTGCAGACATTGACCCCTGTGCGAACAATCCAGGAGTCCTGGCTCCCAGCCCCCCTGCTGTAATCACTACACCCCGGCCCAGAGGTGAATGTAAGCCGGGATGGTATGACGGCCCAGTAAGACCTGGTACACAGCTGACCGTACTGGCAGGGCCACTGATGCGGGGGCGCCAAAAGGGGCAGCTTCCCCAGAGCTCCCAGAGCCCTGGGCCCTTTAAATCACTACTGGACCATGCTGAAGGGCAGGCTGGCTGGGGGAGTCTGCTCCTATCCTGCCCCGTTGAGCCACCCCCCACACTCCTTGTTCAAGACCCCAGCTGCCCTGCGTACTGGTAAGTCCCTTAAATTACTTTCAGCGCTGCTCCCCCTCCCAGAGCCAGGGAGAGAACTGAGGAGTCCTGGCTCCCAGCCCCCCCGCTCTAACCACTAGCACCCACACCTCACCCAGAGCCAGGATAGAACCCAGATGTCATGGTTCCCAGCCCCCTGGCTCTAACCACTACACCAAACTGAGATGAGAGGCCAGACCCCGCCCCTTTGTCACCCCTCCCCAAGGCAGTGAAGTTGTGAATTGCTCCTCAGCCGGTGGCGGTCCCATGCCCCTGCCCCTGGGGTGGATCAGAGACCCAACCAGCATGGGCAGTCCCCTGCCCCCTTGCTGCAGGAACACCTGGCACTGCGATGGAGCAGGGTCCCCCTCACTGTGGGGCCCCGGGATGCAGCTGGTCCCTGCTCTCCAGGAGACGTGACCCTCGGTGGCAGCAGCCTCCCCGCTCACCTGGGGTGGTCAGCAGCACCGTGGCCCCGCAGGCGTCGAGCGAATGCAGCAGGGACTTGGCGCGAATGTTGCTGTTCAGACACGCCATGGTGCAGCCGATCTTCGCCAGCCCCATCCAAACCCAGAGGTAGGCGGGGACGTTCAGCAGGAAGACGGCCACCGAGTCCCCTTCCCGCAGCCCCACGCCGTCCCGCAGGACCCGAGCCGCCTGGCTGCTGCGCCGGTCTATGTCCCGGTAGGTGTAGACCTGCTCCCCGAAAAGCAGCAGGGCTTTCTCCGGGTGGCTCTGCACCTTCTCCAGGAAGGTATCGAGCAGGGTGAGGGGAGGGCGGCGCTGGAGCCGACGCAGACATCTGTATCCCCTGTGGATGGCGGACAGTGATATGACCAGGTCCTGCCACCAGTAGGGGAAAAGCAGGTTCCCCAGCAGGGGCAGCAGGAGCAGCAGCCCGGCTAGGGTTGTGCACAGAGCAAGCATGACTCAGCTGGGGCTCCACCGCAACCTCCCAGCAGCTCCGCTGTGCGTGTGCATAAAACCGGGGAGGTGCTGGGAGTTACCAGCTTTCCCCTCCCCGTTGTCCTGTGAGGCTGATTCGAGGATGGCCTGGCTGGGAGTCAAGACCTTGGGTTATTCACATCGAGGGGGTGGGAGAGCTGCCAAAGTCCCTCCAGCTGACTGCTCCTTGCACCCAGGTCAGGCCGTGGGCGGGGCGGGCCGTTCCAGAGCTGGTGTCAGGCCATGGGTCGCACTCCAGCCAGCAAGGGATATCTGGCTCTCTCCGTGGGCTGCCCCAAGCAGGCAGAAGTGACTCTGACCCAGGCAGGAAGGGGAGAGTTTTTTTCCAGGCCGTCTAGTGAATGAGGAAGCACGGTCCTCACCAATTCATATAGGAATTGGTAGCTTGGAAAGTCTCAAGCTCAATTTCACCCCTTCTCTCTCCCCGCCCCCAAATATACAACCTCCTGCAACTGTGTGTGTCTCACACAACCTCCTGCAAATTCTTCTTTTCACACACACACAACCTCCCACAAATTCTCCTTTGCGCACACACACACAACCTCCTGCAAATTCTCCTTTGCACAGACACACACACAACCCCCTGCAAATTCTCCTTTGCACAGACACATACACACAACCTCCCGGAAATTCTCCTTTGCGCGCACACACACACATATCCTGTACATTCTCTCTTGCAGTGACTCACACACACACAAAATGTCCTGCACATTCTCTCTCTCTCACACACACACAATCGCCTGCAAGTTCTCTTTTGCACAGACACTCACACACGATCTTGCGAACTCTCTCTCTCGCACTCCACATTATCTCTCTGCTTTTCTCTCTCTGTCCCTCTCTGTCTCACACACAGTTTCCTGCAGATTCTCTCTCTCACATGCAACACACTCCCTCTGCTTTGACACACACATTCTGGGGAAGACTTTTGCCTTTTCTGCACTGGCGGGGCATGGTGCAGTGATCCAGCTACTACACCACCAAAAAGGGAGGTTGGGGGTGACGTGGACTCCCTGGGAGGGAATTCTGGCTGAATCTTCCTGAACTCCCCCAGAGCAAGGCTAACGTGCTCCTCCTAGTGTCCAGCTAGCTCTCCTGTGTCAAAGGGCAGGTCTACACTATGGGGGAAAATCGATATAAGTCGAAGTATCTGATATCGAATTACTTACCGTCCTCATGGCGTGGGATCGACGTCCGCGGCTCCCCATGTCGACTCTGCTGCCGCCATTCGCGTTGGTGGAGTTACGGAGTCGACATGAGCGCGTTCAGGGATCGATATATCGCGTCTAGATGAGATGCGATATATCGATCCCCGAGAAATCGATTGCTACCCACCGATACAGCGGGTAGTGAAGACGTACCCTAAGGGGTAGTCAGTGGCTCTCAATCTTTCCCCACTACAGTACCCCTTTCAGGAGGCTGATATGTCTTGCATATCCCCAAGTTCCACCTCCCTTAAAAACTATTTGCTTCCAAAATCAGACATAAAAATACAGAAGTGTCACAGCCACACTAGTACTGACAAGTGGCCGACTTTCTCATTTCTACCATATCATTAACAATAAATCAATTGGAATATAAATATTGTACATACATTTCAGTGGATAGTATACAGAGCAGCATAAACACGTCATTGTCCGTATGAAATTTTAGCTTGTACTGACTTTGCTGGTGCTTTTTATGTGGCCTGTTGTAAAACTAGGCAAATATCTAGATGAGTTGATGTACCCTCTGGAAGATCTCTGAGTACCCCCGGAGGTACATGTACCTCTGGTTGAGAACCACTGTTTAGATAGTCTGTGAGCCCTCTGGTGCTTATGGTGTTCTGTGCTGAAGACGCTGCCGGAAACCAGGCAGAGGAGCAGCGTGTGTGTAGCTAGCTAGGCTGGTCACGTTTAGTAGATACATGAATACGCAACCTTCTTTCTGTCCATCCATCCATCCCTCCACCCAACCCCTCTGTCCATCCTTCCATCCATCCATCCAACCCCTCCATACATCCATCCCTCCACCCAACCCCTCTATCCACCCATCCATCCCTCTACCCAGCTCCTCTATCGATCCATCCATCCATCCAAATACACAAGCCATTATCCATCCCTCCATCCAAATACACAAGCCATTATCCATCCATCCATCCATCCCTCCACCCAACCCCTATCCATCCTTCCATCCATCCATGCAACCCCTCCATCCATCCATCCCTCCACCCAACCCCTCTATCCATCCATCCCTTTATTCATCCATCCATCCAAATATGCATCCCTTTATCCATCCCTCCATCCCTCCACTCAACCCCCTGTCCACCCTTCCATCCATCCATCCAACCCCTCCATCCCTCCTCCCAACCCCTCTATCCATCCATCCATCCATCCATCTAAATACACATCCCTCTCTATCCATCCATCCATCCCCCAAAACACCTATACATTTGTCTATTTCCATACACACCCCTTTATCCATCCATCTGTCCCCGTACACCCCTTTATCTATCTATCTATCTATCTATCTATCTATCTATCTATCTATCTATCTATCTATCTATCTATCTATCTATCCCCAGATACCCATCCATCTAGCTAGCTAGCTAGGATTTCTATACTGCCCATCACTGTGGTTTCTCTGTACATCCCCATAGGTTAGGTCAGCCTGGGAAGGTGTCTACTGTAGATCACTTCCTTGGTCTAGGAAGGCCACTTGGAAAGCGTCCAGTGGCTGCATCCTGGCATGGTTGTTAAGCTGGGGGTGTTGTTGACGTACACCTCACCACTAGCACCCCAGAGCTGGGCTTCCTGAGTTCCTCCCCATGGGGCCACTGGAACTGATTGTTCTCGGTGAACCCAACTTGCCTGTCCCTGGCCCTGGGGTAATTTTGAAGGTGTGTGTGTGTTGTTGTGGGAGGGAGAGAAGCAGGTTATTGTCGTTTTAATAAGGGGGGGCAGTTTGTGGCTGCTCTACCATTTGGAAGATTGGAATATGGGCCAGGGGGCAAGATTGGGGTGCGGAGGGTGGGTAAAATAGACCTTGGGGCCTGATGAATTCATGAGGCGTGGGCATTGTCAAAGCCACCCATGGTGTGTCTCTACACAGAGCCAGTTGTGTTCTCCCACAGCAGAATATTCATGTCTTCATGCCATCGAGGCTGGCACAGATGGGAGGGCTCTTCTCTGTTGATTTCATGTCTTCCTGTTGGTTCCGTATGCAGATGGGGCTTCTATTGTATTGACCCACAGTGCTTCATTTACGCTGGGGACAGGGCTAGATGAATAGAAAAGCTTTGTCTGGCGGAAAACCAGCTTGTCACCTCTGTGTTGTTACAATATATTTTTCAGTGAATGCACATAACTCCTTGTAGAGGGTCAGTACATGCCTTGCACAAGGATGTGAATGACCCGGGTGTCACTGGCTTTCATCTGACACCTCACACGACACCTTTCATGGATAAAGACCGTGAAAGTGGGATGTTAGGTGCAGTGAGTTTGTCAGGCCTGTGAGAAGCTGCTGATCTACAACCAGGACCCGAGTCAGCTTTGAGGGGTTCTCAGGGTCATGTTAACATCTTGCTTCACAAAAGCTTATGCCCAAATAAATCTGTTAGTCTTTAAGGTGCCACTGGACTCCTCATTGTTTTTTGTTTGTTTGTTTTTTGCTTTGCATAGGGGCATTGAGGTCATGCCGGGGCACCTGGAATGCCAAGCTCTTATCTGGAGATTTTCATCCGTAGATCTCAAAGTGCTTCACACCAGAGGTCGGTGTCATTATTCCCATTTTACAGATAGGAAAGCTGCAGCACAGGGGGGGAGGGGTGAGTGACCAACATCACTCACAGGGCAGACCTGGGAATAGAAACTGGACCTTCTGGCGCAGTTCTCCGGCCACTAGGCTCCCTCACTCATAGTCAGCCAGATCCTAGCTCAGGTTTTATGCTGAGCTATTTGGCACATGGCCCAGCGTGTGGCTATTCGCTTGTACGACGTCTCCCCTGGGTGCTACCATGTTTTTGGTAGTAATTATAATAGTTAGATTACGGATCACTTCTGAGCTCAGGGAGTAATAACAGAGCCAAGCCCTGTTATTATATTGCCACCCCACAGGCCCGAGCAGAGAGCCAATATTTGGGCCTTGCCAGGGTCTTGCTATTCGGAGGAGAAAGTGACAATCAAGATGTAGATGTGCCAAGGGGAGGACAGCAGGTTTAGCCCCACCAAAGAGCAGTTTAACTGGTTGCCTACTGTGTTGTACTGTAAAACTATATGGGGTGTGTTGTATCCTTGGGAGCAGCAGGTTTAGGAAGAAATCACTGGAGACCAGAGAGCTGTAAGCCTTAAAAAGTAACCATTTATTGCCACACACTGAACTAACCAAACCAGCCAAAACTGGCTGGGCTATCCCCTAATAATCTAACTCAGTTGCCATAGCAACAACAAGGTGCTATTACCACGACAACCAAATACACAACATATTCCTCCCCCCTTAATAAGAACATCCCCTAAATAAAACAAACACTAAACTAGAGAAGGAAGGTAGACTGCCTCCATTCCCGCCTAAACCCCGGGGATTATTTTGCCCCATAACCGTGGGTTCGTCCTAGCTAAAGATCCAGCCATTGAGGATATCTTCTGTCTCTAAGTGGATTACAGCGAACTTCTGATGTTGTGGCACCCGAAAGTGTCTTGGGCGAGGGCCTGACAATGGGCTCAGGGTTCGTAGCGTGCACGAGTAAGGAGTATCAGCTAGTCCCGGGCAAGGGGGTATCTCAGCCACCGGCAGTAATGGAGGAGAACAATCAGGAACAGGTAATTCTTCATTCGGTGTCTTGCCAGAAGTGGTGAAGTCAGACAACTCAACTGAAGATGTGTCCTGAGGATTGGCGTGACCTGGCAACAGCTGATCTACATGTCGCTGCCAGGTAAGATTCTCTGCAGTCTGGACAGAATAGAAAACACGTCCTGGTTCAAAAATGATCATGGCAGGGACCCATTTAGCTCCAGAAGTATAATTCTGAGCCAAAACTGGCTGTCCCAAGCTAAAGGTTCGGTCTTTTGCTCTGGGTGCCCGTCTGATGACTTGATATTGCTGCTGACGTTGCACAATTTGTCAGGGTTCAGAAGGTTTCAGCAGATCAAAGCAAGTGTGCAGCTGTCGTCCCATCATTAGAAAGGCTGGGGATGCCTGGGTCGTAGCATGAGGTGTGTTTCTGTAGGAAAGTAAGAAGGTGTCCAGACACTTTTGAATGGAGTGTTGTCCCCTTGCCAATTTCAAAGCTTGTTTCATTGTCTGCACAAATCTTTCAGCTAATCCACTGGTGGATGGATGATATGGTGCTGAAGTGATATGGTGTATCCCATTTGCCTTCATAAAATTTTGAAACTCCTCAGAGACGAACTGCGGTCCGTTGTCGCTTACAAGTTTTTTCTGGCAGACCGAAATGACTAAAGAGTCCTCGTAGTTTTTGGATAGTACTCTCTGCAGTAGTGGACTGCATTATAGAGACTTCTGGCCATTTAGAATGGGAATCTACCACCACCAAGAACATGCTTCCTTCAAGGGAGCCAGTGAAGTCAACATAAATACGTTGCCACGGGTTTTCCGGCCTTTCCCATGGGTGTAGGGGCGCCCACTGAGGTGCATTCCTGACACCCTGACATGACACCCTGACATGACATACAAGCTTTTGCCTTCTCTTCAATAGCACTGTCCAATCCAGGCCACCAAAAATAGCTTTGTGCAATTTCCTTCATGCGCACTACTCCACAGTGACCGGAATGGAGCTGTTCTAACGTCTGTGATCTCAGTGGTGGTGGAATAATGACACGTCTCCCCCACAACAAACAACAAGATTGCATTGATAACTCCATCCTCCTGGACATGTAGGTAACAAGGTCAGTTGAGACTGGAGAGGTTCGTCGAGATTTTCCATGCATCACCAGGTCCATAACTTGGGACAATACTGGGTAAATGCGAGTTGTCTTCTTTATCTGAGTAGCAGTGATGGGTGTATTCTCTACCTGTTCAAAGTAGAAGATTTCCTTTTGGGCACTATCTTGATGTTTGATTGGCAAAGGAAACCTTGCCAGTTGTGTGCTGTGCAGAGTGGATTTCTGATATTTGATTTCATATGTGTGCGCGGAAAGTAACAATGCCCAATGTTGCATACGACTGGCAGCTAATGGGGGAATGCCTGTGTAGGATCCAAAATTGATGTCAGAGGTCGATGGTCTGTGAAAAGAGTAAACGTCCGCCCAAACAGGTACTGATGAAACTTCCGAATTCCAAAAACGATTCCCAATGCCTCACGTTCGATTTGGGCATAGTTAGTTTCTGCTTTGCTTAGAGTGGGTGAAGCAAAAGCAATAGGTCTCTCTTCTCCCAAAGGCATAATGTGTAACATGACTGCTCCCACTCCATAAGGGGAGGCATCGCAGGCCAACTGTAGGGGCAAGGATAGACCAAAGTGCATTAAAACTTCAGAATTTAGCAATGCATCCTTAGCTTTGTTAAATGCAACATTACAGGCTTCAGTCCACTTCCAGGTCTTGTTCTGCCCAAGAAGTTCATGAAGTGGTTTTAGCAGTGTGGATAACTGTGAGATGAACTTTCCATAATAGTTCAATAGTCCTAGAAAGGCGCGCAGCTGGCTAACATTTTGAGGAGGGGGAGCCTGCACAATAGCCTTAACTTTTGCAGGGGCCTTATGAAGACCCACAGCATCAATGATGTGTCCCAAATATTCAAGAGAGGTCTGGAAGAATTCACACTTGTCTTTGCAGACTTGTAGGCCATACTCTTCCAGTCTTTGTAGGGTAGCCTCTAAATTCTTTAAGTGATCCTCTTCATTCCTTCCAGTGACCAGGATGTCATCCAGATAGCACTGAACTCCTGGCAAGCCACACAAGATCTGGTCCATAGCTCTCTGGAACAGGGCAGGAACGGACGTTATTCCAAAGGGTAGGCGACAGTATCAATAAAGCCCCTTATGAGTCACAATAGTCAACAGCTCTTGGAACTTTTCATTGACGTGCATCTGTAAATATGCTTAACTCAGATCAATCTTACTGAACTTTTGTCCCCCAGCCAGGCCTGCAAAGAGGTCATCGATGCGGGGAAGCGGGTATTGCTCTGCACACAACACTGGGTTGACAGTGACTTTAAAATCACCACAAATCCGGAGGGAGCCATCTTTCTTCACTATTGGAACAATAGGAGTGGCCCATGGGCTAATGGTAACTGGTATTAGGACTGCATTGGTGATCAGACACTCCAGGTCTGCTTCAACTTTTGGCCTGATGGCATATGGCACAGTTCGGGCTTTCAGATATATTGGTGGCCTGTCAGGATTAATGTTCAATGTCACAGTGATTCCCTTCATACTTCCCAAATCATCTCCAAAAACAGCAGCATGTTTCCTTAGTATAGGGGTAAGACTGGTTTCTTCTTTAGTCATCCGGTGCACTTCTGCCCAGTTCAGCTGAATCTTCCCAAGCCAAGACCTACCCATTAAGGCTGGGTAGTCACCTCTCACCACAAACAGTGGCAATTTAGCTGCCTGTCCATTGAGCTCCACCTTAACATCAATAGTGCCCAACATGGGCACAGCTTCTCCCGTATACGTCTTCAGAACAGTTTTTGTTGCCTTAAGCGGAAGATGCTGTAGCTTTTCTTAATACACAGTCTCAGAGACCAGTGAGACAGCTGCACCGGTGTCCAGTTCCATGCGTATAGGTTTGCCATCCAACAACGGGGTTACTCAGTATTCATGTGAGCCACTGACAAAGACAAAACATGCAGTAGCACTTCCTCTTGCGATGAGGTGTCACCTTGGTCATCCCGGGTCTGCTCTAGGGTATACAGGATTCCCCTTTTGGTCAGCCAGACCACAGGCCTCTTTTTCTTTTGTTTACAGGCACACGCAATGTGTCCCTTTTTGCCACAGTGTCGATACACCAGGTCCTTACACCAGCATTCTGATGCCTGGTGACCTGACTTACCACAGCGGTAACATTCCTGACTCTGCACAGTTTTGTGGATAAGTTCTTGTGACACTTTATGCACCCTAGGGAATGCACCAATAGATTGTGCCTCCTTTGTAGCCAGTTCCATGGAGACAGTAATATCAACAGCCTTCTGTAATGTAAGCTGAGCCTGTCAGTAGGCGCTTCAGTATAGCTTCACTGTACAGGTCACACACTAACCTGTCACGCAGGGCCTCATTTAACATCTCCTTAAATTCACAGTGTTCTGCAAGTTTTCTCAAAGTTGCTACAAATTGTACAACTGTTTCATCTTCTTTCTGGTCTCTTTTGTGGAACTGATATCTTTCAGCAATTACCAGTGGTTTGGGAGAAAAATGGGACCCCAGGATTTCCACAATGTCACTGTAAGATTTGGTCTCAGGCTTAACAGGGTGTAGTAAGCTGCGTAGCAGGGAGTAGGTCTTAGCCCCTACAACACTTAAGAATATCGGCACCTTCTTCGCTTCTGTAATGTCATTTGCAATAACAAAAAGCTGAAAACGCTCAGTATACACATGCCGCCCGCTGCACTATATTCTCCTCAAAAGGTTCCAGTGGCCTGTACGTGTAGCCATGGCTTTAGTTTCAATTTCACAGTCAGTGCCAATAAGCAGCAGCTAAAAGAATTTGGAAGTTGTTTTTTTTTTTCTTTACCTTCACTTCTACTTCCTTCTGTTGCTGGGGCAGCACAGGGATCCCACCCTCATCGCCACCTTGTTGTATCCTTGGGGGCAGCAGGTTTAACAAGGAATCACTGGAGACCAGAGAGCTGTAAGCCTTAAAAAGCAACCATTTATTTACACCCACTGAACTAACCAAACCAGCCAAAACTGGCTGGGCTAACCCCTAATAATCTAACTCAGTTGCCATAGCAACAAGGTGCTATTACCACAACAACCAAATACACAACAGGGTGAGGTCCTTTGTGAAAGCTTGTCGTGTTCTGTATTTGATGGCCCGTATGAGCTATGCTGGGGTTATGAATGTATGTCTTCGTGTCTATAGAAAACTGGGCTCAGAACCTGTGAGCTTTACTGCTCACTGGGGCAAGCAGACACAGGTACTTCTCAAACCTGTCATTTACGCAAAAATGGTTTCAAGTTTCTTTCCGTCACCCAGCCCCAGGGTAAGACAATGGTGGACCATTAGACCAAATGGAAAACGAAGGAAGACAACCTGAAATTGCAAAGTGCACCAAGTCATAGAATCATAGAATCTCAGGGTTGGAAGGGACCTCAGGAGGTATCTAGTCCAACCCCCTGCTCAAAGCAGGACCAAACCCAACTAAATCATCCCAGCCAGGGCTTTGTCAAGCCTGACCTTAAAAACCTCTAAGGAAGGAGATTCCACCACCTCCCTAGGTGCTTCACCACCCTCCTAGTGAAAAAGTTTTTCCTAATATCCAACCTAAACCTCCTCCACTGCAACTTGAGACCATTACTCCTTGTTCTGTCATTTTCTACCACTGAGAACAGTCTAGATCCATCCTCTTTGGAACCCCCTTTCAGGTAGCTGAAAGCAGCTATCAAATCCCGCCTCGTTCTTCTCTTCTGCAGACTAAACAACCTCAGTTCCCTCAGCCTCTCCTCATAAGTCACGTGCTCCAGCCCCCTAATCATTTTTGTTGCCATCCACTGGACTCTTTCAGTCAGGAGAGAGTTTCACCATTTTGATTAGCCAGGCATCACCGTGGGCTGAGATAATAAAAAAAAAACCTAAGCCCCTAAACCTTTTAAAAACAGCCTTGGGATGGAGGGTTTGGATCCAGAACTTGGGAGACAGTCTTGAGATGGGAGGACGCCCGTGAATGCTGGATCTTTTCGGGGTAAGCTGAGAAGCTCGTTTCAGGCACTAGGTATCTGTCACGAGAAACGGGATTTCATCTAATAGGAAAGTGTCACGCCTGAGGCTGCGGCTTTCGGTTTATGTTCTATGTCACCTGTATGTCGTTGCTTTCCTGTCACTGAATCTGGGAGTTCTCTATTAAATAAACATTGTGTTTATTTTCATCCCGAATGGGTCTGTGGGGCGCAAACGGCGCAGCCTGGGTGCACCAAAGTAAGCAGGTGGCTGGGGGGCTGGTTTCACACCTTCAGGAGTGACGAACAGGAGAGGAACAGTCCGAGTGTCTGGTAAGTAAGACCTCAAGGAGGACAGATTTGGGGAACTCAGCAGTAGAGGGGATGTTGTTGTCCCCCTGCAAAGATTACCAGGGCTGGTGAGAGCCAGGGTGAGACCTTGGCTTATGGGCTGGCTGCCAGTGTCGGAGATCCACAGCAGAGCCCCATGGCACAAGGGTCCCAAAGCTTACAGCGCAGGCAATGACAGACCCCCTTACTGGTCTGAGCAGTCCCCAGAATGTCACAACAGGTCAGGTATTTCCTTGTTTGTTATAGATGGTAGACACAAGGGCCTTGTTTTCCCAAATACAGTAGGAACAAAGAACAGGCAGCTTCCTTGCTCAGAAATCCACATCTGCCTCCCCAGCCATTCCTGTATGCCAGAAGATCTCTGTCCAGGCTTCTTTTCAGGGCCATGTTCATGACTGTTTCTGCTGGCTGTCTGCTGGCTTTCTGCCTCTCTCACACACAAACACAACCAATTAGTCCCCACGCTCCTGCTTTTGCAATCAGGGAAACCCCTCAGACCAAGTGTCTCACCTCCGTGGTCTAGTGCCTTGGGCGGTAGCCTCCCATTGTTCTAGCTATCACTACACACGGGGGCTTTAATTGCTTCTTCATTTTAGCCTGAAAGAAGGGTGCACAGCTTAGACTTTAACCAGGTTTGTGGTTGCCTGTAAATCAAAGACCCGCTTGATGGCAGCCATGAACATCCTCCAGCTTAACAGTGTTCCGCAACGATAAATCTCTTTGTTTAAAGTGCTGTCATTTTAAGGGAATGTCTACACTGCAAACTGACATGCGACCGCAGCACAATTAGACACAACAAGCATCCTGGAATCTTATTAGAGAGATACAAGGCCTGGCTACATATAGCCTCTGCTGATTGGTTGGGTCGGGTGGCTTCTGCCCCCCCAGAAGAGAGGAATGACCCCAAAGGGTGCTCAAACTACTTAGAGAGATCCTGCCTTAATTCCAGTACACTACGACCCCAAACGCACCCACTCCAAACCTCCAGCCAACAACTTTCGCGGAAGCAGAACGAAAGCTGAAAACTTAGTGGCAGTGTCATAGGCGCTGACTCTGTCAGTGCTCCGGGGCTCAAGCGCTCAGGGGAAAAAAATAGGGGGTGCTCAGCACCCACCAGCAACAGTAGTTCCATGGCTGGCCCAGGGCTGGCTGCAGATCAGCTGTTAGGAGGCCCCACCGATCAGCTGTTCCACGGCCCCGCCCAACAGCTGTTTGGCAGCCCCGCCACTCAGTCCTCGCCGCCCCCTCACCTCATCACTTGCTCTTAAGGCAGGAGGGGGCAGAAAGGAGCGAGCGGTGGGGCAGGCAGCCTCAGGGGAGGGGGCAGAGAGGAGCAGGTGGGAGGCACTCAGGGCAGGGGCTCTTGAGGGAGGGGGCATAGGGTGACTAGACAGCAAGTGTGAAAAATTGGGATGGGGGTGGGGGGTAATAGAAGCCTATATAAGAAAAAGACCCCCAAATCAGGACTGTCCCTATAAAATCAGGACATCTGGTAACCCTAATGGTGCAGGAAGAGGTGGGGGTGCATTGGGGAGGGTGGGGAGGAGATGAGGCACCTACCGCAAAACCAAAAGTCAGCACCTGTGGGCCGCGTGGTATCGACTGAGATGAATATCAAAATGAAAATTTTGGAAGGGGACGGTGTTTGTATTTCCTTTACAAGCCCTGGCGTCTTCATCTTTGAAGCATGTCAGAATCAGAGGCGCAAAACACCAGGTTTTCCGAAACGCTCAGCTCCCATTAAGGTGCCTAAATGAAGTAGCCGGCTTTTCAAGGGTTTTCAAGGGTATTCAGTACTAGGTCAGGGTGGGAACTGATTTTCCTGGCCTGTGAAAACTTTTGACATTTTGAAAAATGTTCCCATCCCCAATCAGAATGAAAACGCAGGCATTGCAATGTCTAACTTTCAGCCAGCAGCTACGGTCCCTATATAATGAAAGGGAGAGACGGGCACCTGAGAGCAGGATCCACAAAAGCCAGCATGCGGGGCAGGAGTGTGAGCCCAGGGCTAGTAGAACTCGAGTTAGCAGGCCGGGGTGTGTTAACCTAGTGATTGAGCGCCTACACTGCATTCCCTGGGTCCGAGTCCAACCACCCATATCCAGTGATGAGCTGCCAAAATATTAACAACAGGTTCCCTCCTCCTTACCCCACGAGGGGGTCATGGCCGCCCCCCAGGGACTCCTGCCCCATTCAACCCCCCACATTCCTCGATGCGCCCCCCCCCGAGACACCTGCCCCATCCATCCCCCTTCCCTGTCCCCTGTCTGCCCCCTGGGGGCCCATCCAACCCCCCCCCCCATTCCTGATGGCCACCCGGGACCCCTGCCCCATCCAACCACCCCTTCTCTCTGTCCCCTGACTGCCCCTGGAACCCCTGCCCCTGCCTGCCCCCCACTGCCCCATCCAACCCCTGCTCCTTCCTGACTGCCCCCGGGACCCTTGCCCCCATTCAATCCCCCTGTTCCCTGCCCTCTGACCGCCCCACCCCTATCCACCTCCCTACAACCCCCTGAACTCCCCTGCCCTCTTCCAACACCCCCTCCCTGCTCTCTGCCCCCTTACCGCGCGGCCTGGAGCCGCTCTGCCAGAACCGGAACACATAGTGCTTCCAGGGTACTGCAGATGACTCCAAGATTTCTTTCCTGATGGCTGACAGCTAATTTAGGAACCATCATTTTGCATATATAGTTGGGATTATTTTTTCCAATGTGCAGTGCTTTGCATTTAACATTGAATTTCATCGGCCATTTTGTTGCCCAGTCACCCAGTTTGGTGAGATCCCTTTGTAACTCTCTGCAGTCTGCTTTAGATTTAACTATCTTGAGTAATTTTGTATCATCTGCAAATTTTGCCACCTCACTGTTTACCCCCTTTTCCAGATCATTGATGAATATGTTGAATAGGACTGGTCCCAGAACAGACGCCTGGGGGACACCACTATTTACTCTTCTCCATTCTGAAAATGGACCATTTATACCTACCCTTTGTTTCCTATCTTTTAACTGGCGTGCCTGGCAATGCTTTCAGGATCATCTAATGATCTTTAAATTAATTTAGTGACAAGCCTTTTGTTATCTTAATCACCCTGCCTCTGTTTATAAACAAACTCCCCGCCCCAAGGGCAGAAGTTGTTAGCAGCACAGAACTCATCACATTCCACACTCAAGTTCTGGCTCCTGGGTGCTGAGCACCCACTATTTTTTTTTCTCCCGTGGGTGCTTGAGCTCCGGAGCACTCACGGAGTTGGCGCCTATGATTGTGAGTGTTTGGTTAATATCTATATTGGTAACATGGGAAAGACGTTGGTGCAGATGTAAATCTAAATAACGTGTAATATAAAGAGCCAATAAAAAGGTGGCGGAAGTATAATTTGGGGAAAGGGCAGTTTCATGTTAATTAGTATTATAATCGAAAGTAAAAGGAGTCATTTTGTTCAATTGTGGGCGAGCTCCAGTTAACAAAATGGCCATCCTGGGTCAGACGAAGGGTCCATCTAGCCCAGCATCCTGTCTTCTGACAGTGGCCAATGCCGGGTGCTTCAGAGGGAATGAACAGAACAGAGAAATTATCCAGTGATCCATCCCCTGTTGTCCAGTCTTGGCTTTTTGTGTTGCTGAACATTTTGTTGGTCAGCCCAACATGACGTTTTTCTCCCAGAATGGCCAGCGAACTGCCAGATCAGTTGTTCACACAGCTCCACTGGGGACATGTCCCCTTCTCTTAGCCTAGAGCTGTGTCACAAATCTACAGGATCGGTGCTCTGCCCCAGCTTTTAGAGCGGCTCAGCCCTCCAGCATGCCAGCCCCCCGCTGCGTCTCACTCAGCCTGAGGGTGGGCCGTTCGGCCTTACTGCCTCCTAGCCTGAGCTCCGGCTCCAGCCTTCCCGCTTCACACCAGCCAGTCCGACTGAGATGGACTCCTGGGCAGAGACTTGGACGCTCCTTCAGGGGCCCCTGTGCCTCACCAGGTATTTGCAGTGACACCCGGCCGTGTTTTCAAACCAGAGCAGGGTTCGTTGGTCAACTGGAACCCAGCCTCGGGCAGTTCTGAGGTTAGCCCAGAGAAATACCGATTAACAGCACTGTCCATTCTGGTCAAGCCAGAGCAAACCTCCACCCAACCTCTCTCTCTGTGACTCCTTAGTGCAGTGGACCCCAAACTTTTTTGATCAGCCCCCCACACCTGGTCCGCACCCCCCTGGGTGGGGGGTGAGTGGGGCAGGATTGAGGAGGGGGAGCTGCGCTGCGCGGGGGGGAGAGTAGGGTAGGACTGGGAGTTACTGCTACCTCTCTCCACTCCCGGGGACCTCCTAGGCAGGACCATGCTGAGTTCACAACCCCACCTGCCAGAGCTTCCTGCTACTGAGAGTCAATTGTCCAGAGTGTTCCTGTTCTCCGTCCGAGGCCCGTGTTGATCAGGGCCAGTTTCAACCAGTTCGTTAACAAGCTATTCATGCCACCCAGACAGCGAGGTGACGTGCACACACCTGTGTCTCACATGCTGTTCCAGGAGCAGTGTGAACCCTTTTGCCCCCACTGGGTAGCAGTGCAATGTCTGGAGGAAAACTGAGGCATGCCTAGGCATCATAAACATTTAACACAAAATCCTCACCTTGTCACAACCCTGCCTTCCCTCCCTATTTCTGTCCACACTGCCAATCTCCCCTCCCATCTGTGAACTCCACACCCTTCAGGATTGAGCCCACTGTGAGCCATGATTTTCAAAAGTGATTTTGGGTGCTCACCTAAGGTGCTTTGGGCGTCATCAGATGAACTAAGATGAAAAGGTGCCATGTTAACTCCTTGGCATCACCCCTCACCTCCCCCCAAACCCTCATCTAGACCCGGCTTGATCTGCACAAAGCCCTGAGCACCCGCCCTCTGAAAATCAGGCCGCTCCAGGCTGGCAAGAACAGAGTTGTTAAATCCAGGGATGGACGATAGCGAGGCCGGGGATGTGAAAGGGACTGTCTCAAGCCGCGAGGGCGCCTAGGATGGAGCAGCTGTGGGGTTGCCAAACCCTCCAGGATTGCCCTGGAGTCTCCAAGAATTAAACATTAATCTTGAATTGAAGATAATGTCATGTAATGAAACCTCCAGGAATACATCCAACCAAAATTGGCAGTGCTAAATAGCTGCCAAGGACCTATGAGTCTCTCAGACAGCCATTGTTCTGCAGAGTAGGCCAGGAGACCCTGTGCTGAGCAGGCATTCGAGAACAGCCCCCAGCAGAGCACATGGGGCGTGCATGGAAGGAGCCTCACAGTTGGCACTCTGGATGGAAAGCAAGCTGTAATAAGAGCAAAAAAACCAGGAGTACTTGTGGCACTTTAGAGACTAACAAATTCATTTCACCATGAGCTTTCGTGAGCTACCAGATCACTTCTTCGGATGCATAGAATGGAACACACAGACAGGAGATATTTATACATACAGAGAACATGAAAAGGTGGAAGTATGCATACCAACAGACTAACACGGATACAGACTAACACGGATGCTACTCTGAAACCTGTAATAAGAGCGTCCCTCTATTTCTCCCAGGGGTGACTGGTTAATCATGCCTTGATTTACTGCTTTGACTGCACTTAGCCCCAGGGCAGGGTGGCACCCCACAGTCTATCAGGGGTGCATTTCCTCAAGGGCAACAAGAGCTGGTTTTCCATGCTGTCCATGCCATAGTATAGTTTGCGTTGACTGCAAACAGTGAGATGCAACGTGTCACCTGCAATAGCCTTGTATGGACACTAGATGGCAGCTGCTTCATGCTAGTGGTGCAAAGGACTTTTAACTGGTTTGCTGTTTCGCAAAGCCCTACAGGAAGGAAAATGTCTCTTTCGCAGGAAATTCTGCGATTTCAAAATGCGCTTTTGTTCCACATTTTGGGACAATTTTGAAATTTCCAGCAACATGAAAATTTTCAAAGCAAAATTTGTTTCAGGTGAGTCAGACCGTTCTGGTTTAGTAACACTGAATTGTGTTGTTCCGGTTTGGAATGTTTTATTTTATATGTAACTTAGAGCTTAATATGTAAGTATAATCCTACAGCATCAAAGCTAATGTGCTTTATAATCGCATAGACTGGGAAATAAATTGGGAAATAAAAAGTCTTTTTGAAAGGAAAAAGGAAACAACACAAAATTTCACCCGAATCGACACAATCCCAGTTACCATTTCAACTAAACTGCATTTTCCAATCGAAAACTGTGTCATGAGACATTTTTTGAGCAGCTCTATTATTTAGTATTAATTATATGGTAGCACTTAGGAGCCCCAGGCATGGACCAGCACCTCTTAGCGCTAGGCGCTGTATATTGTATAAGTTTGTTACCGTAGTCTCTGGGAGCCCCAGGCCTGAACAAGGATCCCACTGTGCTGGCTCCACTTCTGAGGAGGGGTGTGAGATCTCTGCAGGAGAGGAGAGAACGTCATAAGGCCAATGCCTCAAACCCTCCCCCCAGCAATGGCTACACCTGCGAGACAGGCAATCGCATTTGCAAACCGAGGATCGGACTTGCTTCCAAGTGAGAAGCCATAAAAACAAATACACCCAGAACACAGGGAAACACTAGCTGAACAGTATCAGAGGGGTAGCCCGTCCTCCACCGAAGTTATGGGAGAATCCAAAAACAGTGGTAATGCCTGGGAGCCCCCAGTCATGGGCCAGGACCTGATTGTGCTATATGCTGTATGTTATTTATTAGATGTATTACGGTAGCACCAAGGAGCCCCAGTCATGCCCCAGGATCCCATTGCGCTCCTTGCTGTATGTTATTTATTAGGTGTACAACGGTAGCACTTAGGAGAACCAGTCATCCCCTGAGATCCCATCGTGTTAGGTGCTGTACAAACTCAGAACAGCTCCATCTCACCCCGGGATCTCCATTCCCCAGCCCTGAGAACATCCAATACAGCAGAGAAACCTGCAAAGACACGGCAGATGATTTCTCCATTGCAGGTGTGATGCTGACAGACTAGGTCCCAGCTCGTGCCAAGGTCCGCGTATCTCAGCTGAACTGTGACAAATACCAAGCTGGGCTCAGTCTGGCTCACTTGTGCATTGGTGCTGGTCACACAGGTATTAGAATTCCAAACAGCTGTTTGGGGTTTAGACTTTATCGAGTGTTTGTGAGTTGCTGGGCGAATTAATCTCACTTATAGCATCTGTACTCCATAGTGTACAGGAATATTTGAGCATCACAGTGCAAATCACCAGACAGGAGCGAGACATTAACTAGTGGGAAGGGCTGATCTCCAGCAGAAAGTGTCACATCCTGCCCAACAAGAAAGGTTCATTGACACCAATGGACCATTGTGGTTCATTAAAGAGGACAAAGGCCATTGGTTGTTCTGCCCTCCCTCCTCCCCCACAAAGATTTGTCATGTAAGTGGAAGGGGATGAAAATCCCTGACAAGAAGCAACTGGATCTCTGTGCTGCTTGGACTCTGGGGAACAAGGTTTTCAAGAGAGATCCCCAGATACTTAGCTCTGGTTAGCCTTAAAGATGACATAGAGCTCACTTATTAGAAAAGCCTCTATTACCTTTGGAAATTTAAGATTGTAACTCCTTTGTGTACCTATGTTCACCTGCTTCAACCTTCAAAATAACACTCATGTTTCCTGTTCCTAGTTAATTGATCTGTACATACTTTATTGTCATAGAATATAAGGGTTGGAAGGGACCTCAAGAGGTTCTGGTTCTAGTCTAATCCCCTGCTTAAAGCAGGACCAATCCCCAGATTTTTACCCCAGTTTCCCAAATGGCCCCCTCAAGGGTTGAACTTGTAGCTGTGGGCTTAGTAGGCCAATGCTCAAACCACCGAGCTATCTCTCCCCCACAAGGAATGGCTACAAGCGTTGTCTTTGGTGTGAGATCTGAGGTGCAATTGACATAGGGTAAGTGACTGGCCCTTTGGGATTGGGAGTAACCTGAATATTGTTGTGATTCTTGGTGTAAAGGACCATCTGTCCCCAAGAGAGGCTGACCTGGGAGGCAGAGAGATCGGAGGACCGGGAGGACTATTGGTGGCTCCATGTTAAGGCTGGTACAGGCCTGAAGCGGTTACATGGGATAATTGGTTGGGACAGCTAATTATAGAGCTCCAGCCAACTCAGGGTTTGTGCCCTGCTTCTTGACAGTCTGTCCGGAGATTGGCATTCGCGCTCTTCAGCCAGTGCAGGCAGCGTTACAGACCAACCCGGCCACAACACCGCAAACAATCTCAAGAGAAGCTCGTGTTGCGGGGAGCTGTATCTGGTGAACCCCTTGGTGAAATGGCTCCAAATTTGGGTCACTCTCCTTATCCCAGGACCCCATGTACCACAGCAAATGTCAAGGTCATCCAAGGAAGCATGGAGATTTCAGAGCACTTAGACCAGGAGAGCCATCTCAATCTTCCCCTGCTATAACGGTCCCATCAGGGAACCAAGGAGTTTGCAATGGGACCTGCCTTTTGGGACTGTAAACCTGGTGTTTGGTTCTCAGGTGCAGCTCCTGCCAGCCAGGGGATCTGAGAGCGGGACTGGGAGCTCCGTCTCCCATCATGCGCTAGGTGCACCCCAATACCTGGAGGATCGGGGCTGTGTGCTCAGGGGATCCCCACCCAGGGAGCAGGGGATGGGGGTTCTAGGGATGGGGAGGGGAACACTCAGGGACTCTGGACCCAGTAAAACCTAATCTGCCTTGCAGCCTGCCAGCTGGGAGCCAGGCTCGACGAGGGGCTGCCCATGGGGACCCAGCACTTCCAGGGGATGTAAGACATCAATGCATAGAGATGGGAGACCTGGACGCAGAGACAGAGACGTGAGGCTTCAAGATGCTCAGAAGCTTTACTGGCAGCAATCGCATGGCAGAGATTCAGCAAAAAGCGTCACCTGCAGAATGGAACAACCCTAAAGCAGCAACCACTGACTGAGACCCACGGTCCGAGATCCCCAGTGCCCCACCTTGTCTATGGTCCATGCCCAGGAATCCTCCCACCCACCACCATCTGAGAAGGGGCTCCCCTTTCTGATCCATCCCCATGACACAGTCACCAGGCATAATGTGCCCTGCTCCCATCCACTGTCCCCCCTCTGGCATCATGCAGGGATGGAGGCTGGGTTCTAGATCAGAGTTCTGAGCTCATTGGGTGGCTCTATGGGTTCTAGACTGAAGCTCAGAGACCCCCAGGGATAGGGGTCATGTTCTCAATTGGAGGTTGACATGCACTGCAGGGGGGAGGTGAAAGTTTAGAACGGAGCATGAGGTGCACTGTGGGGGTGGAAATTCTGGATTAGTGCACACTTGGGGAGAGGGACGGGCTTCTAGATCACAGATTGGAGCACACCCAGGGATGGGCTCCTGGGCTGGAGCACAGCCAGCGATGGGGCTCTAGAATGGAGATTTTAGCACACCCAGGGATGGGGTTCTACATGGAAACACACCCTGGAAAGGGTTCTAGGTTGGCCCATACCTGTGGATCGGGTTCTAGATGTGTGTGTGTGTGTGTGTGTGTGTGTGTGTGTGTGTGTGTGTGTGTGTGTGCCCATGAATGAGGTTCTAGATTGGAGCAGACCCATGGATTGGGGCTCTAGATTGGGGCACACATCAGAATGGGGTTCTGGATTGGAGCTTGGTGCCTGGTTGGGACGTGCGTTCAGCTCGCCAGAAGCGCATGGGCAGCAAGGGAGGCCAGTGGCAGAAAGAGCCACACCCAGTCCCTGGTCCAGCTCCCTATCTTCCCAGCCAGACAGGGGTTGTTTTCAGGGTCCATCGCAGCACATTCCTGGCAGCCGTTGTTGTTGCAGCACATCAGGGGCACGTTGGGCAGCTGGTGCCAGGCATCCAGCAGGTCCTTGCGAGTCACCACGGGCTGCGTATCGTTAACGAAGATCCTCTGGAACACAAAGGCCTTGTAGTTGTTGTCGATATCCGAGAAGGCATCGCTGGTCATGCCAAGGATGTTGTAGGGCCCATTTACCGCCAGGCACATGCTCGTGCAGGGCGAATTGAGGGTGAATAAGATCAGGCAGCAGTTCGGTCTGCAGGTCCTGGCCTTGAGCTGGGCCACCAAGCTGTTCTGGCCTCAGTGGAGCAGGCACCACTCGCTGTGCTGCCCGTGAGCCCCCCGACAACTAGGCCGGGCAGCTATGATAGGCCAGTCATCCAGGGTGTACCAGCCGCCAAGCCTAGCAAGTGACTGATTCATGGCATTCAGCGCTTCCTCGGGCAGCTGCTCCTGCAGGTTGTTGGGTTGGTTACACTTCTCACGGGGCAGGCTCACGACCAAGGTGTACTGACGTTAACCTAGTGTGAGGGGCCTGAGAGGGATCAGAGCACAGTGCGGTCAGGGGATCTGGGACTCAGCCAGGAGATGCCAATTAAAAAGGAGAGAAATGGGAATAGGCCCCCCAAATACCCTCCTACCTCAAGGCTCCATCTCCTGCTACACCCCCAAATCACCCCTCCCAGCTCAGGTCCCTTCTCCCCCCTGCACCCCAAATCACCCTTCCAGACTCTGGGCCCCATCTCTGCCTGGATTCTCAGAATCATCCCTCCAAGCTCTTTGCCCCATCTCCCCCTGAACCCCCAGAATCACCCCTCATGGATATGCCCCCATCTCCCCCTTTTAAACCAATAATCATCCCCTCCCATGTCCAGGCTACAGCTCTCTCTGTACCCCTAGAATCACCTCTCCCATCTCCTTTCAGATCCCCCACAATCAGCAACTCCCAGATGGGTTCAGTCTCTCTCTGTTCCCCCATAATCTCCCCTCCCAGCCGTAGACTCTATTTCCATACTGAACCCCCAGAATCACTGTTCCTCATATCTGGGCCCCACCTCCTACACCCTGAGAATCACTCCTCCCAGATGTGGGCTCAGTCTTCCCCCTGTACCCCATTATCACCCCCTCCTAGCTATGGGCTCCATCTCCCCCTGCACCTCCAGAAACACCCCACCTCTGAGCTTCATCTCCCTTTGCATCACCCCAAATTAAGAAAAACTGTAAAAGAACTAAAAAAGAGCCACCGTGGCTTAACCACCATGTAAAAGAAGCAGTGAAAGATAAAAAGACTTCCTTTAAAAAGTGGAAGTCAAATCCTAGTGAGGCAAATAGAAAAGAGCAAATAGAAAGGAGCACAAACGCTGCCAACTTAAGTGCAAGAGTGTAATAAGAAAAGCCAAAGAGGAGTTTGAAGAACGGCTAGCCAAAAACTCCAAAGGTAATAAAAAAATGTTTTTTAAGTACATCAGAAGCAGGAAGCCTGCTAAACAACCAGTAGGGCCCCTTGACGATGAAAATACAAAAGGAGCGCTTAAAGATGATAAAGTCATTGCGGAGAAACTAAATGGATTCTTTGCCTCAGTCTTCACGGCTGAGGATGTTAGGGAGATTCCCAAACCTGAGCTGGCTTTTGTAGGTGACAAATCTGAGGAACTGTCACAGATTGAAGTATCAGTAGAGGAGGTTTTGGAATTAATTGATAAACTCAACATTAACAAGTCACCGGGACCAGATGGCATTCACCCAAGAGTTCTGAAAGAACTCAAATGTGAAGTTGCGGAACTATTAACTAAGGTTTGTAACCTGTCCTTTAAATCGGCTTCGGTACCCAATGACTGGAAGTTAGCTAATGTAACGCCAATATTTAAAAAGGGCTCTAGGGGTGATCCCGGCAATTACAGACCGGTAAGTCTAACGTCAGTACGGGCAAATTAGTTGAAACAATAGTAAAGAATAAAATTGTCAGACACATAGAAAAACATAAACTCTTGAGCAATAGTCAACATGGTTTCTGTAAAGGGAAATCGTGTCTTACTAATCTATTAGAGTTCTTTGAAGGGGTCAACAAACATGTGGACAAGGGGATCCGGTGGACATAGTGTACTTAGATTTCAGAAAGCCTTTGACAAGGTCCCTCACCAAAGGCTCTTACGTAAATTAAGCTGTCATGGGATAAAAGGAAAGGTCCTTTCATGGATTGAGAACTGGTTAAAGGACAGGGAACAAAGGGTAGGAATTAATGGTAAATTCTCAGAATGGAGAGGGGTAACTAGTGGTGTTCCCCAAGGGTCAGTCCTGGGACCAATCCTATTCAATTTATTCATAAATGATCTGGAGAAAGGGGTAAACAGTGAGGTTGCAAAGTTTGCAGATGATACTAAACTACTCAAGATAGTTAAGACCAAAGCAGATTGTGAAGAACTTCAAAAAGATCTCACAAAACTAAGTGATTGGGCAACAAAATGGCAAATGAAATTTAATGTGGATAAATGTAAAGTAATGCACATTGGAAAAAATAACCCCAACTATACATACAACATGATGGGGGCTAATTTAGCTACAACGAGTCAGGAAAAAGATCTTGGAGTTATCGTGGATAGTTCTCTGAAGATGTCCACGCAGTGTGCAGAGGCGGTCAAAAAAAGCAAACAGGATGTTAGGAATCATTAAAAAGGGGATAGAGAATAAGACTGAGAATATATTATTGCCCTTATATAAATCCATGGTACGCCCACATCTTGAATACTGTGTACAGATGTGGTCTCCTCACCTCAAAAAAAGATATTCTAGTACTAGAAAAGGTTCAGAAAAGAGCAACTAAAATGATTAGGGGTTTAGAGAAGGTCCCATATGAGGAAAGATTAAAGAGGCTAGGACTCTTCAGTTTGGAAAAGAGAAGACTAAGGGGGGACATGATAGAGGTATATAAAATCATGAGTGATGTTGAGAAAGTGGATAAGGAAAAGTTATTTACTTATTCACATAATACAAGAACTAGGGGTCACCAAATGAAATTAATAGGCAGCAGGTTTAAAACAAATAAAAGGAAGTTCTTCTTCACGCAGCGCACAGTCAACTTGTGGAACTCCTTACCTGAGGAGGTTGTGAAGGCTAGGACTATAACAATGTTTAAAAGGGGACTGGATAAATTCATGGTGGCTAAGTCCATAAATGGCTATTAGCCAGGATGGGTAAGAATGGTGTCCCTAGCCTCTGTTCGTCAGAGGATGGAGATGGATGGCAGGAGAGAGATCATTTGATCATTGCCTGTTAGGTTCACTCCCTCAGGGGCACCTGGCATTGGCCACTGTCGGTAGACAGATACTGGGCTAGATGGACCTTTGGTCTGACCCGGTACGGCCTTTCTTATGTTCTTATGTTCTTATGTTTGCACCCCCATTATCAACCCCTCCCAGTTTTGGTCTCCATCTCCCCCTGGACCTCCAGAATCACCCCTCTCCCAGCTCTGGGCTCAATTTCCCCTCTGCACCCCCAGAATCGCCTCTCTCCAAGACTAATCTAGTCATCCCAGTCAGGGGTGAGTTCACCACCGGGCATGCTGGGTGCTCTGCGACTACAGTCAGGATCTGGGCAGTGGGGGGCCCCCTGACCTTGCTGGGTGTCTCTACAATCTGGTGGGATCCATCCAGGAACATTCTCTGCTGCTCTTCACAGCTGGGCTACAGGGTAAGGGAGGGACAGAGACAAACCCCAGGCTAGTCACTCACTGTTTCACATAATCCATGATCACTCTGAGCGCGGCCGGGTTGATGCTCCCGACAGTCTCTGGCCCGAAGCAGAGGAGAAGGGGCAGCAGCAGGAGTCCAGCCCTTGGCATCCATCCAGGCACCTGCACAAGACTCTGAAGCATCAGCACCTCTAAGCCTGGGGCAGAAATCCAGAGCCTCCCAACCCACACATCGCCTAGCCCCTGCTGGGCTTCCAACAGAAGAGGGGAAGCGGGACTCCCTGGGGTTCCCTGGGGCATTGGGGGAATTGGGGAGCAGGGAGGACTCTGCTGAGGTGCCGTGGGGCAGGATAGATGGGTGCCTGAGAGGACTCCCTGAGGCAGGGTGGTGGTGGGGTGCAATAGGGACTCCCCTGGTCCTACATGGGGCAGGAGGAGGTGAGGGACAGGGGGGAGTGATCAGGGTTTCTATGGGCAGGAAGGAGATGGGGGGGCAGGAGGCACTCCCCTGTGGCTCAATGGGGCAGGGAGACTCTCCGGGGCTCTGTGGGGCAGGGATAAGTGTGGGTTAGGAGGGCTCACCTGGGGCTCCACGGTGAGCGGTGAAGGGTCCGTTTCTCTGCTGACAGTTGCTCACACCCACACCTGGTGTGACAGGCTCCCAGACAGGCTTTTTATAGCACTTCCGCAAGCAGCTGGAAGGGCCAGGCCGCTCTCCTGCTGGCCCAACAAACCGGGAGAGGCTTTAGGGAGGGGGTTGTTGGTCACAAACACCAGGATCCAGGGGGAAGGGAACAGGATGGATATTTGAATATTGGATCTCTGAGAACTTCCTCCTGATCCCAGATCAGTGCAAACCTTGGTAAGCTTTATCCTTGGGCTGGGCACACCACAAACAGCCCCGAGGAAAGTTTATGACACCTCTGCGGTCAATGCCCAGTCACTGTATGGAAAGGCAAACTAGAAAATGTGGGGCTAGATCTCTGTGACACCCCAGGGGAACACCCTGTAACCCCCATATTCCTCATTTATATACAATTGTGATATTGCATATAAAACACCCCTTGTAAGGTATCATGGGAAAGGTTATGATCTGCTGAAATGCTCCATCTAAATACATACATCATTAATGCATATGAAGTTATGAGATTGTGTTGCATGCTTGTCACTAAAATAGGCTGTGGATTTTTGAAGCACCCAGACAGCTCCCCAAAGACAATATCCCCAGACAGGGGGATAACCAACACCCGGGTGGGTGTCAAACAACCATCAACAGTCATTGTCTAGCAAGAGAGCTACAATTCAATGACTCAGTGGCACGAGGCGACACCGGGGGAATTGTTCAATCTTGCCTGGGGACTCTGCAACGCCCACCAGACATGCCTGGACTTGTGTTCTCCAAGCTCATGGACTAGTGGTATCAAACAGAACAGAGTGGCTTCACACTTCATCCTTTCTCTTCTCCCCCACCTATGTTGCAAGCAACAAGGACACTGAGAAGACTGAAGACTCCAGCAGAGGAGGTTGGCCCAGGTTTAAGGGACAAATCTGTATACTATGAACTGCAATATCCAGTGGGGTGAGAAAAACTGCTTAATCTAGACGTTGCCCAGTCTAATAGGGTTGAGAGTTTAGACTGTGTGCTTACAGTTTATTTTCTTTTGGTAACCACTCTGATTTTTTAGCTATCGTTTATAATCACCTAAAATATATCTTTTGTAGTCAATACATTTATTTAACTTACCAGTAGTTTGCCTGAAGTGTCTGGTAAATCTGCTCAGGGATTGCAAAGGGCTGGTGTATATCTACTTTCCATTGATGAAATGGTCAACCAATTAATAAACTGGGAGCATTCCTGCAATCTAGCTGGGTGTAGGACTCCACATGCTGTTGTGCTGAGTGATCACAGGGCCTGGAGGTGTTTGCTGCTTGTCACTAGCAAAGCATTGGGAGAGACAGCCCAGGCTGAAGAGATAAGGGGGCACATTGGTTCCACAGGACTCAGGCTGCACCCCAGGGATCCCGTCACCGTGGCACAGCAAGCAGGATGAAATACACAGCTTGTTGTACTGAGCAAGATTCACACTTCATACGCTGGTGTAAAGATTTTAAGTGAGGCTTTAAGTGGGGAGGCTAAGGACAGTCAGAAGGAGGCTACCGGTTTGTTATTTTCTGTTTGCTTATTTTGAGAAAGAGAAGTAGGGACAGAAAATCAGGAAAATCAGGGAAAACAGTGAAGTGATTGCGAAATTGGAGCTTTTTAACAGCAGATTGCAGAAAGAGAGAGAGACACCAGAGACTATTGTAACTGAAAGAACAAGAAATAAAGGAGAAGCAGGAGGAAAAAGAAAGAGAAAGAGAGTGTGAGGAAAGAACATAAGAAAGGCCGTACCGGGTCAGACCAAAGGTCCATCTAGCCCAGTATCTGTCTACCGACAGTGGCCAATGCCAGGTGCCCCTGAGGGAGTGAACCTAACAGGCAATGATCAAGTGATCTCTCTCCTGCCATCCATCTCCACCCTCTGACAAACAGAGGCTAGGGACACCATTCCTTACCCATCCTGGCTAATAGCCATTTATGGACTTAGCCACCATGAATTTATCCAGTTCCCTTTTAAACATTGTTATAGTCCTAGCCTTCACAACCTCCTCAGGCAAGGAGTTCCACAAGTTGACTGTGCGCTGCGTGAAGAAGAACTTCCTTTTATTTGTTTTAAACCTGCTGAGAGAGAGAGAACCAACGAGACCTGCTAGAGACCAGAACCGGAACCCACCAACCCCAGCAATTCCCATCACTCCAAAAATTCACAACTGGAACCATTTATGTCCTGCATACAATAACAGATGATATTGCTGAATATCTGACCACCGTTGAAAGGCTGTGTCAGCGCATGAAATCCCTGACACCAAGAGAGTGCTGTGGAAGCAGGGAAAGAAAGAGAGGGTTTAAGTGCAGCCATTTAAGTGTCAGAGACAGAGCAACTGTTCTGTCAAGTCTTAGGGTATGGCTACACTTGCAGCTGTACAGCGCTGGGAGTTAAAGCTGCCTTCGTACAGCTGAGTAGGGAAAGCGCTGCAGTCTGTCCACACTGACAGCTACCAGCACACTGTCGTGGCCACATTTGCAGCATCTGCAGGGGCATTGGGAGCGGTGCATTATGGGCAGCTATCCCAGTGTTCAAGTGGCTGCAACGTGCTTTTCAAAAGAGGGGGTGAGGTGGACTGTGACAGGGAGCGTGAGGGAGAGAGAGAGTGGATTTTTGGAGCTGACGCTCTGTCAGCAGCTGCCTTGCAAGTTCTGACCCCTTCCCACACCCCTCTCTCATTCACTGAAAGCAAAAAGCCCTCTTTGTTTTTTTCCTCACAGACTGATAAGCAGCCGCTCCGAAACAGACCCCCCTCCCCCCAGCCCGCCTGCCCGCCCGCCACACTGCTTCTCTCCTCAAGCCCCTTCCTTACCCCTCTCTTCAAGCAAACACTAGCTGTGGGCGTTCCAAAGGGAGCCCCCTGCCTCTGCTCGAGCAAACAGGAGCTGTGTTTGTTTTTTTGATAAGCAGCTTCGGGAGCCGGGAGTTCACAACAAAACAAAGAGTGTAATCTTTACTTAAAAGCATTATGGGAAGCTTCCGGAGGTCAGTTACAGCGTAGTAAGATTATTCCCTGTTTACACTGGTACCCCAGCACTGCAGCAGCAGCGCTGTTCTCTTTATTCCTCTCGGAGAGCTGGAGTACAAGCAGCGCTGTAGCCACGGAGATACAGCGCTGTATGTGCCTTGCCAGTGTGGACGGGGAGTGAGTTACAGCGCTGTAAAGCCACCACCAGCACTGTAACTCTCAAGTGTAGCCAAGGCCTAAGCCTAATATCGCGAGACCGGTAGAAGCTGGGCTCATGTCAGAAGCGAGTGGGAAACAGCAGAATAGTCAGTGTGACCCAGCCTTGAGATATATAAATGCTTGTGTGATTTTGCTTGTACTTTGGAGAAACTGAGGCAGAGATGCTCTCTGTCAGCTGTGTTCTTCCCTTGCAATTGCATGTCCTGAATAAAGCTGCCTCTGATTTTGTTGCTTCCAACCTGAAGCCTGGTCTACACTAGGCGTTTAAATCGGTTTTAGGAGTGTAAAACCGATTTAACGCCACAACCGTCCACACTAGGAGGCACCTTATATCGATATTAATGGCTCTTTAAACCGGTTTCTGTACTCCTCCCTAACGAGAGGAGTAACACTAGTATCGGTATTACCATATCGGATTAGGGTTAGTGTGGATGCTGATCGACGGTATTGGCCTCCGGGAGCTATCCCACAGTGCACCAGTGACCGCTCTGGACAGCATTCTGAACTCGGATGCACTGGCCAGGTAGACAGGAAAAGCCCCGCGAACTTTTGAAATTCATTTCCTGCTTCCCCAGCGTGGAGAGCTCATCATCACAGGTGACCACGCACAGCTCATCAGCACAGTTAACAATGCAGTCTCCTGAGAATCGTAAAAGAGCCCCAGCATGGACTGCACGGGAGGTACTGGATCTGATCGCTATCTGGGGAGAGGATTCAGTGCTAACAGAACTGCATTCCAAAAGACGAAATGAAAAAGTATTTGAAAGAATTTCTAAGGCTATGACGGATAAAGGCCACACCAGGGACTCTGTGCAGTGCAGAGTGAAAGTTAAGGAGCTCAGACAAGGCTACCAGAAAACCAAAGAAGCAAACAGAAGGTCCGGGGCAGGTCGAAAAACATGCCGCTTCTATGCTGAGCTGCATGCAATTTTAAGGGGCTGTGCCACAAGTACCCCACCCCTGATCGTGGATTCCGAGGTGGGGGTTGTAATCTCTGCCATGGCTGAGGATTATGCAGACGGGGAAGATGAAGATGAAGAAGAGGAGGAAGACCTAGCAGAGAGCACACAGCACTCCGTGAGCCCCAGCAGCCAGGAGCTTTTTATCACCCTGACGGAATTGCCCTCCTCCCAGCTCTCCCAAGCAACTATCCCAGACAATGACGCCATGGAAGGGAGCTCTGGTGAGTGTACCTTTGCAAATAGCAAACATTGTTTTTTAAGCAAGCCTTTTTTAATGATTGATTTGCCCTGAGGACTTGGGATGCATTCGCAGACAGTATAGTTACTTAGAAAAGTTTGTTAACATGTCCGGGGATTGAGAGGAAATCCTCCAGGGACATCTCGATGAAGCGCTCCTGTAGGTACTCCAGAAGCCTTTGCAGAAGGTTTCTGGGCAAGGCAGCCTTGTTCCGCCCACCATGGTAGGACACTTTACCATGCCATGCATGTAGCAAGTAATCAGGTATCATTGCGTGGCAAAGCATAGCAGCGTATGGTCCCGGTGACTGCTGGCATTCAAGAAGCATCCGCTCTTTATCTTGTTCTGTTATCCTCAGCAAAGTGATATCGTTCAGGATAACCTGGTTAAAAATCAGGAATTTAAGTAAGGGGGGTGGCCATTTTTCTACTGGGTTCGTGGAATGCAGCAGCTTAAAAAAAACACTTTCCTGCACGAAGCGGGGGGAGGGGAGGAGTGAAATGCCGATGATCTTTTGTGTTTGGTCACCGGCGATCTTCCCCAAGCTACCAGACACGCAGTGGGTGGGGGGGGAGGGAAGGTTGTTGATTAGCAGGGAGCTAGCGTGGTAGTAGCCATGCGTTGGGGGAGGCTAAATCACTGAGACAGTGGCTTACCATGGCCGCATGCAAGCTGAATTCTGATGCCTGGACCTGTGTCTGTGAGATCTGTAACTCCAGAGCTGCAAGCACTCACTATTAAGATGAAAAATGCGACCTTGTAGGGAAATCACATGTGCTAGGTGAATAGTGATGTTCACTGTGAAAGAGTATAACCATTGTTCTGTAAAATGTATCTTTCTAAATATTTATCTCCCTCATGCAGCTGCAAATTTTTCAACCATCCCTCCTCCATCCCAAAGGCTAGCACAGATAAGGTGGAGGAAAAAGAAGACGCGAGATGAGATGTTCTCGGATATTATGGAAGTTACACGCAATGAAAGAGCTCATCTGAATGAGTGGAAGGACGTGGTTTCAAATTACAGGAAAGAGGCCAGTGAACGTGAGGACAGGAGGGATGAACGTGAGGACAGGAGGGACAACCGAGATGAGAGGTGGCGGCAGGAAGACCGGCAGGAAAATCAGCGGTGGCGGCAGGAAGATCAGCGGTGGCGGGATGCAACTCTGGGGCTGCTGCGTGATCAAACTGACATGCTCCGGCGTCTTGTGGAGCTTCAGGAACGGCAGCAGGATCACAGAGTGCCGCTGCAGCCCCTGTATAACCACCCTCACCCCTCACCATGTTCCTTAGCCTCCTCACCCAGACGTGTAAGAACGCGTGGGGGGAGGCTCCGTGCACCCACCCACTCCACCCCCGTGGACAGCCCAACCAGAAGGATGTCGTTACTCTGAATTTTTTTTTTAATGGCCTTCTCCATCCCTCCTATCCTCCTCCCAAACCACACCCTTACTTCTCTCCCTCTTTTTATAATGAATCAATAAAGAATTCATGCTTTTTAAATGAGAGTGACTTTATTTGCATAAGTAAGCTGTACTCGAAGGGGGAGGGGGAGTTGCTTACAGGGACTGAGTCAATCAAGGGGGTTGGGTGTTCATCAACAAACACAGCAGTCACACTGTACCCTGGCCATTGATGAAGCTCGTTTTCAAAGCTTCTCTGATGCGCACCGCTTCCTGGTGTGCTCTTCTAATCTCCCTGGTATCTGGCTGCGCGTAATCAGCGGCCAGGTGATTTGCCTCAGCCTCCCACCCCGCCATAAAGGTCTCCCCCTTACTCTCACAGAGATTGTGGAGAATACAGCAAGCAGTAATAACATAGGGGACATTGGTTTGGCTGAGGTCTGAGCGAGTCAGTAATGTGCGCCAGCGTGCCTTTAAACGGCCAAATGCACATTCCACCACCATTCTGCACTTGCTCAGCCTGTAATTGAACAGATCCTGACCACTGTCCAGGCTGCCTGTGTACGGCTTCATGAGCCATGGCATCAAGGGGTAGGCTGGGTCCCCCAGGATAACGACAGGCATTTCAACATCCCCAACTGTTATTTTCTGGTCTGGGAAGTAATTCCCTTGCTGCAGCCGTTTAAACAGAGTAGTGCTTCTGAATACGCGAGCGTCATGAACCCTCCCTGGCCATCCCACGTGGATGTTTGTGAAACGTCCTCAGTGATCTACCAGTGCTTGCAGCACCATTGAAAAGTACCCCTTCCGGTTTACGTACTGGGTGCCCTGGTGCTGCGGTGCCAAGATAGGGATATGGGTTCCATCTATCGCCCCCCCACAGTTAGGGAATCCCAGTGCAGCAAAGTCATCCACTATGGCCTGCACGTTTCCCAGAGTCACAACCTTTCGTAGCAGCAGCTTAGTGATTGCTTTGGCTACTTGCATCACAGCAGCCCCCACAGTAGATTTTCCAACTCCAAATTGATTCCCGACTGACCGGTAGCTGTCTGGCGTTGCAAGCTTCCACAGGGCTATCGCCACTCGCTTCTCTACTGTGAGGGCTGCTCTCATCTTGGTATTATGGCGTTTCAGGGCAGGGGCAAGCAAGTCACAAAGTTCCATGAAAGTGCCCTTACGCATGCGAAAGTTTCGCAGCCACTGGGAATCGTCCCACACCTGCAACACAATGCGGTCCCACCAGTCAGTGCTTGTTTCCCGGGCCCAAAATCGGCGTTCAATGGATAGAATCTGCCCCATTACCATCAGGATCTCCAAAGCGCAGGGGCCCGCGGTTTGAGAGAATTCTGTGTCTACGTCCTCATCACTGTCATCGCCGCACTGCCGTATCTGCCTCCTCCTCGCCTCGGATTCAAGGTCCTGGTTCACCATAGACTGCACGAGAGTGCGCGAGGTGTTTAAAACATTCACGATTGCGGTATGGAGCTGAGCAGGGTCCATGCTTGCTGTGCTTGCTGTGCTATGGCGTCTGCACAGTTCACCAAGCAAAAAAAGGCGCGAAACGGTTATCTGCTGCTCAGGGAGGGAGGGGTGAGGCTGTACCCAGAACCACCCGCAACAATGATTTTTGCCCCATCAGGCACTGGGATCTCAACCCGGAAATGCCAAGGGGCGGGGGAGGCTGCGGGAACTATGGGATAGCTACGGGATAGCTACCCACAGTGCAACGCTCCAGAAATCGACGCTAGCCTCGGACCATGGACGCACACCATCGATTTAATGTGTTTAGTGTGGCCGCGCGCACTCGATATTATAAAATCTGTTTTACAAAACCGGTTTATGCAAATTCGGAATAGTCCCGTAGTGTAGACGTACCCGAGTGGAGTTCGTTTCTTCCACAGTGCCTACCCTGACTGCAAAATGAACTGGTATATCTCTGAATGTATTCAATGAAATGCCTATTGAGGATGCTTTAGACTATTGTAAAATCAAAACCACTCTTTTGCAGAGGTTTCAGGTTACCCCTGAAACATAGAGTTAAATTTAGGAATCATAAGAGGGATATTGCGATGAGATGGGTGAGGATCCCTGTGAATCTGTCACACGGGGAAGCAGGGTGCTTCCAAGTATAGGAGGGGCTGAGACTAGCTCATTTCCAGCAGAAGGCAACAGACCCTCAGGATCGGGGGCAGGAGAGATGTTATCAGTATTAAGGAAACTGTCCCAGCTGTTAGCTAGAAGAGTTCTGTTGCTGAAAAAGGGATAGACCCTTTCCTAGGGAGCACAGAGAAATGTGCCTTAGAGGGGGACCCAGGGGTACAGGAATGTCTCCTCGTTGGTCACTTGGGAGAGGTTGCCCAGGACCAAATAGGTGAGTCAGCATCTGTGCACCCAGACAATCAGCCCATGAGCCAGGTTTTGAGAGTGAACTGTGTACCTGACCTCCTGGAGGGGAGCAGTCACTCAGCTGACTTCTCAGGGACAGAAAAAGGGGTAGCGGAGGGCACCCCAATCCAGGTCCCAGTTTTTCAGGATGCTATTTCTGATTCATTTTTGGAATGTAACTGTGTCTCTTTAAATCAAGATGCAGCTCCAACCCTTGTGATAACAGAGGAGTTGAAACGAGGAAATTGCCAGGTGGTAGTTGATGAATAGGGCCGTCCTTAGCCATAGGCAGAATAGGCAGTTGCCTGGGGCACCGGTTCCAAAACTTGGGTTTGTGAACCCTTGGGGGTTCGCAAAATGTTATAGGGGGTTCTCAGGAAAAAATTCCCTAATGGCGGACAGAGCTGTCCCTAGGGACCTCAGGCAGCACAGGGCCAGCAGCCCAGAGTCCCAGGGACTTCCAAGAGCTAAGCAGATCAAAGCAAGTGTATCTATCAGTCTGAGGAGATTTAAACTTCAAGACTCCTTATAAGAAATGGAAAGAGAAGTGGATATTTTCGGCTGTTTTTAAAATTAAATAGGCTGCTAGTGTTGTTTTTTAAATTATTCTGAAGAACAAGTTTAAGCTTTGTTGTAACGTGTGTTGTTTGCCTGGATGGGCTCAAGACCCGAATGCTTGTGTAGGAGGAACTCTGAGAGGTGGCTTCTTAATCCCTTCCTGCTGTTTCACGTCTGATACTCCTTGATGAAACATAGGAGCCTTGTCTTATAACGGGCTTAGTCAAAGTGATACAAACTACGAAAGTGAGAGCTTGGACGAGTGTTGCCGTTTTCATAATGTAATAAAATGAATACTATCATGATAAATAATAATTAATAAATAGTGTGTAATAAGCATGTCATTAAAAAAAGTATATTTCCAAGAACACTGCTTTTATAATTTATGCTCAGGTAAGGGAGAAAATCCCTAGACATATTCATTTTTAGGAGGGGGTTCGCGAGACTTGACATTTTAGGGAAAGGGGTTCATGGGTTGTTAAAGTTTGGTCTAGGGGCACCACTCTGCCAGGACGGAGGGGAAGCAGTGGAGCATGTAACAGCAGGGCTGGGTCACAGAGAGAGCTGAATGTGCTGCCTGCAGCAGTCTGAGGGAGGGGAATGGCTGCTGGGGTCTCTGGGAAGGGGTGGGGGAAGGAACTCACCAGTGAGTGTGACACTCTTCCCAGTGTGAGGTGAGGCAGGAATGTAACTGTGTCTCTTTAAATCAAGATGCAGCTCCAATACCTGTGATAAAAGAGGAGTTGAAACCAGGAAATTGCCAGGTGGTAGCTGGTGAGAATGCAAATGACCCAACTGCCAGAGAGGTGGGTGTATTCCTCCACACTGGTGAGACACAGGGAGCAGTTATGGAAAAGCTGCTGGGGAAAGGTGCACCTAGCCCAGAGAGCACAAATCATAACTCTCTAGCAAAAGGGGGATGGGAAGGACTCAGTGCTGGGAGGGGAGAACACAGGGTAACCTCAAAAAGGGAATGGGATGTTTTGCATATGTGCTGTCCTGGGGTCGGGAGACAGCTCCTCAAAGGGCCAGTCAATACGCAACTTCAAACCAGACAGTCTGAATAGAGGGTATCATAAAGATACTTGTAAACACCCATCTATGATAAAAAATTGGTATTAATGTTAAATCTTGGGATAAGAATTTTGATACCAATGTTAAATCTTATGGTAACACTACTTAGAATCATTGAATCATAGGCCTGGTCTACACTAGGACTTTAATTCGAATTTAGCAGCGTTAATTCGAATTAACTGTGCACCCATCCACACCAGGAAGCCATTTAATTCGACATAGAGGGCTCTTTAGTTCGAATTCTATACTCCTCCCCGACGAGGGGAGTAACGCTAAATTCGACATGGCTATGTCGAATTAGGCTAGGTGTGGATGCAAATCGAACTTAGTAGCTCCGGGAGCTATCCCACAGTGCACCACTCTGTTGACGCTCTGGACAGCAGTCCGAGCTTGGATGTTCTGACCAGCCACACAGGAAAAGCCCCGGGAAAATTTGAATTCCTTTTCCTGTCCGGACAGTTTGAATCTCATTTCGTGGTTGGACATCAGGGCGAGCTCAGCAGCACCGGCAGCAATGCAGAGCTCTCCAGCAGAGGAGTTCATGTAATCTCTGAATAGAAAGAGGGACCCAGCATAGACTGACCGGGAAGTCTTGGATCTGATCGGTGTGTGGGGCGAGGAGTCTGTGCTTTCGGAGCTGCGCTCCAAAAAACGGAATGCAAAGACCTACGAGAAGGTCTCCAAAGCCATGAGAGACAGAGGATACAGGCGGGATGCAACGCAGCGCCGCGTGAAAATCAAGGACCCCAGACAAGGCTACCAAAAAATCAAAGCGGCAAACGGACGCTACGGAGCCTGCCACCACTGCCCCACCAGTGACCATGGACTCTGACGATGGGACAGTGTCGACGGCCAGTTCCTCGGCGATGTTCGCAGATGGGGAAGATGAGGAAGGGTTTGTGGAGGACGAGGCAGGCGACAGCGCTTACAACACTGGTTTCCCCGACAGCCAGGATCTCTTCATCACCCTCACGGAGATCCCCTACCAACCCTCCCCGGCCGTTAACCCGGACCCTGAATCAGGGGAAGGAGCAGTCGGTAAGTGCTTTAAACATGTAAACTTTTATTCTTAATATTACAGGAATCTGAAGTATGTGAAAAGGAGGTCTCTCTATATATGGGGATAGAACAGAAGTCATCCTGGGAGATCTCCACGAAGCTCTCCAGGAGGGAATCGAAAAGCCTCCACAGGAGGTTCCTGGGGAGAGCTGCCTTATTGGGTGCTCCGTGGTAGCACACTTTTCCGCGCCAGGCTTTCATGAGGTACTCAGGGAGCATTGCCTCCCCGAGCACGGCTGCGTAGGCCCCTGGTTTGTGCTGGCTTTCACGCAGCATGCGCTCTCTATCTCCTTCAGTGACCGTCCTCAGGGTGATCTCGCTCGGAGACTCCTGCATCTAATTAGGGGAATTACTGTAATGTTACGCCTGGTCCAAAGTATTTTTAAAAAATCTCCAGACAGACGGCTTAGCAGAGACTCAGCACGCAGCTGCGTGACAAGCGTAACGGAAAGCCAAAGAATCAAATGGACGCTCATGGAGGGAGGGGGGACTGAGGATGCAAGGTATCCCACAGTTCCTGCTGTCTCTGAAAAGCATTTGCAGTCTTGGCTGAGCTCCAAATGCTTCTAGGGTCAAACACAGTGTCCGCGGTGGGTCAGGGCATAGCTCGGCAATTTATGCACACCCCCCCACCCACCACCAGAAGTGAAAACAATCCTCTGTTGACTCTTTTACATGTCACCCTATCTTTACTGAATGCTGCAGATAGACGCGATGGTGCAGCACTCAACACCAATATCCTTGCTCCCCCCCACCACCATGGGTGGCTGACGGTACAATATGACTGATATCCATCGTCATCATCAGCCTATTGGCACATGAGGCAGTGCAAAAGGACTGGCAACCATGCCGACTAGCATCAGTGAGATCGATCAAGGGCGCCTGCTCCTAATTTTTCCTGGTAGATGGTGCAGTATGGCTGGTAACCGTCCTCTTCATAGCAACAGGGGGCTAAGCTCCATCAGCCCCCACCCTTCATGTGTAAAGAAAAGATTTAATTGCCCCTGGGCTAGCAGAGGGATGCTGGGCTCCCCTCCTCCACACTCCTTAATGTCCTGTCTGGACTATCATAGCAGCTGGAGGCTGCCTTCCACTCATTTCTCACTAACAAGTCACTGTGTCTTATTCCTGCATTCTTTATTACTTCATCACACAAGTGGGGGGACAATGCTATGGTAGCCCAGGAAGGCTGGGGGAAGAATGGAATGAACAGGTGGGGTTGTTGCAGGAGCACCCCCTGTGAATAGCATACAGCTCATAATTTATGCAGGATCTGACACAGAGCAGCTGTGCTCTCTGGTTCTCTGATACAGTGGTTCTCTAGTACACTTGCCCATATTCTAGGCAGGACTGATTCTATTTTTAGATACCAAAAAGGAGAGATTGACTCAGGGAGTCATTCCCCATTTTGGCTTTTGCGCCCCTGGCTGATCTCAGCCAGGGGCACTTATGACAGCAGCAAATGGTGCAGTGCAAAAGGACTGGTAACCATGCCCATCTTATTACCAATTTATGGTATGGTAGTTTGTTGCGTCGCAGTGCCTCTCAGGCGGGCATGGACAAAAACCCAGCAATCAATGTGATTGGTAGTAAAGTCCTTTATTTCTCTCCAGCATGCTCTTGTATACAATTATGGCAAGCAATCAAGCAGTTGCTAATTGGTTAATAAGATACACACAGGCACAGCTATAACTTCATAGGGTAATTGTCATCCTGTCCAACTTTCTGATTTATTATCCTGTTTACTGCCTGCTGGCAGATGAGAACCAGGCCAAGGCCAAACACTTAGCTTCTAACATACCCATGTGCCAAGTTCCCACATCACCCCCCTTTTCTCAAAATCAAAAAAGAAGAGGAGAGAAGGCATTAGCAATACATTCCCAACTCATAATATCAATACTACAATTTACACCAACCAAAGCTAAAAGGCAAATAAAAACACCAACTGCCTAACTAAACCGTAACAATATCTTCCACAATGCCCTGCTTTAACCTAATACATCCCTCCTCCAGGTAATGGAAGTGGCCCAAGGGGCCAGGAGGGTTCTACCAATGTGCGTGCCACACAACAGCAATGGCGGCCACACAAATAACACAAATACAAAAGGCAAGCAGCAAAATACACAGCATCCCTAGCATAAAACCTTGCAATAGCCGGAATTCACCTTGCTTACTGATTTCCCATTTCCCATGCGACTTATTTGATTCCAATTAGGCCACCTGGCATTTGCCTCGCTCTGGCAGTTCCCTACTTTCTCATAACAACTTTATCTCATCCCTCTGTTCTTGTGACCACGCTACCGTAACTTTCCACCAAAGCAGCATAAAAAAAAAATGCAACCCCACATCCATATCTCCCCCTCTATTCCAAAACACACAAAAAAGGGGCATGCAAAACAAAGCAAAAAAAAATAATAACAATAACCAATAAACAAAACAAAAACAAAACCAAATAATACTTCCTTAATCTATAAAACTCATCTATAACCATGCAATTCATAACATACAACACCAACAACATCAAACACAACAAACATAAATTAACAAAAATAAAACAAATAAATGGTGTAAATTCTGCAGGATTCCCCCATACTCTATTGTACACCAACCTGTGACAAATTGCTATTACCAATCCATCCCTCATGTGTCAGGTGATCAAGCTGACACTGGGGGGGGGGGTGTCCTACCAAAAAAAACACAACATAAACCACATAAACATCTTAACAACACCACAACAATTCTTCTGGCCAGAAAACAAACACCACAAGACAGAACAAAAAACACAAAACATAAATCTTAACTCTATTAATAAATGCATGGTACATTAAATACTATACAGCTAACATCAATTATCTGTAATAGCTAAAAAACAAAAACAAATATACCCCTACTGGGCAATCAATCATTACTTAAAATACACAAATACCCTTATTAATCTCAGGCAAAACAGGGGAATTACTTCATCAATTAAATCATTTACAATAATACAATTGCATCTTGGCTTGCTTCTAAATTCAAAGCTATACACAGCTAAAATTTTTTACTTATAAATTCTGCTATTAAACACTGAAAAAAAAACATCACCACTTATATGCCCTTAAGCCTAATACAATTTCAATTACATAGCACTATATACATTCTTTGGCTAATACAACAAAATTGTTCATAACCAAACAATTGCAAACTAATTTCTTTGCCTAAATTCATTTACAAACATTTCAAAAACACCAAAAACTTTACTCTTTAACATCTTTACAAAATTCAACTGCTGTTCCCCCTAGCAATCACAAAATTAACTTTTTACTCTGACTTAAATTACTCGCTTGTATTCCAACAAGCGCCTGTCTCAACTAAATCACCATTCTAAATATCCTCTAGAATATTTAAAATTCTCAAGCTTGTGCTTAATAACCTTTCCTCTCCACTACACCCTCAAAAGTTTCCAACCAGCTTTCCAATCACTTTATATTTATTGCCTGCCCGTCTGGGCCCGATCCTTTTTTCCTTTTCAAGTTCTCTGTCTATTGCCTGCCTGCCTGGGCCCGATCCTTTTTTCCTTTCCAAGTTCTCTGTCTATTGCCTGCCTGCCTGGGCCCGATCCTTTTTTCCTCTTGCTAGACCGTTCCTTTCATGGACACTAACTTATCCCACTATCCATTTAGCTAAGAGGGTGTACATCTTAACTAGCCCCTACCCTTCTGGTCTCTTCTGTGAACAATTATCTGTACTTTCCCACCGTGGGGGCTACATTCTCATGCATATAACTTTAATTACAACATCTGCTTTCAACCTATCTATTTTAATATTGGCTACATCTAATATCAAGCAATCTTACAATTACCAATAATCAGCACATAACACAAAATTTACAAAAATCTAATAAGGCTAACAAAAGCACTTAACATAAAGGTACTAGGATCACATAAATTCAAAGCCATTCTTCCAAATTACCTAAATTTATGCCTAATAACACCCCAAAGCCATCCTCCTAAATTACCTAAATTTATGCCTAATAACACCATAAACTCCCCCCCCCCCCTTTGAGAATACTCAACAAACCTTTGGCTGAGTTTTCTCAAACTCTGAAAACAAAAAACAATTAAGATCTAAAAAATTGGGGTAGTAATGGGGGGGGGTAATATCATATACAATCCAATTAGGGAGGGCAACACAGGCTAAAAAATTTATCCAAAACACAGGGCGCAGCCTGTAGAATAAACCCCAAAATCCAATCAATACCACATTTTTCAGCAGGAGTCCCAAATTTCTTCCTGCCTGTGTACAATTCTTCGTTTCTTTACCAGGGTCAGTTCTCAATGTCCTTTTAGTCAGGAATTTCTGGACTTTGGTAATATCAATAATGTGAGCGTTTTTTCTTCTTTTCCACCACCATCGTGGTTCAGCTTCTACGGGGAAAATTACCAAAACATTATTCTGTAGTGGTTTTGCTTCTTGGAGTTGGTTTTGCTTCTTTCAAAAAAAAAAATCCAATAACACAATGGGGGCTGCAGCGGACAAGGGAGAGGTTAGCCAGCACGTCACTTTGTCCTTTTTTCCTGCTGTTTAGAAGCACAATGAAGCTAAATAAAAATAAAAAAAATAGGCCAATCATCAGTAGTAAAATCCTCCTGATGTGAAGGGGTCTTTTTGCAGTAAAAATCATGGGTCCAAGCAGTCAGTCTCCTGGTTCCAAGACTCCTGGTTCCAGGGCTGCTAGGATCTTTGGGCAGCTCTTCCATACCTGTGAGAAGAGACAGATAACACATTCCGTTAGTGCCTGGCAGGGTTTTGCAGCTCTCATTAGCTTTTTTGGGCCCAGTCAAGCCCCTTTGTCTAGGCTGTCCGCCAAGTCTTAGCTGTGCCGCATCCTTGACTGGGGCCAGAAAAGAATGAGCTGTCTTCGGCTAACTCATTCTGTTCTTTTTTCCTTCCCTGCTTGGCTTCTTTTAATCTGTGAATCCTGTGTCAGAACACCCAGCTGTTGCTGCTCATACCGGAGAAGCATAACGGTTTTCCCGGCAGTGTCCCAGGCTTAGACCAGCCAGCGTAGGACGCCTTCTCCAGGCTCCTGGCAAAACAACTTACTTGCTTGTAGGTCCGAACGACCTCCGGGGCCACGGCACGAGCCTCTGCCTGCGCCGTGCACTCCAAAGTTTTCCCGTCCAGGGCTCGCTTCCAGCGGAGCACCTCCTCTTCGTGTGCCCTAAGGGCGGTCAGGAGCCTCTCCAGCTCCCCCTCTTTCCACAATGATGCTGGAAGACCTTGCAATTGATCTAACTTATTATTAATGGCCTGCAGCTGTTGACCCCGGCGCTCCATTTTCTTATAAAAGGCATTAAACTGGGTAAACTGAGTAAGCGTAGTCAAATTGGGATATACCTGTGATGGCACGTGTCTCACCCGAGCCTCCTTTATTTCCCCGCATTCGTGACACCCCCAGGTCCCGTGGACACGGCATGGCTTGGGAGGGGGTGCATACGGCAAAGCTGTTTTCATAGGCTCGGGCGTATCGGGGGGTAGCGGGACCGTAGCAGGATTAGTTATATCGGGGCCGAGGGCCACATTGGAGGGTAATGGAACCATAACGGGGCAACATTATCCAGGTCGGAAGCCAAAGGTATCACCGTGTCCTCGCCACCGAAAAACTCCCTGGCTCCAACCGGCAACACAGAAGGCATTTCGGGCGTTGGGCGGAAAAGCTTAGAAAGGGCCGCCTGCACTCCTGCCTCGGCCGCGAGAGTTTTTACTATCTTCTTTGTCTTATTCCATACTGGACTCAGGGAAAAGGCTTCCTCATCGCCCTGAGCCACCGACTTCCAAAGCTTGGAGCCTAGCCGCTCCCACACAGTTTTATTAAAAATTGTAGTCGGCTTAACAAAAAGTTCCCTTCTCTGTCCCCACCGCAGCAGGCGGGATAACGTATCAGCGGGGAGCTTTTCTCCCTGCCGCTTCATAATGTGCAATAAAGGCTTCTGTGTTATCTTTTCTTCCGCTGATGCAGCGGTTCCCATGTTAGCTGCTCTGCCCTTCTCCGCCGCGGCTTATAGCTGCCCCTCTCCTCCGCGGCTTATAGCCGCCGCTTTCCTCCGCGGCTTATAGCCGCCTTTCTCCTCCGCGACTTATAGCCGCCGCTTTCCTCCGTGACTTATAGCCGCCCTTCTCCGCCGCGGCTTATAGCTGCTCTCCTCAGGGCTCAGGTGCGCCTCTCTTTTCGGACGCCCGGGGGCTTCTCCAGCACTCCCCACCGCAGCTCCTCCGCCTGGAACAGGCCACCGACTCTAGGCCTCCGACACTATCATCATTCGATTCGAATCACGTCGGGGTCACCATTTGTTGCGTCGCAGTGCCTCTCAGGCGGACACGGACAAAAAACCCAGCAATCAATGTGATTGGTAGTAAAAGTCCTTTATTTCTCTCCAGCATGCTCTTATATACAATTATAGCAAACAATCAAGCAGTTGCTAATTGGTTAATAAGATACACACAGGCACAGCTATAACTTCATAGGGTAATTGTCATCCTGTCCAACTTTCTGATTTATTATCCTGTTTACTGCCTGCTGGCAGATGAGAACCAGGCCAAGGCCAAACACTTAGCTTCTAACATACCCATGTGCCAAGTTCCCACAGTAGATGGTACAGTATGGCTGGTAACCATCTCTGCTGTCATGCAAAAGCAAAAGCATGCTGCTGTGTAGCGCTGCTGGACCGCCTCTGTCAGCGGCATCTAGTACACATACGGTGACAGGCACAAAAGGCAAAACAGGCTCCATGGTTGCCACGCTGTGGCGTCTGCCAGGGCAATCCAGGGAAAATGGGCTCAAAATGATTGTCTGCCGTTGCTTTCCCGGAGGAAGGGATGACAGACGACATTTACCCAGAACCACCCGCAAAAATGGTTTTTGCCGCATCAGGCACTGGGATCTCAACCCAGAATTCACAGAGACAGACTAGAGTGTGTTCATTGTTCGCAAAAATGTATCTTTGCAAGGAATTCACTCCCTTTTTCCCATCACACAGCTTCGACTGTCTCCAGACCTGCCACAGCATCCCCCTCACAGAGGCTGGCAAAGATTAGGCGGCGAAAGAAAAAGACACGGGATGAGATGTTCGCTGAACTTATGGGGTGCTCCCGAGACGAGGCGGACCAGCAGAGCCAGTGGAGGGAGACCCTCTCTCTGTACCAGCACTCACACAGCGAACGGGAGGAGAGGTGGCGTGAGGAAGACAAGCAGGCGACTCAAACGCTGCTTGGACTAATGAGGGAGCAAACGGACATGCTCCTGCACCTTGTGCATGTTCTGCAGGACCACAGGCAGGAGGACAGAGCCCCCCTGCAGTGTATCTGCAACCGCCCTCCCCCGCCACAAAGTCCCATACCCCCCTCACCCAAAATAACAAGAAGGAGGGGCACCAGGGGCCGTGAAAACTGTCACTGCACCCCAGCAGAGTGCTCAAGTACCCAAAAGCTCTCATACCCTAAATTTTGAGAAGTCCTTTCCTTCCCACCTCACCCAAGCCCCCGTCCCAGTTTCATCCCCTAACTGTCTAGTTGATAATAAAAAATACTTTTCTGTTAATTACTGTTTCCGTCATGTTCTTTTAGAGGAGTCTGTGTTTGAAGGGGGGGAAGGGGGTTGGTAATTGGACAGGACAATCACCTTTACCAGGGTACAGACATGGGGGCAGGATCAGCAGCAGGTCACACACACACTGCAGTCAGTACGCACCCTGGTCGGTATGGGAGGTGGTTTGCAGGTTCTGTGTGGGTGGGGGGGTACGTGACTTTGTAGCGGGGGAGGGGGGTTACAGATCTCATGCAACGGTCCCTGTCCTGGACCACAGAGCCACGCAGCAGAGGAATCTGTATCCGTCCTCCCCCGCCACAAGGCCACATAGCCCCCGCACACAGAGTCCCAAAAAGGAGGGATGGCAGGCTCCATTGAAACAACCAGTCCAGCACTGCAGACTGCTCTGGGAGCAGGAGCCTGTCATTCCTCGAGTTTAGAGGTGGTCTTTACATCACCGCACACCCTACCCAGCACAGTCTGCGTCCCAGTTTCAACCCTTTAACGCAAAGTCATCAATAAAGAAACCTTTGTAAAGTTACAGAGGAACATATATTTTATTTTAAACGTGTGTTGGAAGTGGGGGAAGCGGGGTGGACGGGGTATGTAACTGCAGATGCTAGTCAACAGTAACTTGGTAAAGAAACAGGGGCAGGTTCAGCTTCTCTGTAAAGAAACTGAACAGTCACAGCTCACGCTGCTCGCTGCTCGCTGGTACTTGAAGAGTTCCTTGTCGCTGTGCAAGGTGCCTGCATAGGGTTTCACGAGCCAGGGCATTAGCGGGTAGGCTGGGTCCCCAAGGATCACTATAGGCATCTGCACATCCCCAAGAGTTATTTTGTGGTCCGGGAAGAAACTACCTTCCTGCAGGCGTCTAAACAGACCAGAGTTCCTGAAAACATGCGCGTCATGAACTTTGCCTGGCCACCCGACGTTGATGTTGGTAAAATGTCCCCCATGGTCCACCAGTGCTCGCAGCACCATTGAAAAGTAGCCCTATTTCTCAGCAGCTGACTGTGGAAGAGGTGGACGATAAGGTGCGAAGAGTTGACAACGGCCATAACTGCAGCGGGATCCGTGCTCGCAGTGCTGCGGCGCCTGCGCTGTCACTGAGCAGAAAAGTGCACGAACAGATTGCCCGCAGGCGCTTTCAGGGAGGGAGGGAGGGAGGGAGGGAGGGCGTGATTGACGGTTCAATGATGACAGTTACCCAAAACCACCCTCAACACATTTTTCCCCCAGCAGGCATTGGGGAGAAATCCCAGAATTCCAATGGACAACAGGGAGTGCGGGAACTGTGGGATAGCTTCCCACAGTGCACCGCTTCCAAAGTCGACGCTGGCCCCGTTATTGTGGACTCACACGGTCGAATTAGTGTATTTAGTGTGGATACACAAATTCGACTTCATAAGGTCGATTCCACAAATTCGACTTAAGTTGATTCGAAATAGTCTTGTAGTGTAGACATACCCATAGAACATTAGGGTTGGAAGAGACCTCAAGAGGTCATCTAGTCCAACCCCCTGCTCAAAGCAGGGCCAGCCCCAACTAAATCATCTCAGTCAAGGGTCTGTCAAGCTGGGCCTTAAAAACCTCTAAAGATGGAGATTCCACCACCTCCCTAGGTAACCCATTCCAGTGCTTCACCACCCTCCTAGTATAATAGTGTTTCCTAATAGCCAACTTAGACCTCCCCCCTGCAACTTGGGACCTTTGCTCCTTGTTCTGTCATCTGCCACCACTGAGAACAGCCGAGCTCCATCCTCTTTGGAACCCCCCTTCAGGTAGTTGAAGGCTGCTATCAAATCCCCCCTCATTCTTCTCTTCTGCAGACTAAATAAACCCAGTTCCCTCAGCCTCTCCTTATAAGTCATGTGCTCCAGCCCCCTAATCATTTTCGTTGCCCTCCACTGAACTCTCTCCAACTTGTCCACATCCTTTCTGTATTATCAGGCCCAAACCTGGACACAGTACACCACATGTGGCCTCATCAGTGCTGAATAGAGTGGAATGATCACATCCTTTGATCTGCTAGCAATGCTCCTACTAATGCAGTCCAATATGCCATTAGCCTTCTTGGCAACAAGGGCACACGCTGACACATATCCAGCTTCTTGTCCACTGTAATCCCCAGGTCTTTTTCTGCAGAACTGCTGCTTAGCCAGTCTGTCCCCAGCCTGTAGCAGTGGATGAGATTCTTCCATCCGAAGTGCAGGACTCTGCACTTGTCCTTGTTGAACCTCATCAGATTTCTCTTGGCCCAATCCTCTAATTTGTCCAAGTTGGAGGCTGCCTCCCCCACCACCTGCCCATTCAAGCAAACACCTCCTCTGCCACAGGCAGCAGCAGCGCCAAGCAGGTAGGGCTTGGTGGGGCCCCGGGGAAAGGGGCCACTCTGTGCTCCCGAGCTTCAGCTGTCATGCCCCCTAGCACTGTGCTGTGCAGTGGTGGGGAGGCTGTGGGGAAGGGCACTGGGCAGGGGGGTGGGGGAGATCTGTGATGTGGGGATACTGGGCAGTTGTGGTGAGGCTGAGAGTGTGGGGGCATTGGGCAGAGATGGTGGGATGGTGGTGTTCATGGCACTGTGCATTTGGGGGGGTGCTGGGCAGAGCTGGCCCAGAGGGTTCTGGGTGGGGGGGCTGTGTGGCATGGCATGGACCCACCCCCACAGGGAAGGGGCACGCTGGGGGCACAGAACTCGGTGGGCCAGTGTGCGTCTGATGACTGCTGGTTTGTAAACAGTGCACTGAGCGAAGCAGGGCGGCCTGTGCCATGCCCCATTGCCCTGGCCAGTCCCTCGCTCCAAGGACCGACCTCCCCGCGCCATGTTCCATTACCTGCATGTGGGCCCACAAATATGTTTGGAGCCAGGATGCAATAATCTCATTAGCCCCCACTTGGTTGCTGGACTTCTAAGATGTGAAGGTGCCGTGTTAACACACTGGCATCACACACACACACCCTCAAACCCTCATCTAGACACAGCTTGATCTGCACAAAGCTGCTCCAGGCAGGCAACTAAATTGGCTAATTACTCTGGAAAATCAAAGCCGCCACTCATGGTGGGCTTTGGGGCGAAGGAGTGGGGTTGTTAGATCCAGGGATGGACGGTAGCAAGGCTGGGGATGTGGAAGGGACTGCCTCAAGCTGCGAGGGCTCCAAGCATGGAGCAGCATAGCTACCAAGGACTGATCTGTCTCTCAGACAGCCATTGTGCTGCAGGCTAGGCCAGGAGACCCTGTGCTGAGCAGGCGTTTGAGAACAGCCCCCAGCAGAGCAAACAGGGCGTGCATGGAAGGAGACACGCAGTTGGCGCTCTTCATGGAAAGCAACCTAACCCTAACCCTCTATTTCCCCCAGGGTGATGGGGTAAATCCAGAGGTGAAAGTAAGCCAGTACGATCCTGTACAGCGTACCGGCAAGAGCCAGTACACCGTGCCAGACTGCACCGGCTTCTGTGGTGGGGATTTAAAGGGCTCTGGACTCCCCGCCACAGCAGGCAGCCCTGGGCCCTTTGAATCCCGCCTGCGGCTCCGGCAGCCGGGCTTGGGCCAGGATTTAAAGGGTTCAGAGCTCCCTGCAGCAGCAGGAACTCCGGGCCCCTTAAATTGCGGCCCCAGCCCGGCAAGGCTTGGGGTTCCCCGCAGCCGCGGGAGCTCTGAGCCCCTTAAATCCTGCCCGCAGCTCCAGCAGCTGGAACTGCAGTGGGGATTTAAAGGTCCCAGAGCTCCGCAGCAGCCAGAGCCCCAGGCCCTTTAATTTGCCCGTGAGCCCCGGGGGCTCCAAGCCACCTCTGCAGCTGGGAGCCCCAGGTTGATTTAAAGGCTCTGGGGCTCCCAGCCACAGCCAGTGCCCCACGGCCTTTAAATCTTGAGGCCACGCTTCTTCCGAATGAGGCCACACACCCCGGCAGTAGGTAAGTCCTGTAAATTACTTCCACTCCTGGGTAAATCATGCCTTGATTCACAGACTCTGACTGCACTTAGCCCCAGGGCAGGGTGGCACCCCACAGTCTCTCAGGGGTGCATTTCCTCATGGGCAACAAGAGCTGGTTTTCCATGCTGTCCATGCCATAGTATAGTTTGCATTGACTGCAAACAGTGAGATGCAACGTGTCACCCACAATAGCCTTGTATGGACACTAGATGGCAGCTGCTTCTTTCTAGTGGTGCAAAGGATTATTAACTGCTTTGCTATTTCTCAGAGCTTCACGGGAAGGAAAATGTCTCTTTCGCAGGAAATTCTACGATCTCAAAATTCGGTTTTGTTCCAAATTGGAAGAATTTTGAAATTTCCAGCAACATGAAAAATTCCAAAAATAAAATTTGTTTCAGGTGAGTCGGACTGTTCGGTTTAGTAACATTGAATTGTGCTGTTCCAGTTCAGAATGTTTTATTTTATATGTAACTTAGCACTTAGTATGTAAGTATAATCCTATAGCATCATAGCTAATGTGCTTTATAATAGAATAAACTGGAAAATAAATTGGGAAAGAAAAAATCTTTTCGGAAGGTGTTCAAGGTGAATAAGTCCAGTCCTGGGCATCCTGCACAGGACCCCACAGCGTCAGCACACCCCCAAGCCATGGGCACAAACCCAGAGCCCCTTGACCTACATCCCCTAGCCCCTGCTGGGCTACCAACAGTAGAGGGGGCAGGGGGAGCTGCCTGGGACCCCATAGGGCAGCAGGCAGTGGGAGGAAAGGGGGGAGTCATTAGGGTTTCCATGGGCAGGAGGAGGAGGGGCATCAAGCACTTCCCTCATGGTCCATGGGTCAGGGAAGGTGGGAGTAATGGGGGACTTCTCTTGGGTTCCATGTGGCAGGGGACATGGGGGGCAGGAGGCTCCCTTAGGCTTCCATTAGGCAGGGGTAATGGGGGGGACAGAGGGTGCTCACCTGAGGCTCTATGAGGTAGGGGACCATAGCATCTGGGAACCCCAGGCATGAACCAGGATTCCATTGTGCTGGCTCCACTTTTGAGGAGTGGCGTGTGAGGTCTCTGCAGGAGAGGAGATAACGCTGTAAGGTCAATGCCTCAAACTCTCCCCCCAGCAATGGCTACACCTGTGAGACATGCAGTCGTGTTTGCAATCCCAGGATCAGACTTGCTTCCCAAGTGAGAAGCCATAAAAACAAATACACCCAGAACACAGGGCAATGCTAGCTGAACACTCATCCACTGAAGTTATGGGAGAATCCAAAAACAATGGTAATGCCTGGGAGCCCCCAGTTATGGGTCAGGACTCTATTGTGCTAGATGTTGTATGTTATTTATTAACATAAGAACATAAGAACGGCATACAGCGTAGGACCAAAGATCCATCTAGCCCAGTATTCTGTCTACCGACAGCAGCCATTGCCGGATGCCCCAGAGGGAATGAACAGAACAGGTAATCGTCAAGTGATCCATCTCATCGCCCATTCCCAGCTTCTGGCAAACAGAGGCTAGGGACACCATCCCTGCCCATCCTGGCTAATAGCCATTGATGGACCTGTCCTCCATGAACTTATCTAGTTCTTTTTTGAACCCTGTTATGGTCTTTGCCTTCACAACTCCTTTGGCAAGGAGTTCCACAGGTTGATTGAGTGTTATGTGAAGAAATACTTCCTTTTATTTGGTAACCCCTAGTTCTTGTGTTATGAGAAGCAGTAAACAACACTTTCTTATCTACTTTCTCTACACCAATCATGATTTTATAGACCTCAATCATATCTCCCCTTAGCGGTCTCTTTTCCAAGCTGAAAAGTCCCAGTCTTATTCTCTCCTCATACAGAAGCTGTTCCATACCCCTAATCATTTTTGTTTCCCTTTTCTGAAACTTTCCCAATTCCAATGTATCTTTTTTGAGATGGAGTGACCACATCTGCACACAGTATTCAAGATGTGGGTGCACCATGGATTTATATAGAGGCAAAATGATATTTTTTGTCCTATTTTCTATCCCTTTCTTAATTATTCCCAGCATTCTGTTCACTTTTTTGCCTGCCACTGCACACTGAATGGATGTTTTCAGAGAACTCTCCACAATGACTCCAAGATCTCTTTCTTTAGTGGTAACAGCTAATTTAGACCCTATCATTTCATATGCATAGTTGGGATTATGCTTTCCAATGTGCATTACTTTGCATTTATCAACATTAAATTTAATCTGCTATTTTGTTGCCCAGTAACCCAGTTTTGAGAGATCCTTTTGTAGCTCTTCGCATTCTGCCTGGGACTTAACTATCTTTAGTAATTTTGTATCATCTGCAAATTTTGCCACCTCACTGTTTACCCCTTTTTCCAGATCATTTATGAATATGTTGAATAGAACTGGTCCCAGAACAGACCTCTGGGAGACATCACTATTTACCCTTCTCCATTCTGAAAACTGACCATTTATACCTATCCTTTGTTTCCTATCTTTTAACCAGTTACCAATCCAGGAGAGCACCTTCCCTTTTATCCCGTGGCAGCTTACTTTGTGTAAGAGCCTTTGGTGAGGGACCTTGTCAAAGTCTTTCTGAAAATCTAAGTATACTATATCCACTGGATCCCCTTGGTCCACATGCTTGTTGACCTTCTCAAAGAATTCTAGTAGATTGGTGAGGCATGATTTCCCTTTACTAAAACCACGTTTACTGTTCCTCAACAAATTATGTTAATGTATATGTCTGACAATATTGTTCTTTATTATAGTTTCAACCAGGTTGCCCGGTACTGAAGTCAGATTTTCAGGCCTGTAATTGCCAGTATCACCTCTAGAGCCCTTTTGAAAAACTGGCGTCACATTAGCTACCCTCCAGTCATCTGGTACAGAAGCTGATTTAAATGACAGGTTACAGACTACAGTTAGTAGTTCTGCTATTTCAGATTTGAGTCCCTTCAGAACTCTTGGGTGAACACCATCTGGTCCCGGTGACTTATTGCTGTTTAATTTATCAATTTGTTCCAAAACATCCTCTAATGATACCGCAATCTGAGACAGTTCCCTAGATCTGTCACCTAAAAAGAATGGCTCAGGTTTGGGAATCTCCCTCACATCCTCAGCCATGAAGACAGATGCAAAGAATTCATTTAGTTTCTCCACAATGGCCTTATCATCTTTGGGTATGTCTTCACTACCCGCCATATCGGCGGGTAGCCATCGATTTCTCAGAGTTCGATATATCGCGTCTCATCTAGGCGTGATATATCGAACTCCGAACGCGCTCCCGTCGACTCCGGAACACCACCACCGCGAACGGCAGTGGCAGAGTCGACAGGGGAGCCGCGGACGTCGATCCCACGGCATGAGGACGGGTAAGTAATTCGAACTAAGGTATTCGACTTCAGCTACGCTATTCGCGTAGCTGAAGTTGCGTACCTTAGTTCGAACTCCCCCCCCTAGTGTAGACCAGGCCTTTGAGTGCTTCTGTAGCAGCTCGATGGTCCAGTGGCCCCACTGATTGTTTAGCAGTCTTCCTGCTTCTGATGTACTTAAACAAATTTTGCTATTACTTTTGAGTCTTTGGCTAACTGTTCCTCGCATTCTTTTTTGGCCTTCCTAATTGTATTTTTACACATCATTTGCCAGTGTTTATGCTCCTTTCTATTTTCCTCATTAAGTGTATAACTAGGAGAACCAGTCATCCCCTGAGACCCCATTGTGTTAGGTGATGTACAAACTCAGAACAGCTCCATCTCACCCCAGGATCTCCATTCCCTCAGCCCTGAGAACGTCCAGTACAGCAGAGCAACCATCAAAGACACAGCAGATGATTCCTCCATTGCAGGTGTGACGCTGGCAGACCAGATCTCAGCTCGTGCCAAGGTCCACATGTCTCAGCTGAACTGTGACGAATCCCAAGCTGGGCTCAGTCTGTCTCACTGATGTGTTGGTGCTGGTCACGCAGGTATTACAATTCCAAACATCTGTTTGAGGTTTAGACTTTATCGAGTGCTTGTGAGTTGCTGGGCACTTTAATCTCACTTATAGCATCTGTACCCTAGAGTGTACAGGAATATTTGAGCATTACAGTGTGAATCACCAGACAGCAGAGAGACATTAACTAGTGGGAAGGGCTGATCTCCAGCAGGTGTCACATGCTGCCCAACAAGAAAGGTCCATTGACACCAATAGACCATTGTGGGTCGTTAAAGAGGACAACCGCCATTGGTTGTTCTGCCCTCCCTCGTCCCCTATGAAGATGATTCATGTAAGTGGATTCCTCCTATCAGTGGAGTTTGCACAAGGGAGGAAGGGGATGAAAACCCCTGACAAGAAGCAACTGGATCGCTATGCTGCTTGGACTCTGGGGGACAACATTTTCACGGCATAAGCAAGAAACCCCCAGCTGCTTAGCTCTGGTTAATCTTAAAGGTGACATGGAGCTTGTTTATTATAGAAGCTTCTGTTACCTTTGGAAATTTAAGATTGTAACTCCTTTGTGTATCTATGTTCACCTGCTTCAACCTTCAAAATAATTCGTGTGTTTCCTGTTCCTAGTTAATCAATCTGTACATACACCTCTACCTCGATATAACGCTGTCCTCGGGAGCCAAAAAATCTTACCGTATTATAGGTGAAACCTCATTATATCGAACGTGCTTTGATCCACTGGTGTGCTCAGTGTCCCCCCCCCCCCCCCGGAGCGCTGCTTTACCGCGTTATATCCAAATTCGTGTTATATTAGGTTGTGTTATACTGGGGTACAGGTGTAGTTTATTATAGGATTGGCTACAAGCGTTGTCTTTGGTGTGAGTTATAAGGTGCAATTGACATAGGGTAAGTGACTGGCCCTTTGGGACTGGGAGTAACCTGAATAGTGTCGTGATTCTTGGTGTAAAAAACCTTCTGTCCCCAAGACAGGCTGATCTGGGTGGCAGACAGATCGGAGGACCCAGGGGACTATCGGTGGCTCCATGCTAAGGCTGGTACAGGCTTGAAGAGGTTACATGGGCTAATCGGTTGGGGACAGCTAATTATAGAGCTCCAGCCAACTCAGGGTTTGTGCCCTGCTTCCTGACAGTCTGTCCAAAGATCGGCACTTGCGCTCTTCAGCCAGGTCAGACAGTGTTACAGACCAACCCGGCCACACACCACAAATAATCTTAAGAGAAGCTGGTGCTGTGGGGAGCTGTATCTGGGGAACCTCTTGGTGAAATGGCTCCAAATTTTGGTCACTCACCTGACCCAAGGCCCCAGTTTATCACAGCAAATTTCAAAGTCATCTGAGGAAGCATGGAGATTTCAGAGCACTTAGACCTGAAATGTCATCTCAATCTTGCCCTGCTATAGCAGTCCCTTCTGGGAACCAAGGAGGTTGCAATAGGAGCTGCCTTCTGGGGCAATAAACCTGGTGTTTGGTCCCCAGGTGCAGCTCCTGTCAGCCAGGGGAGAAGAGCTCTGTCCCCATTGTAATCCAGGTGCCCCCCATCCCTGGGGGATCGGGGCTGTCTGCTCAGGGGATCCCTGCCCAAGGAGCAGGGGATGGGGGTTCTAGGGATGGGGAGGGGAACACTCGGGGGCTCTGGACCCAGTAAAACCCAATCTGCCTTGCAGGGTGCCAGCTGGGAGCCAGGCTCAAGAAGGGGCTGCCCTTGGGGACCCAGACTACCTAGGGGATGACAAGAGACCCCCGACGCACAGAGATGGGAGACCCAGACGCACAGACAGAGACGTGAGGCCCCAGGATGCTCAGAAGCTTTATTGGCAGCAATTGCAGGGCAGAGAATCAGCAAAAAGCATCACCCGCAGAATGGAACAACCCCCAAAGCAGCCCCCCACCACTGATGGAGCCCCGTGATCTGAGATCCCCACTGCCCCACCTTGGCTATGGTCCATGCCCAGGAATCCCACCTACCACCATCTGAGTAAGGGGCTCCCCCCTCTGATCCAGTCCCATGATACAGTCACTGGGCACAATGTGCCCTGCTCCCGTCCACTGCCCCCTCCCCCCAGCCTCATGCAGGGATGGAGGCTGGGTTCTAAATACGAGTTCTGAGTTCATTGAGTGGCTCTGTGGATTCTAGACTGCAGCTCAGAGACCCCCAGGGATGGGGGTCATATTCTCGACTGGAGCTTGACACGCACTGAGGGGGATGAAGGTTTAGAACGGAGCTTGAGGCCCACTGTGGGGGTGGCAATTTGAGATTGGTGCACACTTGGGGAGAGGGATGGGCTTCTAGATCACAGATTGGAGCACACCCAGGGATGGACTTCTAGGCTGGAGCACAACCAGAGATGGGGATGGGCTTTTACATTGGAGCACACTCAGTGATGGGGCTCTAGAATGGAGATTTTAGCACATCCAGGGATGGGGTTCTACATGAGAACACACTCTGGAAGGGGTTCTAGGTTGGCACACACCTGTGGATTGGGTTCTAGATCTGTGCATGCCCAGAAATGGGGTTCTGGATTGTAGCAGACCCATGGATTGGGGCACACATCAGAATGAGGTTCTGGATTGGAGCCTGGTGCCCGGTTGGGACGTGTGCCTGTTACACTCAGCATGCCCAGGAATGGGGTTCTAGATTGGCACGCACCTGTGGATTGGGGTTCTAGATTGGGGCACCCATCAGAATGGGGTTCTGGATTGGAGCTTGGTGCCCAGTTGGGATGTGTTCCTGTTACAATCAGCAAGCCAGAAGCACATGGGCAGAGAGGGAGGCCAATGGCACAAAGAGCCTCACACAGTTGCCAGCTCCACTCCATCATTTGTACCTCTTGCCAGCCAGGCAGGGGTTGGGGTGAGTGGCTGTATCATTCCCGGCGCAGTCGTTGCAGACGCTGTTTTCGCAGCGCAGCAGGGGCACGTTGTGCAGTCGGTGCCAGGCCTCCAGCAGCTCCTTGCGGGTCACCACGGACTGCGTATCGTTGCGGAAGATCCTCTGGAAAACGAAGGCCTTGTAGTCCTTGGCAATGTCCGAGAAGGCATTGCTGGTCATCTGCATGATGTTGAAGGGCCCTTTTTGCGCCAGACACACTTTCGTGCAGGGCGAGTTGAGGGTGAATAAGATCAGGCAGCAGTTCAATTTGCAGGTCCTGGCCTTGAGCTGGGCCACAAGGCTGTTTGGGCCGGAGAGCAGACGCCACTCGCTGTGCTCCATGTATTTCCCCCTCACATTCAATGGCCGAGCAGCCACGATGTTCCCGCTGTACAGGCCATCGAACGGGCGAATCGTTGCTCTCATCTCTTTTAGCTGGCGCTTGGGCAGATAGGTGGCCAAATTCTGGGAGTTTCTGCTGTTCTTGTCCCCATGGAGCAGGAGCCACTCGCTGTGCTCCGAGTGAGTTTTCTTATATCTAGGCCGGGCAGCTATAATGTTCCCATTTTTTGGGTTGTACAGGCCACCATTCTTTCTGAGCGCCTGTTTCATGGCATCCAGCGTTTTGTTGGGCAGCTTCTCCTCCAGCATGTTGTTGAACTGCTTGGAGGGGTCGTCACAAAGCTCACGGGGCAGGCTCACGACGAAGGCATATTGAAGTTCACCTAGTCTGAGGTACCTGAGAGGGATCAGAGCACAGCGGGGTCAGGGAACCCAGGGCTCTCAGCAGCCAGGAGATGTCAATTAAAAGGGAGAGAAACAGGAACAGGCCCCTGAAATACCCTCCTACCACAAGGCTCAATCTCCCCCTGAACCCCAAAATTACCCCTCCCAGCTCAGGTCCCCATCTCCCCCCTGCACCCTCAGAATCACCCCTCCTGGCTCTGGGCCCCATCTCCCCCTTGTAAACCAATAATCACCCCCTCCCATATCCAGGCTACAGCTCTCTGTACCCCTAGAATCACCTCTCCCATCTGCTTCCAGATCCCCCACAATCAGCAACTGCCAGATATGGGCCCAATCTCCCTCTGCTCCCCCATAACCTCCCCTCCCAGCCATAGGCTCCATCTCCCCATAGAACCCCCAGAAGCACCTTTCCTCATATCTGGGCCCCACCTCCTACACTCTGAGAATCACCCCTCCCAGATGTGAGCTCAGTTTCTCCCTGCACTCCCAGAAACACTTCCTCCTAGCTACGGGCTCCATCTCCCCCTGCACCCCCATTATCAGCCCCTCCCAGTTATGGTCTCCATCACCACCTGGACCTCCAGAATCCCCCCCTCCCAGCTCTGGGCTCTATTTCCGCTCTGCACCCCAAGAATGGCCTCTCTCCAAGACTAATCTAATAATCTAAATCAGGGGTGAATTCATTACCCAGCATGCTGGGTGCTCGTCAACTACGGTCAGGGTCTGGGCAGAGTTGGGTAGAGTGGGCCCCCCTGATCTTGCTGGGTGTCTCTACAATCTGGTGAGATCCACCTAGGAACATTCTCTGCTGCTCTTCAGAGCTGGGCTACAGGGGTAGGGAAGGACAGAGACAAACCCCAGGCCGGTCACTCACTTGTCCACATGATCCACGATTTTTTGGAGCGCAGCCCGGTTGATGCTCCCGGCGGTCTCTGGCCCGAAGCAGAGGAGAAGGGGCAGCAGCAGCAGGAGTCCAGCCCTGGGCATCCGTCCCAGCACCTGCACAGGACCCCACAGAGTCAGCACCCCTGAGCCTGGGGCACAAACCCAGAGTCCCCCAACCAAGGCCAGTGTAACCACTAGACAAACTAGGTGGCCGCCTAGGGCACCAAGATTTGAGGGCACCAAAAGGCAGTGCCCAAAAATTTTGCCACTAGAATCATAGAATCATAGAATCATAGAATCATAGATCAGAAGGGACCAATATGATCATCTAGTCTGACCTCCTGCAAGATGCAGGCCACATTAGCCGATCTCCCCACTCCATTAGCAAGCGACCCCTGCCCCATGCTTCGGAGGAAGGCGAAAAACCTCCAGGGCCACAGCCAATCTACCCTGGAGGAAAATTCCTTCCCGACCCCAAATATGGCGGTCAGCTGAACCCCGAGCATGCGGGCAAGACTCTCCAGCCATACCCTCTGGAAAAAGGTTAAGAATAACATATCATTGACCCATTGTACTATTTACCAGTGTGGCACTTAATTAACCTATTGACTAAGCCCGGTATCCTATCATACCATCTCCTCCATAAACTTATCTAGCTTAGTCTTAAAGTCATGGAGGTCCTTCGCCCCCACTGTTTCCCTCGGTAGGCTGTTCCAGTATTGCACTCCCCTGATAGTTAGAAACCTTCGTCTAATTTCTAGCCTAAATTTCCTAACTGACAATTTATATCCGTTTGTCCTCGTGTCCACATTAGCACTGAGCTGAAATAATTCCTCTCCTTCCCTGGTATTTATCCCTCTGATATATTTAAAGAGTGTAATCATATCTCCTCTTATCCTTCTTTTGGTTAAGGAAAACAAACCGAGCTCCTCAAGTCTCCTTTCATATGACAGGCCTTCCATTCCTCGGACCATTCTAGTGGCCCTTCTTTGTACCTGTTCCAGTTTGAATTCATCCTTCTTAAACATGGGAGACCAAAACTGCACACAATACTCCAAATGAGGTCTCACCAACGCCTTATATAACGGGACTAGCACTTCCTTATCCCTACTAGAAATACCTCGCCTAATGCATCCCAATACCGCATTTGCTTTCTTAACGGCCACATCACATTGCCTGCTCATGGTCATCCTACGATCAACCAGGACTCCTAGGTCCTTCTCCTCCTCCGTTACTTGCAACTGGTGCGTCCCTAGCTTATAACTAAAATTCTTGTTAGTCATCCCTAAATGCATAACCTTACACTTCTCACTATTGAATTTCATCCTGTTACTAATACTCCAGCTTACAAGGTCATCCAAATCTCCCTGGAGGATATCCCGATCCTTTTCTGAATTGTCAATACCTCCCAACTTGGTGTCGTCCATAAACTTTATCAGCCCACTCCTACTCTTGGTTCCCAGGTCAGCAATAAATAGATTGAATAAAATTGGACCCAAAACCAGACCTTGAGGAACTCCACTAGTGACCCCCTCCAACCTGACAGTTCCCCTTCAATACTACCCTCTGCAGTCTCCCCTTTAACCAGCTCCTTATCCACCTCTGGATTTTCATTTCAATCCCCATCCTTTCCAATTTAACCAGTAATTCCTCATGCGGTACCGTATCAAACGCCTTACTGAAATCTAGATATATTAGATCCACTGCATTTCCCTTGTCTAAAAATCTGTTACTTTCTCAAAGAAGGAGATCAGGTTGGTTTGGCACGATCTACCTTTCGTAAATCCATGCTGTAAACTATCCCAGTTGCCATCGGCCTCCTGCTCCGTAACCACTCTCTCTTTTAAAATTTTTCCATGACTTTGCATACTACAGATGTTAAACTAACAGGCCTGTAGTTACCGGGTCACTTTTTCCCCTTCTTGAATATAGGAACTACATTAGCTAATCTCCAGTCCAACGGTACAATCCCCGAATTTAGAGATTTATTAAAAATCATCGCTAACGGGCTAGCAATATCACTCGCTAGTTCCCTTAATATTCTAGGATGAAGATTATCCGCCCCGATTTACTTCCGTTAAGCTGTTCAAGTTTGGCTTTCACCTCCGATACCATAATGTCTACCCCATATCCTCATTCCCATCGGTCCCTGTATCACTATTCCTTAGCCCTTCATTAGCCTCATTGAAGACCGAGGCAAAATATTCGTTCAGATATTGTGCCATTCCAAGATTATCCCTAATCTCCACTCCGTTCAAAGTTTTAAGCGGTCCCACTTCTTCTTTCTTGGTTTTCTTCCTATTTATATGGCTAAACAACCTTTTGCTATTGGTTTTAATCCCCTTCGCTAAGTCCATCTCCACCCGTCGTTTTGCCTTTCTCACTGCTTCCTGCACCTCTGACCTCAATAAGGTAGGTTTCTTTGCTGATCCCTCCCATTTTCCAGTCCTTGTACGCTTTCTGTTTTTTCTTAATGACCCCTCTGAGACGCTTGCTCATCCAGCTCGGTCTAAAACTGCTACCTACGAGCCGTTTTCCCTTTCTTGGGATACATGCCTCTGACATCTCCTGCAACTTCAACCTGAAGTAACCCCAGGCGTCACCTGCCCTTAGATCCCTAAATATGTTAGGCCAGTCTACTTCCCTAACTAGTCGCCTTAGTTTAGTAAAGTTAGCCCTTTTGAAATCATAAACCCTAGTCTCAGATGCACTATTGATTATCCTCTCATTTATTTTGAAATGAATTAGCTCATGATCACTCGAGCCAAGGTTGTCCCCTACAACTATTTCCTCAACAAGGTCCTCGTTGCTCACCAAAACCAGATCTAAAATGGCATCCCCCCTCGTCGGTTCAGCAATCACTTGATGAAGGAATTCATCAGCTATCACGTCTAGGAAAAGCTGAGCCCTATTATTGTTACTAGCATTTGTTTCCCAATCTATATCCGGGAAGTTAAAATCCCCCATGATCAAGCAGTTCCTATTAGTGTTTACCTCCTTAAAAACATTAAAGAGCTCTCTATCCGTCTCTAGGGTAGATCCCGGCAGTCTATAGCACACCCCAATCACTATCCCGGGTGAGGCTCTAGTAGTTTTCTTCCCCAATGTGACCATTGCCCAGACAGACTCCGTATTATCCATTGCATTGCTAGTTATTTCATTACATTTCACCTCATTATTGATATACAATGCTACTCCCCCCCCTTTACCTTTGCATCGGTCTTTCCTAAACAGCACATACCCTTCCATACCTGTACTCCAGTCATGGCTACCGTTCCACCATGTTTCGGTTATTCCTACGATATCCGGCTTCAATTCTCGGACCAAGAGCTCCAGTTCCTCCATTTTATTACCTAAGCTTCTTGCATTGGTGAACAAACATCCTAATTTTTGCTGTTGGGCTCCTCTCACTCTTTTCACCCAACTCGGTAGGGACAGAGTACTACCAGCATGACCTGTAGATCTAGTATCCGTCCCCCCCTCTTCCTTACACCTGCCTGCCCCCCTCTGGCTATATCTGTTGTTATCTTGTTGTTCTCGCTCCCAATGTATAAATTTGGCGTGGAGAGCACCAGGACCTCTCCCTACCGCTCCAGGCCGGGAGAAGGAGGGGAAGAGCAGGCAGCAGGAAGAGAACGTGCAGGTGGGTGGAATCCAGGCGGGGGCTGGGCCAGGCACAGATGTGCCGCTTGCTCGGGGAGAGAGGAGCTGGGCACCAGCGGGAAGCCATCTTGCGCTGCCTGGGCTCCGCAGGGAGCAGATCATTGGCTGAGTGGTAAGGGACCCAGCGGGGTGCTGGCTGTGCGCAGTGCCGCGCCTACACCTCCTCCCCTCTCCCCTCCCTCTGCCGTGCCTAGCAGTGCGGGGTGGGGGCGCCTCTGTTGGGGGCTTTTGGGGCATTGCATGTGCCATTTCCAGATTGCAGGCGGCCAGGAGCCGGGGCGGAGGGGGATGGACTTGTCCTTGTAGTCCCTGGAGTTGTATCGGTCTAGGTTCAAAGTGGACAACCCCACCTCCTCCCTCTCCCCCCACCCCCGCCACGTTGTCCTAATGCAACAAGCCCAGGATCTGAACTGCAGCTTCTTTCACCCCTTTCGAGAGGTGCCTCTAATAGCTCCCAGGTGTGAAAAATCAACAGTGGTGGGGCCCGATCTACCCTCAGAGGGTGCCCCAGGAAGGCAGGATCGGGCCCCTCCTGTTAGCTAGGCAGCCACGGCTGAGCCCGTTGTGCTGGCGGTGGCCGATATTCCCCTGCCAAACCCAGCGTTCACCTGGTCTGGAGCTCTGCAAACACGAGCAGGAATGTATTTGTCACAGCCCACATCGCTTGCTTGCTCCCCCTCCACCCCCCACCCCCAATAGTTAGAGCCCTGAAGTTGAATGGTCCTGTACAGCTCTGTCCAGTAACAGCCCTGGTCACAAACGAACAGCAGCTTACCAAAAAAAAGTATAAAGCCAGATCATTTCCAGCCTGCATCTGTGTGTCCACATCTACCAGGGCAGCAAAATATGCTGAGCCAGCACTAAATTTTTCATGAAATGTTGCATTACAGTATGGGTGAGCTGTGAAATATTACAGTGATTACAAAGCAGGGGTGAGCGCTAATGTTCTGTAGTTGCTGTTTCCATACAAATTCAGGGATTTGAGGAGTTATTTCACCTATACCGAGAACGAAGCAACAAGGTGGTTTACATTGTATCTTTCTTATAGTGCATGAAAAATTGAAATAATTGGGTTTATTTTGAGATCCTTTAATGTACAATTACAGCTGACAATAGTCTTTTATTCTTTTATTCATACTTCTTTTGTTGAGGAGCTGCACATTAACAGTGCAAGACTTTTTTTTTTCCCCCTAGAGCTGTTGATTGCTTGTCCTACCAGATTTCTTTTCTTTTAGTGGTCTAAGATCTCACAGAAAACACAGCACCCTCATTTCAGGTCACACTTCCCTGAGTTTGTTTGGGTGATAAATGTTTTGATCTTGAAAATGTGTAGAAGTGTTATTCAGCTTCAAGAAAACTAACAATCTTTCTTGGGACGTTCCTCCCCCAAATTACCAGTTATGTTATAAAGTGCTATGCTCCTTTTTTTGTGACAGGTTCTAATCTCAGAATAACTGAAGCATCCATGAAATATTCAGCAAAGGTGGTTATCAAGGGAAGGTAACCGGAGCGATCTCAATGGCACTTAAACAAAAATAGACAAGAATGCCCCATACCAACTATCCAGGCATGGAATATGAACACTTGGAATGGTAGCTAATACCCCTAATGAAGGTCTCACTTTTGCATTGGGCCAACTGTCCCTCATCATTCTCCTGATTGCTTGTATCATTATTGATGGGAGATCTGCTGTGGATTGAGGGGTGCATATGGACCTGCCTTTGCACGCTCAGTCCTGGCCCAGCATTCGAAATAAATTGCCCTGAGTTTCAGAAGTACTGAGAACCCTGGAGTTCCCACAGACATCGGGGGAACTGCAGCTGCTCAGCAGCTCTGAAAATCAGGCCCAGAATGACACTGGGCCAGAGCTCTCTGAGTAAGGGGCTTCAGCAGCAATTGGCGTGGGGCAGAGTAAAGCAACCGGGACGGTCATGATGGAGGATGGAACTCTGTCCTCGCCTCACAGCTGTGGGGAAGACAGGCCTTCAGATGCCCCCTCCCACCTACATTGCACTTTCCAGCCCAGGAGCAAGGAACCATTTCACACCTTAGCGCTGGGGGGAGCTGAAGCCCAGAACAGGGAAGTAACTTGCCTGAAGTGAGTTGGTGCCAGGGTGGAGAATAGAAGCCAGATCCCGACTCCCAGCTCTGTGCTCTGATCCCCAAAACAGCCCATTCCAGATCCATGGGGGGCAGGGAGGAGGGACTCTAGCCATGTGCAGGAGACCCAAGGCCATTTATTTTCATTAAATATGTAGACTAAATAATGAAAATAATAAATTTTCAAGCCAAACGTGTATTAACTCTAATGAGCAATGCCACATTATGCAGTATTCATTTTTGAAAGTTTATAAAAAGCGATGCTCCAGGGGAGGGGAGGGGTGGGGGGCCACAAGGTGGCAGTTTCGCCTAGGGCCCCCAACCCACATCCCTTAGCCCCTGCTATGCTACCAACAGGAAAGGGAGCAGTCAGACCCTCTGGGGCTACATGGGGGGGAGGGGGAGTCATCAGGTTTTCCATGGGTAGGAAGAGGTGGGGGGCAGGAAGCATTCCCCTGGTGCTCCATGGGGTAGTGAAGGCGGGGGTCATGGGGGACTTTCCTTGGGCTCCATGGAGCAGAGAAGGTGGGGGGCAGAGGGATTCATAAGAACAGCCATACTGGGTCAGACCAAAGGTCCACCTAGCCCAGTGTCCTGTCTACCGACAGTGGCCAGTGCCAGGTGCCCCAGAGGGAATGAACAGAACAGGTAACCATCAAGTGATCCATCCCTTGTCATCCATTTCCAGCTTCTGACAAACAGATGCTAGGGACACCACCCCTGCCCATCCTGGCTAATAGCCATCAATGGACCTATCCTCCATGAATTTATCTAGTATTTTTTTTAACCCTCTTATAGTCTTGGCCTTCCCAAATCCTCTGGCAGAGTTCCACAGGTTGACTATGCATTGAGTGAAGAAATACTTCCTTTTATTTGTTTTAAATCTGCTGCCTATAAATTTCATTGGGTGACCCCTAGTTCGTGTTGTGATGTTAAACTCCATATTCTTCATAATAATATGGTATAACTGAGAGATACTTCATGCAGGATGACTCATGTAAGATATCATTGGTTATGATTTACTGAATGTGATTATCCAATTTGTATACACATACCATTTCTGTATCTGAAGTTAGGAATATTGACTATGTAACAATTACAACTGTGTGTGTACTTGGGAAAACGCCCACCAGACAGTAAGTAATCATCCTGAATGAACCATTTAAGAAGGATAATAGAACCCTGACAATACTAATCTCTCTCCTTCCTGAGGGCTTGTCTACACTATGCAGCTTTTAGTGACAAGAGGAATCCCATGCACTGCTACAGACTAGGGACCGAATGGCTAGGCAGCAGTTCTGCAGAAAAGGACCTAGGGGTTACAGTGGACAAGAAGCTGGATATGATTTAGTTGGAGACTGGTCCTGCTTTGAGCAGGGGGTTGGACTAGATGACCTCCTGAGCAGGGCTGGCTCCAGACCCCAGCGCCAAGCGCGCACTTGGAGCGGCCTTTTGCCGTGAGGGTGGCAGGCGTCTCCGGTGGACCTTCTGCAATCATGCCTGCGGGAGGTCCACCGGCAGGACCAGCGGACTTCCCGCAGGCATGACTGCGGAGGGTCCGCTGCTCCCGCAGCTCCGGTGGACCTCCTGCAGGCATGACTGCAAGAGGTCCCCCGGAGCTGCTGGACCGGCGACCGGCAGCGCGCCCCCTGCAGCATGCTGCCATGCTTGGGGCGGCCAAATTCCTAGAGCCGCCCCTGCTCCTGAGGTCCCTTCCAACCCTGATATTCTATGATTCTTTGATGAGGCTACGTCGACACAGTCTTGTCGCTAAAAGTCAGCATGTGTGAATGCTCTCGGTCAGTATTTTGTCAGCACTTTAGCCAACAAAATCCTTCCACCCCCACAAGCGGCATTTGCTTTGTCGGGAGGAGAGAACTTCTGCTGACAAAGCAGCATTCACACTGCCACTTGTGGCGGCAAAACTTTTGTCTTTCACAGGGGGGCCTTTTTTAAGTACCCGTGAAAGACAAAAGTTTTGTCAACAATGTTGCAGTGTAGACAAGCCCTGAGAGGCTTCCTGTGACACTACCAGGGCAGGTGGTCCTGTCACCTGACACAAAATACCACCTTGGACGCTGCTGGTGCTTTTCCTCTGTAGGAGGATGGGGATGAAACAAAGGATTCCTGCTTTAGGTCAATCCTTTTAAAGGTCTGGGGAGAGGGTTGATCTGGACTCTCCTCCATTGCCTACCCAAGAAGAAGGACTGCTGAGAGAACCTGAAGGGAAAAAGGAACTAACCTGAAAGGAAAGGCAGGGGTAAGTCCAGATTGAGACAGGGGTCCAGTCTGTAAGAAGAAATAACTGGAACTCTGAGCTACAGAAACTCTGCATCCTGTCTAATGCAACATTTAGGGTGAGAAATTACATTTTGTAACCTGTGTCGTTACTGAATCAAGCTTAGTTTGCATGTTTTGTTTTCTTTGCTTAGTAATCTGCTTAGCTCTGTTTGCTATCACTTATAATCACTTAAAATCTACCTTTTATAATTAATAAATTTGTTTTGTTTATTATTAAACCCACTTTGTGCAATTTCTAGCGGGTGGGGGGCAAGAAATTGTGCATATCTCTCTTCACATTGAGGAAGAGGGTGAATTTTTATGAGCTTGCACTGTGCAGATCTTTCTATACAGCACAAGACAATATATCTTTGGGTCTGCACTCCAGGGAGGTGGACACCTGAGTGCGAGGCAAGTCCCTTCAGCTGAATCTTCCCAGAGCCAATCTCAGTGTCTGTGTCTTTCTGCAGCTGGGTGTGGCCCTGCCTGTGTGTGTGCTAGAGGAGGCTTAAGAGTCTGGCTCAGCAAGACAGGGTAAAAGGGGCCCAGGCTGGCAGAAGAGGCCGGCTCAGTGGTATCTCAGTACATCAGGTGGCACCTTAAGGGGGGCCAACCCGTCACACGCGTGTTATGAGGAGGAGTAAATAACACTTCCTTATTTACTTTCTCCACAGAGTCATGATTTTATAGACCTCTATCGTATCCTCCCTTAGTCGTTTCTTTTCCAAAATGAGAAGTCCCAGTCTGATTAATCTCTCCTCGTACAGAAGCTATTCCATACCCCTGATCATTTTTGTTGTCCTTTTCAGAACCTTTTCCAATTCCAATATATCTTTTCTGAGATGGGGCAACCAGAGCTGCACGCAGTATTGGTGATCATAGAATCATAGAATATAGGACTGGAAGGGACCTGGAGAGGTTATCTAGTCCAGTCCCCTGCACTCATTTTTTATCTAGACCATCCCTGACAGGTGTTTGTCTAACCTGTTCTTAATAATCCCCAATGATGGAGATTCCACAACCTCCTTTGACAATTAATTTTATGTTTATTTTGATGATGTGGGTGTACCATGGATTTATATAGAGGCAATATGATATTTTCTGTTTTATTATCTATCCCTTTCTTAATGATTCCCAGCACTCTGTTTGCTTTTTAAAATTTTTTTTTACATAAGAACATAAATGTGGGGCAAAAGTCAATATGGTTTCTGTAAAGGGAAATGGTGTCTTACTAATCTATTATAGTTCTTTGAAGGGGTCAACAAACATGTGGACAAGGGGGATCCAGTCAACACAGTGTACTTAGATTTCCAGAAAGCCTTTGACAAGGTCCCTCACCAAAGGCTCTTACGTAAATTAAGCTGTCATGGGATAAGAGGGAAGGTCCTTTCATGGAATGAGAACTGGTTAAAAGACAGGGAACAAAAGGTAGGAATTATGGTAAATTCTCAGAATGGAGAGGGATAACTAGTGGTGTTCCCCAAGGGTCAGTCCTAGGACCAATCCTATTCAACTTATTCGTAAATGACCTGGAGAAAGGGGTAAAAAGTGAGGTGGAAAAGTTTGCAGATGATACTAAACTGCTCAAGATAGTTAAGACCAAAGCAGACTGTGAAGAACTTCAAAAAGATCTCACAAGACTAAGTGATTGGGCAACAAAATGGCAAATGAAATTTAATGTGGATAAATGTAAAGTAATGCACATTGGAAAAAATAACCCCAACTATACATACAATATGATGGGGGCTAATTTAGCTACCACAAATCAGGAAAAAGATCTTGGAGTCTTCGTGGACAATTCTCTGAAGATGTCCACGCATTGTGCAGAGGCGATCAAAAAAGCAAACAGGATGTTAGGAATCATTAAAAAGGGGATAGAGAATAAGATGGAGAATATAGTATTGCCCTTATATATCGATGGTACACCCACATCTCGAATACTGCGTACAGATATGGTCTCCTCATCTCAACAAAGATATACTGGCACTAGAAAAGGTTCAGAAAAGGGCAACTAAAATGATTAGGGGTTTGGAGAGGGTCCCATATGAGGAGAGATTAAAGATGCTAGGACTTTTCAGCTTGGAAAAGAGGAGACTAAGGGGGGATATGATAGAGATATCATGAGTGATGTGGAGAAAGTAGATAAGGAAAAGTTATTACTTATTCCCATAATACAAGAACTAGAGGTCACCAAATGAAATCAATAGGCAGCAGGTTTAAAACAAATATAAGGAAGTTCTTCTTCACGCAGCGCACAGTCAACTTGTGGAACTCCTTGCCTGAGGAAGTTGTGAAGGCTAGGACTATAACAGTGTTTAAAAGAGAACTGGATAAATTCATGGAGGTTAAGTCCATTAATGGCTATTAGCCAGGATGGGGAAGGAATGGTGTCCCTAGCCTGTGTTTGTCAGAGAGTGGAGATGGATGGCAGGAGAGACATCACTTGATCATTGCCTGTTAGGTTCACTCCCTCTGGGGCACCTGGTATTGACCACTGTCGGAAGACAGGACACTGGGCTAGATGGACCTTTGGTCTGACCCAGTACGGCCGTTCTTATGTTCTTATTTTTTGACTGCCGCTGCACATTGAGTGGATATTTTCATCCACCATGACTCCAAGATCTCTTTCTTGAGTGGTAACAGCTAATTTAGGCCCCATCGTTTTGTAGGTATAGTTGGGATTTTATTTCCCAATCTGCAGTGCTTTTCATTGATCAACGTCACATTTCATCTGCTGTTTTGTTGACCAGACACCCAGTCTGTTGAGGTCACTTTGTAACCCTTCGCCCTCTGCTTTGGACTTAACTCTGAAGTAGTTTTGTATCATCTCCAAATTTTGCCACCTCACTGTTTACCTTTTTCCAGATCATTTATGAACATCTTGCATAGCACTGGTCCCAGTACAGATCCCTGGGTGTGGGACCCCGCTATTTACCTCTCTCCCCTGGGCTCCATGGGGCAGGGGTGGTGGGGGAAAGGTGGGGCTCACCTGGGGCTCCATGGTGGGTGGTGGAGGGTCCGTGTCCCTGCTGACAGATGCTCACACTCAGTCCTGGTGCGACCGGCTCCCACTCCTGCTCTGTGCAGCGCTGCCCCAGGCAGACCAGGTGGAGCACTAGGGCGGGGGCCGCTGACCACAGACACCGGAATCTGGGGGGGCAGGTGACAGGGCGGGGAGCTGAACAGGGGCTCTGAGAACTTCCTCCTCAGCGCAGCGTGACAGCAGCGCGGAGCGGAGGGTCACTGCGGTGCCGGGCTTGCAGCGGCGCCCAGGGGGCCCAGAACCGCTCCCATGCGGGGGCGAGCCCGGCGGGCGCCGGGGCAGGAGCCGCTATCAGGTGCCGCACGGCGGCCGCCACCCAGCGCTGCGCCCCGGGCTCGGCCAAGCGGCCGGAGCCGGCCAGGGGGTGTGGCAGGGCGGCGCGGAGCAGCGGGAGCGGGACTGGTGCTGCGGGGAGCGCTGCTCTGCTGGGCCCCGCATTCTGGTCTCCGGACGGGGCGCGGCTCAGCCCCCGGCGGGGCGGTCACTCCCCGCCCCCGGCTCTGGGTCCCCTCTGCCCGGCGGGGAGCCCCAGCTGCTGGGCAGAGCGCTCCGCCCGGACACTCGCCCCGACCCTCCCCGCTGCGCTGCCCCTGCCAGCGCCGGGCCGGTCTGGAGGCGAAGGAGGAGCAGCCCGGACCCCTACCCCCCAGTTACCAGTCAGCCCCGGGCGCCAGCCCCCCAAGCCTGTCAGCCCGCAGCCACTCACCCTCCACCCCTAGACCCCGCACTAACCGCCCGCGGCCCCCCAGAGCCTCACGGTCCAGGATTTGGCCCGTAGTCCGCCTGTGGACAAACAGCACCTGGTGTAAAGGACCATCTGTCCCCAAGGCAGGCTGAGCTGGGTGCCAGACACATCGGGAGGACCGTCTGTGGCTCCACGTTAAGGCAGGTACATGCCTGGGAGGTTACACGGGATAACTGGCTGGCTCACAGCCCCTTCGGGGTTTATGTCCTGCTTCCTGGCAGTCTGTCCGGAGATCTGCAAATTTCAGTCATCTGCGGATCCTGGAGATTTCAGACCACGTAGACCTGAAGTGTCATCTCAGTCTTGACCTGCTATAACAGTCGTTTTTGGGAACCCAGGGCGATAAACCTGGTGTTTGGTTCCCGGGTGCAGCTCCTGTCAGCCAGGAAGCAGAGAGAGGGGCTGGGAGCTCCGTCCCCCATCGAGCACCAGTGCCCCCCAATGCCTGCGGGATCCGGGCTGTCTGCTCAGGGGATACCCGCTCAGGGAGCAGGGGATGGGGGTTCTAGGAATGGGGAGGGGAACTCAGGGGCTCTGGACCCAGTAAAACCCAAGCTGCGGCACAGGCTGCCAGCTGGAAGACAGACTAGAGGAGGGGCTTCCCTTGGGGACCCAGCACCTCCAGGGGACGACGTAAGACCCCTGATGCATGGACTGAGATGGGAGAGCCGGGTGCCCGGACAGAGACATGAGGCCCCAGGATGCTCAGAAGCTTTATTGGCAGCAATCGCAGGGCAGAGAATCAGCAAAAAGAATCACCCACAGAATGGAACAACCCCAAAGCAGCCCCCAGTGACAGAGCCCTGCAGGTCAAGATCCCCAGTGCCCCACCTTGGCTATGGTCCATGCCCAGGAATCCCACCTACCACCATCTGAGTAAGGGGCTCCCCACCTCTCATGCAGCCCATCAGACTGTCACCAGGCATAATGTGCCCTGCTCTCATCCACTGCCCCCTCCCTCCAGCCTCATGTAGGGATGGAGGCTGGATTCTTGATACAAGTTCTGAGCTCACTGGGTGGCTTTGTGAGTTCTAGACTGCAGCTCAGAGGCCCCCAGGGATGGGGGTCATGTTCTCAGTTGGAGGTTGACATGCACTGTGGGGGGATGAAGGTTTAGAATGGAGAGCATGAGGTGCACTGTGGGGGTGTCAATTCTAGATTGAAGCACATTTGAGGAGAGGGATGGGCTTCTAGATCACAGATTGGAACACACCCAGGGATGGGATCCTGGGCTGGAGCACAACCAATGATGGGGATGGGGTTTTACACTGGAGCACATCCAGCAATGGGGCTCTAGAATGAAGATTTTAGCACATCCAGGGATGGGGATCTACATGGGAACACATTCTGGAAGGCGTTCTAGGTTTCACACACCTGTTGATAGGGTTCTAGATCTGTGCATGCCCAGGAATGGGGTTCTAGATTGGAACGAACCAATGTATTAGGGCTCTAGATTGGGGCAGACATCAGAATGGGGTTCTGGATTGGAGCTTGGTGCCTGGTTGGGACGTGTTTCTTTTACACGTCAGAAGAGCATGGGGAGTGAGGGAAGCCATTGGCAGAAAGAGCTGCATACAGTTCCTGGACCCGCTCCACTGTCTATATCTGCCCAGCCAGGCAAGGGTTGTGTTTGGGGTCCACTGAAGTGCAGTTGGCAGCCGTTGTACTTCCCACTCACATTCAATGGCCGGGCGGCCACGATGTTCCCAAGGGGCGGGTTATACAGGCCATCAAATGGGTGAATCGTCTTTCTCATCACTTTTAGCTGGTGCTTGGGCAGATAGATGGCCACATTCTGGGGGTTGCTGCTGTTCTCATCCCTGTGGAGCAGGCACCACTCACTGTGCTCCGAGTGAGTCTTCTCACGTCTAGGCCGGGCAGCTACAATAGGCCAGTTATTCGGGATGTACTGGCCACTTTCCTCAGTGAGCGCCTGATTCATGGCATTCAGCACTTCCTCGGACAGCTGCTCCTGCCTCCTGCAGGTTGTTGGGTTGGTTACACTGCTCATGGGGCAGGCTCACGACGAAGGCGTATTGACGTTTACGTAGTGTGAGGGGCCTGAGAGGGATCAGAGCACAGTGGGGTCAGGGGACCCGGGACTCAGCCAGGAGATGCCAAGTAAAAGAGAGAGAAATGGGAATAGGCCCCTCAAATACCCTCCTACCACAAGGTTCCATCTCCCCCTACACCCCAAAATCACCCCTCCCAGCTCAGGTCCCATTCTTCCCCCTGCACCCCCAGAATCATCACTCCCAGCTCTGGACCCCATCTCTGCCTGGATTCTCAGAATCACCCCTCTAAGATCTGGGCCCCATCTCCCCCTTACAAACCAATAATCACCCCCTCCCATATCCAAGCTACAGCTCCCTCTGTACCCCTAGAATCACCTCTCCCATCTCCTTCCAGATCCCCCACAATCAGCAACTCCCAGATATAGGCCCAATCTCTCTCTGCTCCCCCATAACCTCCCCTCCCAGCCATAGGCTCCATCTCCCCATAGAACCCCCAGAATCACATTTCCTCATATCTGGGCCCCACCTCCTACACACTGAGAATCACCCCTCCCAGATGTGGGCTCAGTTTCCCCTTGCACTTCCAGAAACACCCGCTCCTAGCTATGGGCTCCATCTCCCCCTGCACCCCCATGATCAGCCCCTCCCAGTTATAGTCTCCATCACCCCCTGGACCTCCAGAATCCCCCACTCCCAGCTCTGGGCTATAATTTCCCCTCTGCACCCCCAGAATGGCCTCTCTCCAAGACTAATCTAATCATCTAAGTCAGGAGTGATGATTAGATTATCATCACCCGGCATGCTGGGTGCTCTCTGACTACAGTCACTGTCCAACCAGGGACATTCTCTGCTGGTCTTCGCACCTGGGCTACAGGGGCAGGAAAGGACAGAGACAAACCCCAGGCCAGTAACTCACTGGTTCACATAATCCACGATCACTCTGAGCAAATCGGGGTCGATGCTCCCAGTGGTCTCTGGCCTGAAGCAGAGGAGAAGGTGCAGCAGCAGGAGTCCAGCCCTGGGCATCCGTCTCGGCACCTGCACAGGACTCCACAGAGTCAGAGTCTCCAAGCCCGGGACACAAACCAGAGCCCCCCAACCCACATCTCCTAGCTCCCGCTGTGACAGGAGAGGGGGCAGTTGGACCCTGTGGGGCTACGTGGGGGGTAGGGGGGCAGTGGGAGTCATCAGGGTTTCCATGGGTAGGAAGAGGTGGGGGGCAGGAAGCATTCCCCTGGTGCTCCATGGGGTAGTGAAGGTGGGGGTCATGGGGGACTTTCCTTGGGCTCCATGGGGCAGAGAAGGTGGGGAGCAGAGGGGATTCATAAGAACATAAGAATGCCATACTGGGTCAGACCAGTGGTCCATCTAGCCCAGTGGCCTGTCTTCCGACAGTGGTCAGGGCCAGGTGCCCCAGAGGGAATGAACAGAACAGGGAATCATCAAGTGATCCATCCCCCGTCGCCCATTCCCAGCTTCTGGCAAACAGAGGCTAGGGACACCATCCCTGCCCATCCTGGCTAATAGCCATTGATGGACCTATCTTCCATGAATTTATCTAGTTCTTTTTTGAACCCTGTTATAGTCTTGGCCTTCCCACATCCTCTGGCAAAGAGTTCCACAGGTTGACCTTGTGTTGGGTGAAGAAATACTTCCTTTTGTTTGTTTTAGACCTGCTGCCTATTGATTTAATTGGGTGACCCCTAGTTCATGTTGTAACATTACACCCAATATTCTTCAAAATAATATGGTATAATTGAGAGATACTTCATGCAAGATGACTCATGTAAGATATCATTGGAAAGGTTATGATTTACTGAATGTGATTATCTAATTTGTATACACATATCATTTCTGTATCTGAAGTTAGGAATATTGACTATGTAACAATTGCAGCTGTATGTTTACTTGGGAAAAGGCCCACCAGACAGTAAGTAATCATTCAGAATGATCCATTTAAGAAGGATAATGAACTCTGATGATACTAATCTCTCTCCTTCCTGAAGGCTTGTCTACACTACACAGCTTTTAGAGACAAGAAGAATCCCATGCACTGCTACTGATTAGGGACTGAATGGCTAGGCAGCAGTTCTGCAGAAAAGGAACTAGGGGTTACAGTGGATGAGAAGCTGGATATGAGTCAACAGTGTACCCTTGTTGCCAAGAAGGCTAACAACATTTTGGCCTGTTTAAGTAGGGGCATTGCCAGCAGATCAAGGGACATGATCATTCCCCTCTATTTGACATTGGTGAGGCCTCATCTGGAGTACTGTGTCCAGTTTTGGGCCCCACACTACAGGAAGGATGTAGAAAAATTGAAAAGAGTCCAGCAGAGGGCAACAAAAATGATTAGGGGTCTGGAGCACATGACTTATGAGGAGAGACTGATGGAATTGGGATTGTTTAGTCTGCAGAAGAGAAGAATGAGGGGGGATTTGATAGCTGCTTTCAACTACCTGAAAGGGGGAGCTAGACTGTTCTCAGTGGTAGCAGATGACAGAACAAGGAGTAATGGTCTCAAGTTGCAGTGCGGGAGGTCTAGGTTGGATATTAGGAAACACTATTTCACTAGGAGGGTGACGAAGCACTCGAATGGTTTACCTAGGGAGGTAGTGGAATCTCCTTCCTTAGAGGTTTTTAAGGTTGATACTTTAAATAACTGCTTCATGGAGCAGCTGGTACGGGAACCCACAAGGGGAGAGGCGACTCTAGATTTAATCCTGAGTGGAGCGCAGGAGCTGGTCCAAGAGGTAACTATAGCGGGACCGCTTGGAAATAGTGACCATAATACAATAGCATTCAACATCCCTGTGGTGGGAAGAACACCTCAACTGCCCAACACTGTAGCCTTTAATTTCAAAAGGGGGAACTATACAAAAATGAGGGGGTTAGTTAGACAAAAGTTAAAAGGTACAGTGACTAAAGTGAAATCCCTGCAAGTTGCGTGGGCCCTTTTTAAAGACACCATAATAGAGGCCCAACTTCAATGTATACCCCAAATTAAGAAAAACAGTAAAAGAACTAAAAAAGAGCCACCGTGGCTTAACAACCATGTAAAAGAAGCAGTGAGAGATAAAAAGACTTCCTTTAAAAAGTGGAAGTCAAATCCTAGTGAGGCAAATAGAAAGGAGCACAAACACTGCCAACTTAAGTGCAAGAGTGTAATAAGAAAAGCCAAAGAGGAGTTTGAAGAACGGCTAGCCAAAAACTCCAAAGGTAATAACAAAATGTTTTTTAAGTACATCAGAAGCAGGAAGCCTGCTAAACAACCAGTGGGGCCCCTTGACGATGAAAATACAAAAGGAGCGCTTAAAGATGATAGATCATTGCGGAGAAACTAAATGGATTCTTTGCTTCAGTCTTCACGGCTGAGGATGTTAGGGAGATTCCCAAACCTGAGCTGGCTTTTGTAGGTGACAAATCTGTCACAGATTGAAGTATCAGTAGAGGAGGTTTTGGAATTAATTGATAAACTCAACAAGTCACCGGGACCAGATGGCATTCACCCAAGAGTTCTGAAAGAACTCAAATGTGAAGTTGCGGAACTATTAACTAAGGTTTGTAACCTGTCCTTTAAATCGGCTTCAGTACCCAATGACTGGAAGTTAGCTAATGTAACGCCAATATTTAAAAAGGGCTCTAGGGGTGATCCCGGCAATTACAGACCGGTAAGTCTAACGTCGGTACCGGGCAAATTAGTTGAAACAATAGTAAAGAATAAAATTGTCAGACACATAGGAAAACATAAACTCTTGAGCAATAGTCAACATGGTTTCTGTAAAGGGAAATCATGTCTTACTAATCTATTAGAGTTCTTTGAAGGGGTCAACAAACATGTGGACAAGGGGGATCCGGTGGACATAGTGTACTTAGATTTCCAGAAAGTCTTTGACAAGGTACCTCACCAAAGGCTCTTACGTAAATTAAGCTGTCATGGGATAAAAGGAAAGGTCCTTTCATGGATTGAGAACTGGTTAAAGGACAGGGAACAAAGGGTAGGAATTAATGGTAAATTCTCAGAATGGAGAGGGGTAACTAGTGGTGTTCCCCAAGGGTCAGTCCTAGGACCAATCCTATTCAATTTATTCATAAATGATCTGGAGAAAGGGGTAAACAGTGAGGTGGCAAAGTTTGCAGATGATACTAAACTACTCAAGATAGTTAAGACTAAAGCAGATTGTGAAGAACTTCAAAAAGATCTCACAAAACTAAGTGATTGGGCAACAAAATGGCAAATGAAATTTAATGTGGATAAATGTAAAGTAATGCACATTGGAAAAAATAACCCCAACTATACATACAACATGATGGGGGCTAATTTAGCTACAACGAGTCAGGAAAAAGATCTTGGAGTTATCGTGGATAGTTCTCTGAAGATGTACACGCAGTGTGCAGAGGCGGTCAAAAAAGCAAACAGGATGTTAGGAATCATTAAAAAGGGGATAGAAAATAAGACTGAGAATATATTATTGCCCTTATATAAATCCATGGTACGCCCACATCTCGAATACTGTGTACAGATGTGGTCTCCTCACCTCAAAAAAGATATTCTAGCACTAGAAAAGGTTCAGAAAAGAGCAACTAGAATGATTAGGGGTTTAGAGAGGGTCCCATATGAGGAAAGATTAAAGAGGCTAGGACTCTTCAGTTTGGAAAAGAGAAGACTAAGGGGGGACATGATAGAGGTATATAAAATCATGAGTGATGTTGATAAAGTGGATAAGGAAAAGTTATTTACTTATTCCCATAATACAAGAACTAGGGGTCACCAAATGAAATTAATAGGCAGCAGGTTTAAAACAAATAAAAGGAAGTTCTTCTTCACGCAGCGCACAGTCAACTTGTGGAACTCCTTACCTGAGGAGGTTGTGAAGGCTAGGACTATAACAATGTTTAAAAGTGGACTGGATAAATTCATGGTGGCTAAGTCCATAAATGGCTATTAGCCAGGATGGGTAAGAATGGTGTCCCTAGCCTCTGTTCGTCAGAGGATGGAGATGGATGGCAGGAGAGAGATCACTGATCATTGCCTGTTAGGTTCACTCCCTCAGGGGCACCTGGCATTGGCCACTGTCGGTAGACAGATACTGGGCTAGATGGACCTTTGGTCTGACCCGGTACGGCCTTTCTTATGTTCTTATGTTCTTATGTCAGGCTTGACAAAGCCCTGGCTGGGTTGATTTAGTTGGTATTGGTCCTGATTTGAGGGGGTTGGACTAGATGACCTCCTGAGGTCCCTTCCAACCCTGATATTCTATGAATCTATGAATCTGTTAGGTGTAAGTATAAACTGTTTACTATGTTCAATTAGTTGGTTAATATGATGTTCATGAAGTAAATCACTAGCTTTAAAAATAAGATCCAATATGGAGTATATGAACTATTGACTTTGGACTCCATCTCTGAGAATGGACTTGTTTACCATCAAGACACAGGCTCAAACCAGTCAAAACCAGTTTTTCCCGCCAAAACCAGCCCTCGGTGTTCCATCTCCTCAGAACTTTTCCCGCCACAAAAGTGATATAAGGACTTGTTCAGTGCCTGCGCAGGGCTGTCCACTCCAGCGACAGCACGTACACGGTCGGGTCTTCACAGTGCTCCAGAGTGGAAGAGTGAAGAACACCATTGGTCCCACAGTGAGATTGAGGAAAAGGAGGCCTGTCACCACCATTCCTGCCATCCTGCATTCCTGGTGTTCATCATCCCAGAGGGCCTCCTTGCCAGCGACGAAATCCAACAGTCGTTTGGACTCCCCAGTGCTCCTCCTCAAAGGCTTTAAATCAGCCACAGAGTAGAAGGTCCTGGGCATCACCCCTGTACGTGATATCCACTGCACCTGAACAGTAGGAAAAGGTTTCTGTATTGGGGCATCTTTTATGGTTTTCCAGTTTCCAAGGGAGGTTTTATGGGTCTGAACTTTAAGCTCCCAAAGCCAGTCACTGTTTCATTGTATTAATTGAGTTTGCATTTTCCCCTGTTCCTCCCAGTTTTCTGTACCTTTTACCCTGAATACATTTACCTTTGTTTGTGCCAAATCACCTTCTCTCCTCTTTATTTTATTTATACCACACAAGGAGGGAGGCTAAATCCACTGGTGATAGATAGAGGAGGGAGTCGAGTTTGTATATTCTGAGAAAAGGGGCTTTCCTTTCCTATTTCTCCCCTACCATTTCTAAGTTTTCCTTTGAAGCGTTGCCTTATTCCCCTTGAGGTAAAAAATCTATGACAAGGCTGTCATTAAAAGTCAGTGTGTGTGAACGCTGTCGGTCAGTATTTTGTCAGCACTTTTGCCAACAAAATCCTTCCACCCTCGCAAGCAGCATTAGCTTTGTTGGGAGGAGAGCCCTCCTGCCGACAAAACTGCATTCACACTGCCACTTGTGTCGGCAAAACTTTTGTCTTTCACACAGGACCGCCCAGAGGATTCCGGGGGCCCGGGGTCTTCGGCGGTGGGGGGCCCTTCCGTTCCGGGACCCACCGCCGAAGTGCCCCGAAGACCCGCGGCGGGAGCCCCCCGCCGCCGAATTACCGCCGAAGCGGGACCCGCCGCTGAAGTGCAGCCCGGTCTTCGGCGGTAATTCGGCGGCGGGGGCCCCCACCACGGGTCTTCGGGGCACTTCGGCGGCGGGTCCCGGAATGGAAGGGGCCTCCCCGCCGCCAAATTACCGCCGAAGACCGGGCTGAACTTCGGCGGCGGGTCCCGCTTCCGCCGCCCCCCAACCTCTTACCCCCGGCTCCCTCCTCACGCGCATTCTCAGCGTGTGGCCGGCGGGGCCTGAGCTCCGTCCCGCTCAGAGCCGCGTGGGGAGGGGGCGGGGCTGGGAGCTCCACGCCGAGCGGAGGGAGCCGAGCTCAGCCCAGAGCTCCCAGCCCCGCCCCCTGAAGACGCGGCTCGGAGCGGGGCGGGGCTCAGGGGCCCCGGCGGAGACTCAGCGTTTGATGCGCTGAGGCTCCAGGAGAGGGGCGGAGGCGGGAGCCTCCGCTGTTCTCTTGGGGGCCCCTGCGGAGCCCGGGGCCTGGGGCAAATTGCCCCCTTTGCCCCCCCCCCTCTGGGCGGCCCTGCTTTCACAGGGGGGCCTTTTTTAAGTACCCGTGAAAGACAAAAGTTTTGTCAACAATGTTGCAGTGTAGACAAGCCCTGAGAGGCTTCCTGGGACCCAGCTGTGACACTACCAGGGAAGGTGGTCCTGTCACCTGATACAAAATACCACCTTGGACGCTGCTGGTGCTTTTCTTCTGTAGGGGGATGGGGATCAAACAAAGGCTTCCGGCTTTAGGTCAATCCTTTTAAAAGGCTGCGGAGGGGGTTGATCTGGACTCTCCTCCATTGCCTACCCAAGAAGAAGGACTGCTGAGAGAACCTGAAGGGAAAAAGGAACTAACCTGAAGGGAAAGGCAGGGGTGAGTCCAGACTGAGACAGGGGTCCAGGCTGTAAGAAGAAATAACTGGAACTCTGAGCTACAGAAACTCTGCAGCCTGTCTAATTCAACATTTAGGGTGAGAAATTACATTTTGTAACCTGTGTCGTTACTGAATCAAGCTTAGTTTGCGTGTTTTCTTTTCTTTGCTTAGTAATCTGCTCTGTTCTGTTTGCTATCACTTATAATCACTTAACATCAGCCTTTTATAGTTAACAAATTTGTTTTGTTTATTATTAAACCCACTTTGTGCAATTTCTAGCTGGGGGGGGCAACAAATTGTGCATATCTCTCTTCACATTGAGGAAGAGGGTGAATTTTTATGAGCTTGCGCTGTGCAGATCTTTCTATACAGCACAAGACAATATATCTTTGGGTCTGCACTCCAGGGAGGTGGGCACCTGAGTGCTGGGGCAAGTCCCTTCAGCTGAGTCTTCCCAGAGCCAATCTCAGAGTCTGTGTCTTTCTGCAGCTGGGTGTGGCCCTGCCTGTGTATGTGCTAGAGGAGGCTTAAGAGCCTGGCTCAGCAAGACAGGGTAAAAGGGGCCCAGGCTGGCAGAAGAGGCCGGCTCAGTGGTATCTCAGTACATCAGGTGGCACCTTAAGGGGGGCCAACCCGTCACACGCGTGTTATGAGGAGGAGTAAATAACACTTCCTTATTTACTTTCTCCACAGAGTCATGATTTTATAAACCTCTATCGTATCCCCCCTTAGTCGTTTCTTTTCCAAGATGAAAAGTCCCAGTCTGATTAATCTCTCCTCGTACAGAAGCTATTTCATACCCCTGGTCATTTTTGCAGCCCTTTTCAGAACCGTTTCCAATTCCAATATATCTTTTCTGAGATGGGGCAACCAGAGCTGCACGCAGTATTGGTGATCATAGAATCATAGAATATAGGACTGGAAGGGACCTGGAGAAGTTATCTAGTCCAGTCCCCTGCACTCATTTTTTATCTAGACCATCCCTGATAGGTGTTTGTCTAACCTGTTCTTAACAAGCAGGGCCTGGTGCGTCACGTCAGGCCTCAAGTCATAGTCAAAGATCTTCTGGAACACGAAGGCCGTGTAGTTGTTGTTGATGGCCAAGAAGGCAGCACTGGTCATGTTCACGATGTTGGAGCACCCGGCCTCACGCAGACACTTGGTGGAGCTGGACCAGTTGAAGGTAAATAAGATCAGGCAGCTGTTCTGGCCATAGGTCCTGGCTGTGAGCTGGGCCACAAGGCTGTTTGGGCCGGAGATCAGACGCCATTCGCTGTCTCCATGTATTTCCCACTCGGTGTAATCAATTCCTTTGGCCGGACAGCCACGATGGTCCCAAGGAGCAGGTTGTACAGGGCACCGAATGGGTGAATCGTCTCTCTCATCACTTTTAGCTGGTGCTTGTGCAGACAGGTGGCCGCAATCTGGAGGTTGCTGCAGGTGATATGGGGCAGCGTGGAAGTGAAGGCATATTGCTTGTTAACTCAGCCATTATTGAAAGAGGGTAGGAGACAGAGGGGTAGGGGGCACCGGGCTCTTGGGACTGAGACAGCAGAAGCCAAGTAGAAGGGAGAGAAAGGGGAATGGTTTATTTTATATGTAACTTATAACTTAATATATGATATAATCATATATCATCATAGCTAATGTAATGTATAATAGAATAGACTATAAAATAAACTGGAAAACAAAAAGTCTTTTCAGAAGAAAAAATGAAATGACACAAAATTTCATCCAAATTGACACAATCCCAGTTTCCATTTCAAGGAAACGGAATTTTCCAATTGAAAACGCACCATCAGAAATTTTTTGAGCAGCCCAATTGTTTATTATTAATCTTCTGGTAGTGCTTACAAGCCCCAGGGATGGACAAGTACCTCATAGTGCTAGGCGCTGTATATTATTTATTATGTGTTTTGAAAGCACCTGGGAATCCCAGGCATGGACCAATGTCCCATTATTCTATGTGCTGTACAAGATTTATTAGGTGCATCACGGTACTCCTATGAGTCCCAATCATGCCCCAGGACTCCATAGTGCTAGGTGCTGTACAAATTCAGAACAGCTCTGTCTCACCCCAGGATCTCCATCCCCACAGCCCTGAGAATGTCCAATACAGCAGAGCAACCTGCAAAGACACGGCAGATGATTCCTCCGCTGCAGGTGTGATGCTGGGAGGCCAAGTCCCAGCTTGTGCCAAGGTCCGTGTGTCTCAGCTGAACTGTGACAAATCCCAAGCTGGGCTCAGTCTGGCTCACCGTGATGCTGGTCACGTAGGTATTAGAACTCGCCCCCATCCCCCTGTTGTTTTCTTGAAACTGGTTGAAATAAGTGTAGAAAATGGTTTGGGGTGTTATTTCCTGTTGGTTTCTGGGAAGGTCACCTTCAATTTCAAAGTTAAAAACAGCAAAGTGTTCATTATACAGTTTATTATATAGGCTAGCAAATTACTGAAGTAAAGTTATTTATTTTAAAACTTAAGTAAGTTCTATTTTCAGTGTTAAGATAAATAATACAAGGGCAAGGGTCGCTCGCAGTTTGGCTTTAAAAAACTTTGCCAGAAAACACATTCACAAACACGGAGGAGGTTTAGTACAACTAAGAAATAGCAAAATCATCTCTGACCATTGTAATCCATAAAGTTTTGTAAGTCAGGTGTTTAATGTAAAAACAGAGCGGAGGAAAAGAGAGGCTGAGCTGGTGACAGGAATAGCTGTCGAATGTCTGCTCGTGGCTTGTAGCTCGCTGGGGGGGAAATTAAATAAAAAAATTGTTACTCAAAAAAACCCAATGCCCTGCTTGGAACTGTCGGACTTTTGCCTGGCGATTGTAATAGGTTCTCTGGGCCTATTGTGCCTTTTCCAAATATTCCCATACAATAGGGGTGACCTGAGCTATCCGGTCTCGCATCTGTATTACATGTTCTATTATATTTCTCCCCTCATTGGGTTCCTCTTCCCAGATCTCTTTGGCGATATCTCGTATGCCACAGGGACGATACCCGTATAATAACTCGAAGGGGGAAAACCCAGTTGAGGCCTGAGGTACTTCCCGGATAGCGAACATAAGACAGGGTAGTAGGATGTCCCAGTCCTTCCCGTCCCGACTTACCACCTTCTTTATCGTAGCCTTGAGGGTTTGGTTAAACCTTTCTACCAACCCATCAGTCTGCAGATGGTAGACTGAAGTTCTCAGGGTATGTATATGGAGCAGCATACAGAGGTCCTTCATTAGCTTTGACATAAATGGGGTTCCTTGGTCTGTTAATATCTCCTTCGGTAGCCCCACTCGGGAGAAGATCCCCACCAGCTCTTTGGCTATCGTTTCAGAGTCTGTGTTCCGCAGGGGGACGGCTTCTGGGTAGCGAGCAGGGGCGGCTCTAGGAATTGCCCCTCCCCAAGCAGGGCAGCACGCCGCGGGGGGCGCTCTGGCAGTCGCCGGTCCCGTGGCTCCACGCCTGTGGGAGGTCCACCGGAGCCACGGGACCACTGGACCCTCCGCAGGCATGCCTGCGGGAGGTCCATTGGAGCTGCCTGCCGCCCTCCCGCAGCATGCCGCCCCAAGCACGCGCTTGGTGAGCTGGGGTCTGGAGCCGGCCCTGGTAGCGAGTAGCATAGTCCAAAACAACAAGCATATATTGGTGGCCCCGAGCTATCTTCTCCAGAGGTCCCACTAGGTCCATGGCTATTCGCTCAAAGGGGACCTCTATGATGGGAAGGGGTACTAAAGGTGCCCTCAGGTGGGGACGGGGACTGTGCAGCTGACACTCCAGGCAGGACGCACAGTACCTCCGCACTTCTTCATGTACTCCGGGCCAGAAGAACCGTCGTAGGACTCGTGGCAGGGTCTTCTCTACCCCCAAATGCCCCCCAAAAAGATGACTATGGGCAAGACTTAATACAGCATTCTGGTGTTTTTGAGGTACTAGGATCTGCTGTACCTTCTGCCCCTATACTGGTGCAACCTGGTATAAGAGATTCTTCTTCATAATGAAGTAAGGTCCTGGTCCCTGGGTTTTCCCTTCCATCTATTTCAGTCATCTCCTTCCTGATGTTGTCGTACCTTGGGTCTTCAGCCTGGTCCCGTCCAAAATTTCCGCTTCCGGGGCTAATCTGCCTGAGATCTAGGGGCCCAGTCTCTGTTGCCTCTACTGGTTCAGAGGCATTAGGGTGGGGGTCAGACTCAGGTGCTTCTCCCTCACGGGTGGCGTCCTTTTCAGCTGCTTGGGTCCGCCTACATACGAGAGTGACCCTCTGGTTTGGGGTGGGTATTTGGGTTCCCAAGTCCTTAGCTGCCCTCCTTTCCTTTTTTGTCTTTCTACCTGTCTGGGAGTGGGGAACAAATCTGGGGATATTTCAGAGAAGACTGGGGGTTGACAGTCAGCTGTGGATGCCTCACTAATTTCAGGGTTCCTCTCTTTCTCCAATGCCTCTACTGGGAGTATGTCTCCAAACCCTGGGAAGTGCCTTCCTATGAGCACTGGGTATGGGAGTTTAGGGACTACACCTGCTGCTACCTCAGTAGTGTTCCTTTGGATGTCTAGTTTTACTGGGATGATGGGGTAATAACCAACTGTCCCATGGATGCTTCACACTAACACACCAACCTATGAAGTAAGTGTGCCCCAATTTTTGGGTGGGTAAGGAAACTAAGTTTCAACATAGAAGGAGGGATTAAGCACCCATGCCCTGTAAAAAGTGTACGCTAAGAAAGTTTCTTGGCAGTGGTCCCAGTATTTGTTGTTTCGTACTGTGGTTTGACTTAGAGTTTTGTCTTAGAGGTGGTTTTTTCTCTCCTGGCCAGAGGTTTTGCAGTTTAATTCTGCAAAATAAAAAATACTAAAGAGCAATGGTATTATTTAAAGTGATTTGTGAGTTTAAGGGGCTTCGTTGTTGAAGGGTTAACTTTATAATATATGGTACCAGTAAGATATTAGCAGTAGCATTGGGCATTCATGGTGGCAGGAGTAACTGATATATGTTTTTGTTAAGTCAAAGGCTTAAGGTTTTACTGAAGCAGAAAGGTTTAAGCCGCCAGAAAGGCCGCAGTTGTTCAGTCCCCTCAGTTCTACTGGGCTGCACCCCTGAGCCATCTGCCTCAGTTTCCCCCAGCTTTTTGCCAGGTCCCAACAAGGGAAAGAGACTTCTCAATCCGCTACAAGTACATTAGCCATGGAGGGAACAGAGGGTAACTCGCCTCCACCCCTCTGTTGTTTTCTTTGAACTCGTTAAAAGAAGTGTTAAAAAGGGTTTGGGGTGTAATTTCCTGTTGGTTTCTGGGAAGGGTCACCTTCAGTTTCAAAGTTAAAAACAGCAAAGTGTTCATTATACAGTTTATTATCTAGGCTAGCCAATAGTGAAGTCAAGATCTTTATTTTAGAACCTAAGTGAGTTCTATTTGAAGTGTTCAGATCAGTAAAACAAGGGCAAGAGTTGCTCGCGGTTTGGCTTTAAAAAACTTTGCCAGAAAATACATTCACAAACATGAAGGAGCTTTAATACAACTAAGAAATAACAAAATGATCTCTGACTATTGTAATCTATAAAGTTTTGTCAGTCAGGTGTTTAATGTCAAAACAGAGCAGAAGAAAAGAGAGGCTGAGCTGGTGACAGGAATAGCTGTCGAATGTCTGCTCGTGGCTTGTAGCTCGCTGGGGGGAAATTAAATAAAAAATGTAACTTACTCAAAAAAAGTCAGCAAACTTTGAAGGACACTCCAAGGGACCATATTGGTACCTTTTTTGATTGGTAACCAGTCAAAATTGGCTATTTTTAGCATAGGTAACCCTTTTTATAGGAATTTTTTTTCTTGGTTAGCCGTACCAAGCATGACAATGATGATTTACTTTGTAACTTCTTTTCCTGTCGTCCACACGGAACAGTGTCTGTTTTAAACACATTACATCTGCAAATGTCCTTAGGCCCTTTCTTAGAGCAACAGGCCAGGGACATGCCTATGGACAGAACTCTAAGGCTTCCAGGCCATGTGCTGGGCAGCTTGTGTTTGGGACAAAGGAAGCACAGGCCGCATGGCAAAAGACTATAAAAGGCAGCTTCATCTTCTCCATTTTGTCTTCAGTCCCACTTCTGACCTCTGGAGGAACCTTGCTACAAACTGAAGCTCTGAACAAGGGACTGAATGACCCATCCCAGCTGTGGACGTACTCCAGAGACTTGATTTAAGCCAGCAGTTTATTCCATCACTGCTACAAGCCTGAACCAAGAACTTGGCCATTACTGTATGTGATTGATTCCTTTAACCAATTTTAACTCTCAACTTTTTCTTTCTTTCTTTCTTTCTTTCTTTCTATAAATAAACCTTTAGATTTTAGGTACTAAAGGATTGACACCAGTGTGATTTTTGGATAAGCTCTAAGTTGTATATTGACCTAGGTGTGTGACTGGTCCTTTGGGATCAGAAGAACCTATTATTTGACGAGACTGGCTATAAAGAACCACTCATCTCTGAATCCAGTGTTTTTGGCGGTGATATAAGAACTGGAAGGCCTGAGGAAACTGCCTTTATGTTTTCTCGTTAGCCAGTGTGCTGAAACAGGAGTTTACTTTTGTGGCTGGTTTGGTATATCTTATAAAAGAATAACCACCATTTTTGGGTTGTGTTTGCCGTATTTCTCAGCACTTCATCCTGAATTTGGCGTCCTCAGTTGTGACCCACTAAAGCACGGTTACAGGTTCTTTTACCCAAATAACCATTTTTCTTATCCAAGTTATCAGAACTGTCCCCTGAATATAATCCTGGGCGAGCAGGGTAACTTTCCATAAAGCCTCTACATCCTACACTTAAGGCATCTCCACACTGACACAGGACATCCCTCAGTCCATCAAGACTGGGTGTTCTACAGGTACACCAGGTGATACCAGCCTATACCCAGAGGGTGAAGAAGGGTCATGAAATTTTAGGGATCTAGGCAGTGTTGGTAGTTGCCCAAATGCCAATACGTGCCCACCTGAAGGGGCTGGGTCTTCCGGCCTATATGATGCCAGTGTAACACTGGGTGGAGGAGGAGATGGCATATCCCTTTGCTGCTGTGTCTTTCTTTGTTGTAACCTAGAGATTACTACATCACAGGCACTAGCTACTTGTGACACCACATTTTTTAATGCCTGTACAAGCACAGTCGCTAAAGGCACTCCCTCTTCACTATCAGGGCGGACATTAACAAGGGAGAGGATATCTCCTCCCTCTTTGCTCTGCTGTCTCATCCTTTGCATTACCAGTCACCTCTTCTAAGATGACACACAACTCCACCTTCTGCTATGCCACTCTGGGACTTCCCTTTTCTACTGCAGACTGCTGGTAGCTCCTGCATTGCTAACTTCCTCTTTTGACTTTCCCTGTGGCTCCTGAGACTCAATATTCGGCTTTGCTCCTGAAGGTCCTGTGTCAGCCTGAGCTAATAATTACTTACTGGGTAAGTAACTATGGTTGGTAAGGAAACTTAGTTTAAATACAGAAGGAGGGCTCAAGCCCCCATGGCCTATAAAAAGGGTAACCCACCAAGCCAAGAAAGTTTTTCTAAGCTTCAAAACTTGTTTTCTACGTTTCTAAGCTCCAAGCTTCTTTGTGTTTAGTTTATTAGTCTATTAGTCCGTACGTTTTTAAGTTTACATTTTAAGTCAGTTAAGTAAAACTCCAAATTAGGTTCTGCAGCTCTTAGCTCCTAAGCTCTGCACCTCCCACTCAAAAATTAAGGAACCTGGACCTGAACTCTCTTGGCGTGCCAAAGGCAAGGTTGGTTGGTTGTCTTCTACCACCAGGTTATCAAGGAAGGGTGTAAGTATATTAATCAAAAGCTTTATAGTAGATAATACCATATGTATCTTTAAAATAGTAGGACTGCATTTGTAATTCTAATTATTTTACCATTTAATTATTAACTATGATTCCATTTATCTGAGTAAAAGTCTTTAAGGCGATATTTGTCTCAGTGTGAGCATCCTGTCCTATCCCCAAGGGTCCTTTGCAAACTCTGTGTAGCCTAATTCTGGGACAAGAACCTTATTATTTTCTGATCAAATTAATTGCAAGCCTATAACCCATATTATCCAAATTAGTAATATTAACATCCTAAAAATCATGCAACACTCCATGTTAAGGCGGATACAGCACCTGAAGAGGTTACATGGGATAATTGTTTGGGAACAGCTAATTATAGAGCTCCCAGCCAACTCAGGGTCTGTGCCCTGCTTCCTGACAGTCTGTCCGGAGATCAGCACTCACACTCTTCAGCCAGGGCAGGCACGGATACAGACCAACCCTGCTACAACAGCCCTGCAAACAATCTTCAGAGAAGCTGGTGTTTTGGGAGGAGCTGTATCTTGGGACTTCTTTGGTGAAATGGCTCCAAATTTGGGTCACTCACCTGACCCAAGACCCCCATGTATCTCAGCAAATTTCAAGCTAATCCAAGGAAGCATGGAGATTTCATTGTACTTACACCACATGTATCTTCTCAATCTTGCCCTGCAATAACAGTCCCTTCTGGGAACCAAGGAGGTTGCAATGGGAGCTGCCTTCTGGCACTGTAAACCTGGTGTTTGGTTCCCAGGTACAGCGCCTGTCTTCCAAGGGAATGGAGAGAAGGGCTGTGAGCTCTGTCCCCCATTGTGCACTCGGTGCCCCCCATCCCCCAGGGATTGGGGCTGTAGGATCCCTGCCCAGGGAGCAGGGCATGGGGGTTCTAGGGATGGGGAGGGGAACACTCAGGGACTCTGGACCCAGTAAAACCCAAGCTGCCACTCAGGCTGCCAGCTGGGAGCCAGGCTCAATGAGGGGCTGCCTTGGAGACCCAGCACCTCCAAGGGACGACGTGAGATTCCCCCCCCCCCCCCGATGCATGGACAGAGCTGGGAGACCCAGACGCGTGGACAGAGACTTGAGGCCCCAAGATGCTCAGAAGCTTTATTGGCGGCAATTGCATGTCAGAAAATCAGCAAAAAGCGTCACCTGCAGAATGGAACAACCCCAAAGCAGCCCCCACTGACAGAGCCCTACGCTCTGAGATCCCCACTGCCCCACTGTGGCTATGGTCCATGCCCAGGAATCTTCCCACCCACCAACATCTGAGTAAGGGGCTCAGCCCTCTGATCCAGCCCCATGATACAGTTACCGGGCACAATGTGCCCTGCTCCCATCCACTGTCCCCCCTCTGGCCTTTTGCAGGGATGGAGGCTGGGTCTAGATCCAAGTTCTGAGCTCAGAGTGGATGTGGGTTCTAGACTGCAGCTCAGAGACCCCCCAGGGATGGGGGACATGTTCTCGATTGGCGCTTGACACACATTGCAGGTGGTGAAGGTTTAGAACGGAGCTTGAGTAGCACTGTGGGGGTGGCAATTCTGGATTGGTGCACACTTGGGGAGAAGGATGGGCTTCTAGATCACAGATTGGAGCACACCCAGGGATGGACTCCTAGGCTGGAGCACAACCAGAGATGGGGATGGGCTTTTACATTGGAGCACTCCCAGCAATGGGGCTCTAGATTGCAGATTTCAGCACATCCAGGGATGGGGTTCTAGATGGGAACACACTCTGGAAGGGGTTCTAGGTTGGTGCATACTTGTAAATGGGGTTCTAAATCAGTGTATGCCCATAAATGGGGTTCTAGATTGGAGTTTGGTTTGGACGTGTTTCTGTTACACTCAGCGAGCCAGTAGCACATGGGCAGTGAAGGAGGCCAGTAGCACAAAAAGCCATGCATGGCTCCCAGCTCCGCTCCATTGTCTATTCCTTCCCATCCAGGCAGGGATTGTTTCGGGGGCTCTTCGCAGCACAGTCCTGGCAGCTGTTGTTGTCGCAGTGCAGCAGGGGCACATTGCGCAGCCGGTGCCAGGCCTGCAGCAGGGCCTGGCGGGTCACTTCAGGCTTCATGTCGTAGTCGAAGATCTTCTGGAACACGAAGGCCTTGAAGTTGTTGTCGATGGCCAAGAAGGCAGCGCTGGTCATGTTCACGATGTTGGAGCGCCCGGCCTCGCGCAGACACTTGGTGGAGCAGGGTGAATTGAAGGTGAATAAGATCAAGCAGCTGTCGTTGCCGTAGGTCCTGTTCGTGAGCTGGGCCACAAGGCTGTTTGGGCCGGAGAGCAGGCGCCACTCGCTGTGCTCCGTGTATTTCCCACCCGGTGTAATCACGTCCCTTGGCCGGGCGGCCACGATGTTCCCTCGGTGCGGGTTGTACAGGGCACCGAACCGGAGAATCACATCTTTCATGTTTTCTAGCTGGGTGCTGGGCAGATACCTTTCTATATTCTTGGGGTTTCTGCACGTGGCATGGGGCAGCGAGACAGCGAAAGCGTATTGTTTGTTAACTCCACCGGTACTGAAAGAGGGCAGGAGACAGAGGGGTCAGGCAGCATCGGGTTCCTGGGACTGAGCCAGGAGATGCAAAGTAAAAGGGAGAAAAGGAGGAATAGGCCCTGAAAAAAACATCCCAGCTCTGGGCTCCATCTCCCCTGCATCCCCCAGTATTATGTTATTTACACCTCATAACACAAGAACTATTGGTGACCAAATGAAATTAATAGGCAGCAGGCTTAAAAAAAAAGTATTTCTTCACACAACGCACAGTCAACCTCTGGAACTCCTTGCCAGAGGATGGGGGAAGGCCAAGACTATAACAGGATTCAAAAAGGAACAAGATAAGTTCATGGAGGATAGTTCCTTCAATGGCTATTGGCCAGGATGGGCAGGGATGGTGTCCCTAGCCTGTTTGCCAGAAGCTGGGAATGAGCGACACTTGCTGATTCCCTGTTCTGTTCATTCCCTCTGGGGCTCCTGGCACCGGCCACTGTCAGCAGACAGGAAACTGGGCTAGATGGATCTTTGGTCTGACCCAGTCTGGCCAAAGGTCCATCTGGTTCACCCCCTCCCTCCTCTGGGCTCCATTTCCTCTAGACCCCTAGAGTCACCCTTCCCAGCTGTAGGCTCCATCTCCCCCCATACACCCAGAATCACCCCTAGCATCGACACAGTGTATGATCTAATGCAGGAGTCAGTACATCCCTGGCATGCTGGGTGCTCTCTGCCCTCAGTTAGGTGTCTCTAGTGCCTGGCACAATAGCAGCCCCCTGCTCTCAGGTGGGGTCTGGGCAGAGCCGGGCACAGTGGAGCCCCTCTGACCTTGCTGGGCGTCCCTACAAGCCAGTGGGATTCAACCAGGGACATTCTCTGCTGCTCTTTGCAGCTGGGCTACAGGGGCAGGGAAGGACACAGACAAACCCCAGGCCGGTCACTCACCGGTTCACATAATCCACGATATCTTTGAGCTTGGCCAGGTCAATGCTCCCGGCGGTCTCTGGCCCGAAGCAGAGGAGAAGGGGCAGCAGCAGGAGTCCAGCTCTGGGCATCCATCCCAGCACCTGCACAGGACCCCACAGCGTCAGCACCCCCGAATCGGGGCACAAATCCAGAGCCCCCTGATCCACATCCCCTAGCCCGTGATGTGCTACCGACAGAAGAGGGGGCAGTGGGGCTCCCTCAGGCATTGGGGGAATTGGGGAGAACTATGCTTAGGTGCTATGAGGCAGGATAGATGGGTGGCAGAGGGGACTCCCTGAGGCAGGGTGGAGGTGGATGGCAGAGGGGACTCCCCTGGGCCTACATGGGGCAGGAGGAGGTGAGAGACAGGAGGGAGTCGTCAGGGTTTCTATGGGCAGGAGGGAGGTGGGGGGCAGGAGGCACTCCCCTGTGGCTCAATGGGGCAGGGAGACTCTCCGAGGCTCCAAGGGGCCAGGGTAAGAGGGAGTTAGGGGGACTCACCTGGGGCTCCATAGTGAGCGGTGAAGGATCCGTGTCTCTGCAGACAGTTGCTCACACCCGCCCTTGGTGTGATGGCTCCAAGCCAGGCTTTTTATAGCAGCTGGGAAGGGCCGGGCCACTCTCCTGCTGTCCCTACCCAATGGGAGAGGCTTTAGGGAGCGGTGGATATTTGAATAATGAGAACTTCCCCCTGATCACAGATCAGTGCAAACCTTGGCAAGTATCTCCCTGGGCTGGGCACACCACAAACAGCCCTGAGGAAACTTTATGACACCTCTGGGGTCAGTGCCCAGACACTGTATGGAAAGGCAAAGTCACGTCCATGTCAAGAAAATGTGGGGCCAGATCTCTGCAACACCCCAGAGGAATGCCCTGAAACCCCCATATTTCTCATTTATATATAACTGTGATATTGCATATAAAGCACCCCTTGTAAGGTATCATGATCTGCTGAAACCTGCTGTTCCATCTAAATGTGTGCATCATTAATGCATACAAAGTTATGAGATTGTGTTTTATGGTTATCACTAAAATAGGCTGTAAGTTGGGGAATTGGCCAGATACTAGCCCCCAAAGACAATAACCAGGAGGATAACCAACACCAGGGCGGGTGTCAAACAGCCATCAACAGCCATTATCCAGCAAGAGAGCTACAATGCAATGACTTATTTGCAGGAGGCGGCACCAGGGGAATTGCTCAGCCTTGCTTCGGGACTCAGCAACGCCCACCAGACAAGCCTGGACTTGTGTTCTCCAAGCTCATGGACTAACGGTATCAAACAGACCACAGTGGCCCCATGCTTCATCTTTTCTCCTCCCCCGCACCTATACTGCAAGCAACAAGGACACTGAGAAGACTGAAGACTCAAGCAGAGGAGGTTGGCCCAGGTTTAAGGGACAAACCTGTGTACTATGAACTGCAGTATCCAGTGGGGTGAGAAAATCTGCTTAATCTAGATGTTGCCCAGTCTAATAGGGCTGAGAGTTTAGACTGTGTGCTTACATTTTAATTTATTTTATTTTAGTAACTAGCTCTGAATTTTTGCCTAGCACTTATAATAATTTGAAATCTATCTTTTGAAGTCAATAAATTTGTTTAACTGTTTATCTTACCAGTAAGTTTGCCTGAAGTGCCTGGTAAATCTGCTCAGGTTTACAAAGTCCAGTGTATATCCACTTGCCTTTGATGTATATGTTATTAACACGTACAAACGTACAAACACACCAGCCTATGAAGTAAGTGTACCCCAATTTTTGGTGGGAAAGGAAACTAAGTTTCAACATAGAAGGAAGGATTAAGCACCCATGCCCTGTAAAAGGGGAATGCTCAGAAAGTTTCTTGGCAGTGGTCCCAGTATTTGCTGTTTCGTACTGTGATTTGACTTAGAGTTTTGTCTTAGAGGTGGTTTTTTCTCACCTGGCCAGAGGCTTTGCAGTTTAATTCTGCAAAGTAAAGAATACTAAAGAGCAATGGTATTATTTAAAGTGATTCCTGAGTTTAAAGTGCTTTGTTGTTGAAGGGTTGACCTTATAATATGTGGTACCAGTAAGATATTAGCAGTAGCATTGGGCATTCATGGTGGCAGGAGTAACTGATATATGTTTTTGTTAAGTCAAAGGCTTAAGGTTTTAGTGAAGCAGAAAAGTTTAAGCCGCCAGAAAGGCCGCAGTTGTTCAGTCCCCTGAGTTCTCCGGGCTGCACCCCTGAGCCATCTGCCTCAGTTTCCCCCAGCTCTTTGGCAGGTCCCGACAAGGGAAAGAGACTTCTCAATCAGTTACAAGTACATTAGCCATGGAGGGAACAGAGGGGAACTCGCCCCCACCTCTCTGTTGTTTTCTTTGAACTTGTTAAAATAAGTGTGGAAAAGAGATTGGGGCGTTATTTCCTGTTGGTTTCTGGGAAGTATCATCTTCAGTTTCAAAGTTAAAAACAGCAAAGTGTTCATTATACAGTTTATTATCTAGGCTAGCCAATAGTGAAGCCAAGATCTTTATTTTAGAACCTACATAAGTTCTATTTGAAGTGTTAAAATCAGTAAAACAAGGGCAAGAGTTGCTCGCAGTCTGGCTTTAAAAAACTTTGCCAGAAAACACATTCACAAAGACAAAGGAGGTTTAGTACAACTAAGAAATAACAAAATGATCTCTGACCGTTGTAATCCATAAAGTTTTGTAAGTCAGGGATTTAATGTAAAAACAGAGCAGAGGAAAAGAGAGGCTGAGCTGGTGACAGGAATAGCTGTCGAACATCTGCTCGTGGCCTGTAGCTCGCTGGGGGGAAATTAAATAAAAAATGTAACTTACTCAGAAAAAGTCAGCAAACTTTGAAGGAAAAAGAAAAGGCTTTGAAGGAGTTAACAAATTAGCTACATGTCATGTCGGAAAAGCAATTAGTCCTTTTTCAAGAGAAGCAGGAGTTCAAGCAAAAGGGAGAAAGAAGTCAGTATCAGGTGCAGAAAGCAGGAAAGGAAACACGCTTTTGGCAGGAGCGAGCGCCTGGGCTGCCAGCTTAAAATCGCTGGGCAGTTTTACATCAAAATGTGGTCAGCTGTTGAAAAGAATCAGGGAGTTGAAAAATGTTTGTGACATGTTAGAGAGATGAGACTTGTAGCAGTGCCAAAGTGCCCAGTGTTAAAAGAGAGAGAGAAAGAGAAAGAAAAAGCACAGAGGTGCAGACAGTGACACAAATTGTAAAAAAAAAAATAAGTTAAAGGAGGACGAAGCATCAGTTCCCATCCCCACTGGTATGGTGGCACCAACAGAAATAAAGTAACCTGTGGAGCCAATTACTTACAAGCCAATAATGACTCTAACTGTAACCCCAGCAGGGGAATATAGACAGGAAATGTGGGTGTACTTTGGATCATTAAATTCTGATAGGCTGGGTCAGACTGGATGATGGTGATGTTTTGAAAAGTGGGACTAGGGAAAATTGCTTGGTTCCCTATTAAAGTAGGTTGCTTGGAGTAAAACAAAAATTTGGGTTTGTGACAGAACACTCCAAGGTACCTTTTTTGATTGGTTACCACACAAATATTGGCTATTTACTTATTTTCCTGTAGGTCACTAAGCCTGGGTTAGTCTTAAAGGACTGTGATAAATGAAGGGGGGTGGGTGTAGCTCCCTTTTATGGACACTCAGCCAGCCAGTTAGCTATAAAGTCCCACTTGGTAGCTGTTCTCTACTTGCTTTACCTGTAAAGGGTTAAAGAAGTCTAGATAAAATGAAGGGAGTGGGCACCTGACCAAAAGAGCCAAGGGGAAGGCTAGAATGTCTTAAAATTCGGAAAACACTTTCCCTTTGTGTGCTGTTGTTGTTCTCCAGGAAAGAGAGGAACAGGGAGCAGTTATGCTGTGAGAAGCTGGAGGCCAGATACGAAAATCATCAGATCCTATCTAGAACTACTTATTTCACAACCCAGATATGTAAGTAGATCAGGAATGTTTACAAAGATCCAATTAGGTTTATTTCTGTTCATTTCTTATTGGCTTGTGGACTCTTCTGTGCTAACCCCAAATGCTTTTTGTTTTGCTTGTAACCTTTAATCTGGACCTCAAGAAGGTTATTCTTGATGTTTAATTTTCATAAGTGGGTTTTTTAAATCTAGCAAAAGCCTAAGTTCCAGATGTATTTTCTCTCTTTTTGTTTTTAATTTTGTTTTTTGAAAGGCCACAGTTGTTCAGTCCCCTCAGTTCTCCCGGGCAGCACCCCTGAGCCATATGCCTCAGTTTCCCCCAGCTGTTTGGCAGCTTCCGACAAGGGAAAGAGACTTCTCAATCAGCTAAAGGTACATTAGCCATTGAGGGAGCAGAGGGGAACTCCCCCCCATCCCTCTGTTGTTTTCTTTGAACTGGTTAAAATAAGTGTAGGAAATGGTTTGGGGCGTTATTTCCTGTGGTGTCTGGGAAGTATCACCTTCAGTTTCAAAGTTAAAAACAGCAAAGTGTTCATTATACGGTTTATTATCTAGGCTAGCCAATAGTGAAGTCAAGCTCTTTATTTTAGAACCTAAGTTCTATTTTCAGTGTTAAGATAAATAATACAAGGGCAAGGGTCGCTCGCAGTTTGGCTTTAAAAGACTTTGCCAGAAAACACATTCACAAACACGGAGGAGGTTTAGTACAACTAAGAAATAGCAAAATGATCTCTGACCATTGTAGTCCATAAAGTGTTGTAAGTCGGGTGTTTAATGTAAAAACAGAGCAGAAGAAAAGAGAGGCTGAGCTGGTGACAGGAATAGCTGTCGAATGTCTGCTCGTGGCTTGTAGCTCGCTGGGGGGAAATTAAATAAAAAATTTGTTACTCAAAAAAACCCAATGCCCTGGTTGGAACTGTCGGACTTTTGCCTGGCGATTGTAATAGGTTCTCTGGGCCTCCTGGGCCTTTTCCAAATGTTCCCGTACAATAGGGGTGACCTGAGCTATCTGGTCTCGTATCTGTATTACATGTTCTATTATATATCTCCCCTCATTGGGTTCCTCTTCCCAGATCTCTTTGGCGATATCTCGTATGCCACGGGGGTGACGCCCGTATAATAACTCGAAGGGGGAAAACCCAGTTGAGGCCTGAGGTACCTCTCAGATAGCAAACATAAGGTAGGGCAGTAGGGTGTCCCAATCCTTCCCGTCCCGACTTACCACCTTCCTTATCGTAGCCTTGAGGGTTCGGTTAAACCTTTCTACCAACCTATCAGTCTGCGGATGGTAAACTGAAGTTCTCAGGGTATGTATATGGAGCAGTGTACAGAGGTCCTTCATTAGCTTTGACTAAATGGGGTTCCTTGGTCTGTTAATATCTCCTTTGGTAGCCCCACTCGGGAGAATATCCCCACCAGCTCTTTGGCTATCGTTTTAGAGGCTGTGTTCCGCAGGGGGACGGCTTCTGGGTAGCGAGTAGCATAGTCCAAAACAACAAGTATATATTGGTGGCCCTGAGCCGTCTTCTCCATGGGTCCCACTAGGTCCATGGCTATTCGCTCAAAGGGGACCTCTATGATGGGAAGGGGTACTAAAGGTGCCCTCAGGTGGGGACGGAGACTGTGCAGCTGACACTCCGGGCAGGACGCACAGTACCTCCACACTTCTTCATGTACTCTGGGCCAGAAGAACCATCGTAGGACCCATGCCAGGGTCTTCTCTACCCCCAAATGCCCCCCAAAAAGATGACTATGGGCAAGACTTAATACAGCTTTCTGGTGTTTTTGAGGTACTAGGATCTGCTGTACCTTCTGCCCCTGTACTGGTGCAACCCGGTATAAGAGATTCTTCTTCATTATGAAGTAAGGTCTTGGTCCCTGGGTTTTCCCTTCCATAGGAACCCCATCTATTTCAGTCATCTCCTTCCTGATGTTGTCGTACCTTGGGTCTTCAGCCTGGTCCCGTCCAAAATTTCCTCTCCTGGGGTTAATCTGCCTGAGATCTAGGGGCCCAGTCTCTGTTGCCTCTACTGGTTCAGAGGCATTAGGGTGGGGGTCAGACTCAGGTGCTTCTCCCTGCCGGGTGGCCTCCTTTTCAGCTGCTTGGGTCTGCCTACCTACGAGAGTGACCCTCTGGCTTTGGGTAGGTATTCAGGTTCCGAAAGCCTTAGTTGGCCTTCTTTCCTTTTCCGTCTTTCTACCTGTCTGGGAGTGGGGAACAAATCTGGGGATATTTCAGAGAAGACTGGGGGTTGACAGTCGGCTGTGGATGCCTCACTAACTTCAGGGTTCCCCTCTTTCTCCAAGAAAGACTTACTCTACTGGGAGTAAGTCTCCAAACCCTGGGAAGTCCCTTCCTATGAGCACCGGGTATGGGAGTTTACCTGCTGCTACCTCAGTAGTGTTCCTTTGGATGTCTATTTTTACTGGGATGGTGGGGTAATAACCAACTGTCCCATGGACGCATGTTATCCCCGTACGTTTAGCCTGCAACAGCTGACTACACTTCATGATCTTCCCTGAGATAAGCATGATAGCACTCCCCGAATCAACCAGTGCCGTGATCTCTACCCCATTTAGTTTCACTGGTCTGGTGTACATATGTGGGGTTAGTGAGACCCCCCACAAGGTGGATTAGGGAGCATGGGTCTGCCCAGTTTCCCAGGTTGCACTGTATAGGCTCCTCAGCACTGGGAAACTGTGCAGCTATGTGTCCCCACTCCCCGCAGGCATAAGATCTGTATGGGGCCCTAGGCATTCCCCCATCTCTTGGTTGGGCAGTCTAACATCACGATCCTCTTCTCCCTCAGTGCTCCGACTCTTTGTGGCTTCTGGTGGGCCTTCAGCCCCTCTCTTTTTCCACCTGGGCCCTCCTGGTGGCCCAGTCACCCGAGCTCTAGGGCTTAGTGCTGCTAGTTTAACCCGGGGTGCCTCTTCCTTAACTGGGCGGGTCAGCTCCCTCGCCGTCCTTCGCCTCTCTACCAGTGCAACAACCTCGTCATAGGTGGTGGGTTCGTTCTGGCTTACAGACGCATGAAGGTCTGGCGGTCATTCCCTCATGTATCGGTCAATGACCAGAACCTCTAGTATCTCTTCCTGACTCTGGGACTCCATTCGCAACCACTTTCATGCGAGATGGATGAGGTCATACAATTGGGACCGCGGGGTTTTGTCTTCCTGGTACCTCCACTCGTGATACCGCTGGGCCCGCACTGCAGTTGTTACCCCAGATCTGACCAGGATCTCTGCTTTCAGCTGGGGGGAGTCTGCTGCAGCCTCTTCAGGCAGATCATGGTAGGCCTTCTGGGCCTCCCCACACAGGAATGGGGCAAGGATGAAAGACCACTGATCTCGAGGCCAGGCCTCTCGTAGGGCAGTCCTCTCAAAGGCCAGAAGGTATGCCTCTACATCATCCTCCCCCATCATTTTCTGCAGCCAACGGCTGGCCCGTATTATCTTTGTCCCAGCATGGCCACGGTTCAGCTCTGTAAGGGTCTTAACCTGGTTTACCAGTTCCCGCAACATAGCCCGGTCTGGAGAAGCCTGGTCCATCAGCAGGTGATTAGTCTCTTGCTGCAGCCGCACTGCCTCCTGTTGGGCGGCTGCCTGAACACAGGTAGCCTCCTGCTGGGCAGCCTTGGATTGTATCAGTGCCCGCACTATGTCATCCATTGCGGTGAAAAAAAAACAACATTTTTTTTTAAATCACCCTCCTTCTGCCGCCGCGCTGTGCAGACCAAATCCCACCTCTCACCAGTTGTGACAAAGTTCCTCCTCTATCTTGGTGGGTCCTGCACTTATTGGCAGATTTGCTCGCCTCACAGATTCACCATGTGGGTCGCAGAACAGCCCAGAGACCTTCCCCTCTGGTAGAACCCACAGTCCAGGTCAATTCCTCCTGTGTCTGATCAGGAGTTGGGAGGTTTGGGGGGAACCCGGGCCCACCCTCTACTCCGGGTTCCAGCCCAGGGCCCTGTGAACTGCAGCTGTCTAGAGTGCCTCCTGGTACAGCTGCGCGACAGCTACAACCCCCTGGGCTACTTCCCCATGGCCTCCTCCCAACACCTTCTTTATCCTCACCACACTACCTTCCTCCTGGTGTCTGATAATGCTTGTACTCTTCAATCCCCCAGCAGTACAACTTCCTACTATGAGCACCTAGTGCCTCTTGCTCCCAGCTCCTCACATACACACCACAAACTGAAGTGAGGTACTTTTAAATCTCAGGTGCCCTGATTAGCCAGCCTGTTCTAATTGATTCTAGCAGTTTCTTCTTAATTGGCTCCAGGTGTCTTAATTAGCCTGCCTGCCTTAATTGGTTCCAGCAAGTTCCTGCTTGTTCTGGAACTGCCCCTGTTACCTTACCAGGGGCGGCTCTAGAAAGTAGGCTGCCCCAAGCAGCGCAGAGCGCTGCGCCGCCCTTCCCCGGTCCCGCGGCGGGTCCCCTCTTCCCGCGGCTCCGGTGGAGCTCCCGCCGGCATGCCGGCGGCAGGTCCACCGGGCCGGGACAGCGACCTGCCGCAGTCATCTGCGGGAGCTCAACCGGAGCTGCGGGAAGAGGGGACCCGCCGCAGTCATGCCTGCGGCAGGTCCGCTCATCCCGGGCTCCGGTGGACCTTCCGCAGGCATGCCGGCGGGAGCTCCACCGGAGCCAAATGCCGCCCCCCCGGGAAACGGCTGCCCCACGCGCCTGCTTGGCGCGCTGGGGTCTAGAGCCGCCCCTGTACCTTACCCAGGGAAAAGGGACCTGTTTAATCTGGGACTAATATAGCTGCCTTCTAACACTCTCCTGTAGCCATCTGGCCTGACCCTGTCACAGTATATAGTTTCTTATAGGATTGGCTACAAGTGTTGTCTTTGGTGTGAGATCTAAGGTGCAAATGACATGGGGTAAGTGACTAGCCCTTTGGGACTGGGAGTAACCTGAATATTGCAGTGATTCTTGGTGTAAAGGACCATCGGTCGCCAAGGCAGGCTCACCTGGGTGGCAGACACATCGGAGTACGAGGGGGGCTGTCAGTGGCTCCTGTGGCCTCTTGGGCTAGCCTGCTTGCTTGCCTATATATATATTAGATTTTTAAATTTTTTTTCTGGTTTTAATTATTTGTTTTATTATAATAGGTTATAATAGGTTTATATTAAAGTAGTTTGGCTGTAACGCAAGGGACCTACAGGCCACATTTTGTATGTTGAGCTAAGGCAAAGTTAACATATGTTTGGGACCTTTAACCCAACTGGCAAAGTTTGCATACATATGTTTGAAACCTTTTACCTAAATAGTAACGAGTTAAAGCATGAGTTTTACATATGGCTGCAACCTTTAACATCAGTAGATAAAAAATGGGTTAAAGCAGGTTGGCACAGGGGATTTCTTAAGTTTATACCCTTTGTAAACTTAACAGGTACATTACAAGGCCAAAACCCAAAATAACTGAAAAAACAAAAATAACCAATGTAAAAATAATTGAATTAACATGTATGTATAAGTTATTAACACGTACAAACACACCAGCCTATGAAGTAAGTGTGCCCCAATATTTTGGTGTGTAAGGAAACTAAGTTTCAACATAGAAGGAGGGATTAAGCACCCATGCTCTGTAAAAGGGGTATGCTAAGAAAGTTTCTTGGCAGTGGTCCCAGTATTTGCTGTTTCGTGCTGTGGTTTGACTTAGAGGTGTTTTTTTCTCTCCTGGTCAGAGGTTTTGCAGTTTAATTCTGCAAAATAAAGACTACTAAAGAGCAATGGTATTATTTAAAGTGCTTTGTGAATTGAAGGGGCTTGTTGTTGAAGCTTAACCTTATAATATGTGGTACCAGTAAGATATTAGCAGTAGCATTGGCCATTCATGGTGGCAGGAGTAACTGATATATGTTTTTGTTAAGCCGAAAGGCTTAAGGTTTTAATGAAGCAGAAAGGTTTAAGCTGCCAGAAAGGATGCAGTTGTTCTGTCCCCTCAGCTCTCCAGGGCTGCACCCCTGAGCCATCTGCCTCAGTTTCCCCCAGCTGTTTGGCAGGTCCCGACAAGGGAAAGAGACTTCTCAATCAGCTAAAAATACATTAGCCATGGAGGGAACAGAGGGGAACTCGCCCCCACTCCTCTGATGTTTTCTTTGAACATGTTAAAAGAAGTGTGGAAAAGAGATTGGGGTGTTATTTCCTGTTGGTTTCTGGGAAGGGTCACCTTCAGTTTCAAAGTTAAAAACAGCAAAGTGTTCATTATACAGTTTATTATCTAGGCTAGCCAATAGTGAAGTCAAGTTCTTTATTTTATTTCTATTTGAAGTGTTAAGATCAGTAAAACAAGGGCAAGAGTTGCTCGCAGTTTGGCTTTAAAAAACTTTGCCAGAAAATACATTCGCAAATACGAAGGTTTATACAGCTAAGAAATAACAAAACGATCTCTGACCATTGTAATCCATAAAGTTTTGTAAGTCAGGTGTTTAATGTAAAAGCAATAGCTCTCTGGGGCGAATTTAAATAAAAAATTAAAGTTACTCAAAAAACTCAGCAAACTTTGAAGGAAAAAGAAAAGGCTATTAAGTAGTTAACAAATTGGCTACATATCGTGTCAGAGAAGCAATTAGTCCTTTTTCAAAAGAAACAGGAGTTCAAGCAAGAGTGAGACTGAAGTTGAGATCAGGTGCAGAAAGCAGGAAAGGAAACACGCTTTTGGCAGGAGCGATTGGCTGGGCTGCCAGCTTAAAATCTGTGGGAGGTTTTACATCAAAATGTAGTCAGCTGTTGAAAAGAATCAGGGAGTTGAAAAATGTTTGTGACATGTTAGAGAGATGAGACTTGTAGCAGTGCCAAAGTGCCCACTGTTAAGAGAGAGAAAGAGAAAGCACAGAGGTGCAGACAGTGACACAAATAAAAAAAAATAGAAAGTAAGTTAAAGGAGGACGAAGCATCAGTTCTTCTTCGAGTGCGTGCTCATATCGATTCCAATTGTATGTATGTATAAGTTATTAACATGTACAAACACACGAGCCTATGAAGTAAATGTACCCCAATTTTTGGTGGGAAAGGAAACTAAGTTTCAATATAGAAGGAGGGATTAAGCACCCATGCCCTGTAAAAGGGGAATGCTCAGAAAGTTTCTTGGCAGTGGTCCCCGTATTTGCTGTTTCGTACTGTGGTTTGACTTAGAGTTTTGTCTTGGAGGTGGTTTTTTCTCTCCTGGCCAGAGGCTTTGCAGTTTAATTCTGCAAAATAAAGACTACTAAAGAGCAATGGTATTATTTAAAGTGATTCCTGAATTTAAGGTGCTTTGTTGTTGAAGCTTAACCTTATAATATGTGGTACCAGTAAGATATTAGCAGTAACATTGGGCATTCATGGTGGCAGGAGTAAGTGATATATGTTTTTGTTAAGTCAAAGGCTTAAGGTTTTAGTGATGCAGAAAGGTTTAAGCCGCCAGAAAGGCTGCAATTGTTCAGTCCCCTCAGCTCTCCAGGGCTGCACCCCTGCGCCATATGCCTCAGTTTCCCCCAGCAGTTTGGCAGGTCCCGACAAGGGAAAGAGACTTCTCAATCAGTTACAAGTACATTAGCCATGGAGGGAACAGAGGGGAACTCACCCCCACCTCTCTGTTGTTTTCTTTGAACTTGTTAAAATAAGTGTGGAAAAGAGATTAGGGTGTTATTTCCTGTTGGTTTCTGGGAAGAGTCACCTTCAGTTTCAAAGTTAAATACAGCAAAGTGTTCATTATACAGTTTATTATCAAGGCTAGCCAATAGTGAAGCCAATTCTTTATTTTAGAACCTACATAAGTTCTATTTGAAGTGTTAAAATCAGTAAAACAAGGGCAAGAGTTGCTCGCAGTCTGGCTTTAAAAAACTTTGCCAGAAAATACATTCACAAAGACAAAGGACATAAGAACATAAGAATGGCTGTACCGAGTCAGACCAAAGGTCCATCTAGCCCAGTATCTGTCTACCGACAGTGCCCAATGCCAGGTGCCCCAGAGGGAGTGAACCTAACAGGCAATGATCAAGTGATCTCTCTCCTGCCATCCATCTCCATCCTCTGACGAACAGAGGCTAGGGACACCATTCTTACCCATCCTAGCTAATAGCCATTTATGGACTTAGCCACCATGAATTTATCCAGTCCCCTTTTAAACATTGTCATAGTCGTAGCCTTCACAACCTCCTCAGGTAAGGAGTTCCACAAGTTGACTGTGCGCTGCGTGAAGAAGAACTAAAAGGAGGTTTAGTACAACTAAGAAATAGCAAAATGATCTCTGACCGTTGTAATCCATAAAGTTTTGTAAGTCAGGGGTTTAATGTAAAAACAGAGCAGAAGAAAAGAGAGGCTGAGCTGGTGACAAGAATAGCTGTCGAACGACTGCTCATGGCTTGTAGCTCACTGGGGGGAAATTAAATAAAAAATTCAAGTTACTCAAAGAAACCCAGCAAACTTTGAAGGAAAAAGAAAAGGCTTTGAAGGAGTTAACAAATTAGCTACATGTCGTGTCGGAAAAGCAATTAGTCCTTTTTCAAAAGAAGCAGAAGTTCAAGAAAAAGGGAGAAAGAAGTCAGTATCAGGTGCAGAAAGCAGGAAAGGAAACATGCTTTTGGCAGGAGCGAGCGGCTGGGCTGCCAGCTTAAAATTGCTGGGCAGTTTTACATCAAAATGTGGTCAGCTGTTGAAAAGAATCAGGGAGTTGAAAAATGTTTGTGACATGTTAGAGAGATGAGACTTGTAGCAGTGCCAAAGTGCCCACTGTTAAGAGAGAGAGAGAAAGAGAAAGAAAAAGCACAAGAGGTGCAGACAGTGACACAAATTGTAAAAAAAAAAAAAAAAGAAAGAAAATAAGTTAAAGGAGGATGAAGCTTCAGTTCCCATCCCCACTGGTATGGTGGCACCAACAGAAATAAAGTAACCTGTGGAGCCAATTACTTACAAGCCAATAATGACTCTAACTGTAACCCCAGCAGGGGAATATAGACAAGAAATGTGGATCATTAAATTCTGATAGGCTGGGTCAGACTGGATGATGGTGATGTTTTGAAAAGTGGGACTAGGGAAAATTGCTTGGTTCCCTATTAAAGTAGGTTGCTTTGGAGTACAACAAAAATTTGGGTTTGTGACAGGACACTCCAAGGTACCTTTTTTGATTGGTTACCACGCAAATATTGGCTATTTACTTCTTTTCCTGTAGGTCACTAAGCCTGGGTTAGCCTTAAAGGACTGCGATAAATGAAGGGCGGGGTGTAGCTCCCTTTTATGGACACTCAGCCAGCCAGTTAGTTATAAAGTCCCTCTTGGTAGCTGTTCTCTACTTGCTTTACCTGTAAAGGGTTAAAGAAGTCTAGATAAAATGAAGGGAGTGGGCACCTGACTAAAAGAGCCAAGGGGAAGGCTAGAACGTCTTAAAATTCGGAAAACACTTTCCCTTTGTGTGCTGTTGTTGTTCTCCAGGAAAGAGAGGAACAGGGAGCAGTTATGCTGTGAGAAGCTGGAGGCCAGATATGAAAATCATCAGATCCTATCTAGAACTACTTATTTCACAACCCAGATATGTAAGTAGATCAGGAATGTTTAGAAAGACGCAATTAGGTTTATTTCTGTTCATTACTTATTGGCTTGTGGACTCTTCTGTGCTAACCCCAAATGCTTTTTGTTTTGCTTGTAACCTTCAAGCTGGACCTCAAGAAGGTTATTCTTGATGTTTAATTTTCATAAGTGGGTTTTTTAAATCTAGCAAAAGCCTAAGTTCCAGATGTATTTTCTCTCTTTTTGTTTTTAATTTTGTTTTTTGAAAGGCCACAGTTGTTCAGTCCCCTCAGTTCTCCCGGGCAGCACCCCTGAGCCATCTGCCTCAGTTTCCCCAGATGTTTGGCAGGTCCCGACAAGGGAAAGAGACTTCTCAATCAGCTAAAAGTACATTAGCCATGGAGGGAACAGAGAGGAACTCACCCCCACCCCTCTGTTTTCTTTGAACATGTTAAAATAAGTGTCGAAAAGAGATTGGGGTTTTATTTCCTGTTGGTTTCTGGGAAGGGTCACCTTCAGTTTCAAAGTTAAAAACAGCAAAGTGTTCATTATACAGTTTATTATCTAGACTAGCCAATAGTGAAGTCAAGTTCTTTATTTTAGAACCTAAGTAAGTTCTATTTGAAGTGTTAAGATCAGTAAAACAAGGGCAAGAGTTGCTCGCAGTTTGGCTTTAAAAAACTTTGCCAGAAAATACATTCGCAAATACGAAGGTTTAGTACAACTAAGAAATAACAAAACGATCTCTGACCATTGTAATCCATAAAGTTTTGTAAGTCAGGTGTTTAATGTAAAAGCAATAGCTCTCTGGGGCGAATTTAAATAAAAAATTAAAGTTACTCAAAAAACTCAGCAAACTTTGAAGGAAAAAGAAAAGGCTATTAAGTAGTTAACAAATTGGCTACATATCATGTCAGAGAAGCAATTAGTCCTTTTTCAAAAGAAGCAGGAGTTCAAGCAAGAGTGAGAATGAAGTTGAGATCAGGTGCAGAAAGCAGGAAAGGAAACACTCTTTTGGCAGGAGCGATTGGCTGGGCTGCCAGCTTAAAATCTCTGGGAGGTTTTACATCAAAATGTAGTCAGCTGTTGAAAAGAATCAGGGAGTTGAAAAGTGTTTGTGACATGTTAGAGAGATGAGACTTGTAGCAGTGCCAATGTGCCCACTGTTAAGAGAGAGAAAGAGAAAGCACAGAGGTGCAGACAGTGACACAAATAAAAAAAAATAGAAAGTAAGTTAAAAGAGGACGAAGCATCAGTTCTTCTTCGAGTGCTTGGTCATATCGATTCCAATTAGGTGTGTGCGCGCCGCATGCACGTTCGACGGAAGATTTTTACCCTAGCAACTCTCGGTGGGTTGGCTGGGTCGCCCTTTGGAGTGGATCCGTTATGGCGCCGGATATATACCCCTGCTGACCCAACGGCCCTTCAGTTCCTTCTTACCTTCTCTGTTGGTCGTTGGAACAGTGGAGCGCGGCTTAGCTGATCTCCACTTCCCTAGCTACTCGTAGTTTTCTTACTAATTGTTGTGTATATAGTTATAATCTCTATAGCTGTAGTTAGTTTTAGTCAAAGCAGCAAAGAATCCTGTGGCACCTTATAGACTAACAGACGTTTTGCTGCATGAGCTTTCGTGGGTGAATACCCACTTCGTCAGATGCAAGTAGTTTTAGTCGTTTCTATAATATAGTTAGTGTATATAGTTGCGAGGGGTTCGGGGATTAGCCCCTTCCCCGCACCCGGTACCGGGGCTCATGCCCAGTTCACCGCGTTTCAAACCATGCTCGGCCTGCCACACGCCGATGCCAACGGGAGATCCCCACAACTCCTGCCTTAAGTGCCTTGGGGAATCCCACCTCTCAGATAAGTGCCGGATCTGTAAGGCCTTTAAGCCGAGGACGAAGAAGGAGCGGGACTTTCATCTCCAACAGCTCCTGATGGAGGCAGCTCTTACTCCACTGCCCTCGGCACCGAGCACTGGACAGTCCGCATCAGGGGGAAGCGCTTTTTCGGCTCCGGATCGCCCCGGTACCGCTAAGGCCCTTCGGCACTGACCGTCGCAGGCACCAATGTCTGCTCATCACCGTTCCCTCTCCCCGTGGGTCAAGAAACATCATAAGACTCCTGCTGCTTCGGTGCTGCCTGCACCACAGTTGGAGCACCCGCCTAAGTCAGACCACCCGGCACCACCAGCTTCAGCACAGTCGATTCCGGTTCTGCAAGGGCCGTCGAGTCCGGTGCCTGAAAGCTCCCTGGTGCACGCTGTGGTCGAGCTCACTCCCTTTTCTATGGTGAGGGAGTTAATCGCGCTGATGGAGTCTGCACTGCCTCAAACCCCGGCACTGCCGGTGCGGGTCATACAGTCAATTGGCAAGCCTGCCCTGCTGAGGCAACCCTCTGTTGGCACCACTGAGAGGCACCGATCACAATCTCGGTCCCACCGGCGTTCTCGGTCCCGTCACTGATCCCGGTCCCAACGCCGCTTGCAGTCCCGGCACCGCTCTCCATCTCAGTACCGGTCGCACTCATGGCACCGATCAGTGTCCCATTCGCCGGCCCAGTACTCCCAGCACCGATCCAGCTCCCAGCACCGCTCCAGGCATCGAGCTTCGAGATCCCGGTCGACCTCCCGGCACCGATACGGTTGCAGGTCCCGGTCTCGTTCACGGTACCGTTATGGCGCTCGGTACCGCTCTCCGGTGCCGCATCAAGAGAGATCATCTAGAGACGTGGCCCCTTCCCAGGGTTTCTCAGCTCCTCCTTGGCCGTCTAGACACACCTCAGTGTCATCTCACGTGGATAATGCTTCCTATGCACAGGACCGTAACTCAGACGTGCCTAGCCAAATATTCCAAGCCCAAGAACAAGGGCCCTATCAGTGGTTGTTCTGGACACCTTGGGCGTATCACCAACCCAAAGTGCGCCCCCAGCAGCATCATGCTCCGTGCCATCTGAACACCAGGTGCCAGAGGCAACTGTAAGCCGCCCCCCTCCTGTGGGTACGGATGAAGCTCCCATTCCGCCAACAGACTCTCAGGTCCCACCTGAGCCTGACACCGCCCAAGATCAAGAGCTCATGCAGGACCCTTTTGTCCCTGGCCTTCCCACTTCCTCCTCTGATGAAGCGGTGGCAGGGACATCCTCCCCCGGCCCTCCCCCAATTGACCTGAGGGCCCATCAAGACCTTGTGAGGTGGGTGACTCAGAATATGAATCTTCAGGTGGAGGAGGTCCTGGAGATAGAAGACCCTGTGGTGGATATTTTATCAGCTGACACCCCCACAAGAGTGGCCTTGCCATTTATTCGTACTATTCAGGCAAACGCCAAGACCGTCTGGCAATCTCCAGCCTCTATTCCGCCCATGGCCAGGGGAGTTGAGCGGAAATACAGGGTACCCTCTAAGGGGTACGAGTACCTGTACGTGCACTCTCCTCCCTGCTCCCTTGTCGTGCAATCGGTCAACAAAAGGGAGCGCCATGGCCAGCAAGCTCCTGCTCCAAAGTCAAAGGAGGCTCAGCGCATGGACTTATTGGGCCGCAAAGTATACTCTGCTGGAGGCCTCCAACTCAGGGTGGCAAACCAACAAGCCCTGCTTAGTCGGTACAACTATAACACCTGGGCGGCAGTTGGGAAATTCACGGAGCTAGTTCCCCAAGACTCCTGCTAGGAGTTTGCTGCCCTTTTGGAGGAAGGGAAGAAGGTGGCGAGAACCTCTCTCCAAGCCTTGCTGGATGCAGCCGACTCCGCAGCCAGGACTGTGCCTTCAGGAGTCGCCATGAGGAGAATATCATGGCTTCAGGTGTCAGGCCTTCCACCTGAGTTACAACAGACTATACAGGACTTGCCCTTTGACGGCCAAGGCCTATTTTCTGAAAAGACTGACCCTGGGCTGCAAAGCCTAAAGGACAACAGGGTGATCATGCGCTCGCTGGGAATGCACACACCGGTGACTCAGCACAGGTCCTTCCGTCCTCAGCCTCACCACCCTTACCCTGCACCTAGGTAGCGACAGAACTTCGGCAGACGGCGCGGCCGAGGCAATTGCAGACGGCAGTCTGGACACCAAGGGGGTCAAAATCAGGGTCCCCCCAAACCACCCGCGGGACCCAAACTAAACTTTTGAAGGCACGCCCGAGGACGGTGTACCAGTTGTTTCTCAGGATCCTTTCCTCCTTTTTGCAACCGCCTCTCCTATTTCCTCCCTGCGTGGACCCAACTAACTTTGGATTGTTGGGTCCTACGCACGGTAGAATTCGGATTCCACCTCCAGTTTATTTTGCCCCCTCCCCCAATCGCCTTACCTCTTTGCCCGGATCTCATAACTCAGGACCACTGCAGACTTCACCACCCAGACCTGCAGTCTCTTCACCTCACAGCATGGTTGCTGCACGGTTAAGCCAGTCCGAGTTATGTTGCTCTGCCTCGATACAACAAGTACTCCTGGGTAGTAGGAAACCTTCCACTAGGTTAACATATCTGGCGAAGTGGAAGCGTTTCTCCTGCTGGTGCGACCAACGTAATGTTTTTCCCACCGAAGTACCAGTTCCTACCATTTTGGACTACCTCTGGTTTCTAAAACAGCACGGCCTAGCGGTATCATCAATAAAGGTTCCACAAGGGATTGGAACGCTTATACCCACAGGTACGCAGCCCCGCCCCAACCTGGGACCTCAATCTAGTTCTAGCCAAATTTATGGCTACTCCCTTCGAGCCGCTAGCAACCTGCTCGCTGCTGTACCTGTCCTGGAAGACAGCATTCCTCGTAGCCGTTACATCAGCAAGACGAGTCTCCGAGCTTCGGGCTCTCACGGTGGACCCCCCGTATACAGTGTTTCACAAGGACAAGGTACAGCTGCGACCACATCCGGCCTTCCTCCCTAAAGTGGTATCAGCCTTCCATATCAATCAAGATATCTTTCTTCCGGTCTTCTTCCACAAGCCACACTCATCACGCTGAGAGCAGCAACTGCACTCCCTAGATGTCGGTAGGGCTCTCGCATTTTATATCGAGCAAACAAAGCCCTTTCGTAAAACACCCCAACTCTTCGTCACAGTGGCAGATCGAATGAAGGGCCTACCTGTCTCCTCCCAGAGGATTTCATCTTGGGTGACATCGTGCATCCTCACCTGCTATGAGTTGGCTCATGTTCCGATGAGCCACCTCACCGCACATTCTACCAGGGCTCAGGCTTCATCTGCCGCCTTCCTGGCTCACATACCCATCCAGGAAATCTGTCGTGCAGCTACTTGGTCCTTGGTCCACACCTTTGCGTCACATTATGCATTGGTACAACAGTCCAGAGATGATGCGGCATTTGGCTCAGCAGTTCTACATTCTGTGAAATCTCACTCCGACCCCACCACCTAGGTAAGGCTTGGGAGTCACTTAATTGGAATCAATATGAGCAAGCACTCGAAGAAGAAAAGACGGTTACTCACCTTTGTAACTGTTGTTCTTCGAGATGTGTTGCTCATATCCATTCCAAACCCACCCTCCTTCCCCTCTGTTGGAGTAGCGGGCAAGAAGGAACTGAAGGGCTGTTGGGTCGGCAGGGGTATATATCCGGCGCCATAACGGCGCCACTCCAGGGGGCGACCCAGACGACCCACCGAGTGTTGCTAGGGTAAAAATCTTCTGACGAACGTGCACGCAGCGCGCGCACACCTAATTGGAATCGATATGAGCAACACATCTCGAAGAACAACAGTTACAAAGGTGAGTAACCGTCTTTTCCCATCCCCACTGGTATGGTGGCACCAACGGAAATAAAGCAACCAGTGGAGCCAATAATTATTTTAACTGTAATCCCAGCAGGGGAATATAGACAAGAAATGTGGGTGTACTTTGGATTGTTAAATTCAGACAGGCTGGGTCAAACTGGATGATGGTGATGTTTTGAAAAGTGGGACTAGGGAAAATTGCTTGGTTCCCTATTAAAGTAGGTTGCTTTGGAGTAAAACAAAAATTTGGGTTTCTGACAGGACACTCCAAGGTCCTTTTGTAAGGTTACCACCTAAAATTGGCTATTTTTAGCATCGGTTACCCTTTTCATTAGAGTTTTTTACTTTCTTAGCCTTACCAGCCATGACAATGATGATTTATTTTGTAACTTCTTTTCCTGTTGTTCACACAGAACAGTGTCTGTTTTAAACACATTACATCTATAGATGTCCTGAGGCCCTTTCTTAGAGCAAAAAGCCATCTGTGGCACTTTCCAGATTTGAGTTGGAGTGTGAATGGCTGATCTCCTACAGAAGGTGTCACATCCTGCCCAACAAGAAAGGTCTGTCGATACTGGATGGGCCATTAAAGAGGACAAAAGTCATTGGTTGTTCTGCTCTCCTTCTCTCCTCCCGCCCCCATGAAAATGAGTCATGCAAGTGGATTCTTCCCATCAGCTGAGTTCACACAAGGGAGAAAGGGGATAAAAATGCCTGAGAAGAAGCAACTGGATCTCTATGTTGCTTGGACTCTGGGGGGCCAGGTTTTCAAGGCATAAGCAAGAGATCCCCAGCTGCTTAGCCTGGGTTAGCCTTAAAGGACACATAGAGTTTGCTTAAATATAGAACCTTCTATTATCTTTTGAAGCTTACGACTGTAACTTGATTGTGTACCTATGTTCACCTGCTTTAACCTTCTCAATAACTCTCATGTTTCCATTTCCTCGATAATAAATCTGTCCATAGTTTATTATAGGATTGGCTACAAGTGTTGTCTTTGGTGTGAGATCTACGGTGCAAATGACGCGTTGTAAGTGATTGGCCCTTTCGGACTGGGAGTAACCTGAATATTGTTGTGATTCTTGGGGTAAAGGACCATCTGTCGCCAAGGCAGGCTCAACTGGGTGGCAGACACATCAGAGTACCAAAGGGGGGGACCGTCAGTGGCTCCTGTAGCCTCTAGAGCTAGCCTGCTTGCTGGCCTATATATGTTTTATAGGTTTTTTTTTTCTGGTTTTAATTATTTGTTTTATTATAATAGGTTATAATAGGTTTATATTAAAGTAGTTTGGCTGTAACGCAAGGGACCTACAGGTCACATTTTGTATGTTGAGCTAAGGCAAAGTTTGCATACATATGTTTGAAACCTTTTACCTAAATAGTATCAGGTTAAAGCATGAGTTTTACATATGGCTGCAACCTTTAACATCAATAGATAAAAAATGGGTTAAAGCAGGTTGGCACAGGGGATTTCTTAAGTTTATACCCTTTGTAAACTTAACAGGTACATTACAAGGACAAAAACCAAAATAACTGAAAAAACAAAAATTACCAATGTAAAAATAATTGAATGTTATTAATATGTATGTATAAGTTATTAACATGTACAAACACACGAGCCTATGAAGTAAATGTACCCCAATTTTTGGTGGGAAAGGAAACTAAGTTTCAATATAGAAGGAGGGATTAAGCACCCATGCCCTGTAAAAGGGGAATGCTCAGAAAGTTTCTTGGCAGTGGTCCCCGTATTTGCTGTTTCGTGCTGTGGTTTGACTTAGAGTTTTGTCTTAGAGGTGGTTTTTTCTCTCCTGGCCAGAGGTTTTGCAGTTTAATTCTGCAAAGTAAAGAATACTAAAGAGAAATGGCATTATTTAAAGTGATTTGTAAGTTGAAGGGGCTTTGTTGTTGAAGGGTTGATTTTATAATATGTGGTACCAGTAAGATATTAGCAGTAGCATTGGGCATTCATGGTGGCAGGAGTAACTGATATATGTTTTGTTAAGTCAAAGGCTTAAGGTTTTAGTGAAGCAGAAAGGTTTAAGCCACCAGAAAGGCCGCAGTTGTTCAGTCCCCTCAGTTCTCCGGGCTACACCCCTGAGCCATCTGCCTCAGTTTCCCCCAGCTGTTTGGCAGGGCCCGACAAGGGAAAGAGACTTCTCAATCAGCTACAAATACATTGCCATGGAGGGAACAGAGAGAAACTCGCCCCCACCTCTCTGTTGTTTTCTTTGAACTCATTAAAATAAGTGTGGGAAAGGGTTTGGGGTGTTATTTCCTGTTGGCCTCTGGGAAGTATCACCTTCAGTTTCAAAGTTAAAAACAGCAAAGTGTTCATTATACAGTTTATTATCTAGGCTAGCCAATAGTGAAGCCAAGATCTTTATTTTAGAACCTAAGTAAGTTCTATTTGAAGTGTTAAGATCAGTAAAACAAGGGCAAGAGTTGCTTGCGGTTTGGCTTTAAAAAACTTTACCAGAAAATACATTCACAAACACGAAAGAGTTTTAATACAACTAAGATATAGCAAAATGATCTCTGACTATTGTAATCCATAAAGTTTTGCCGGTCAGGTGTTTAATGTCAAAACAGAGCAGAAGAAAAGAGAGGCTGAGCTGGTGACAGGAATAGCTGTCGAATGTCTGCTCGTGGCTTGTAGCTCGCTGGGGGGAAATTAAATAAAAAATGTAACTTACTCAGAAAAAGTCAGCAAACTTTGAAGGACCACTTTTTTGATTGGTTACCATGCAAAATTGGCTATTTTTAGCATAGGTTACCCTTTTTATTGGAGTTTTTTACTTGGTTATCCATACCAGGCATGACGACAATGATGATTTACTTTGTAACTTCTTCTCCTGTAGTTCACACAGAACAGCGGCTGTTTTAATCACATTACATCTACAGATGTCCTGAGGCCCCTTTTTAGAGCAACAGGCCTATTTTTTCTCTTCTGGAAAGCTCTTGGATTACCCTTACAATGTTTTTATTTAATTTTTGAATTTTTTAGAGTTAGGTATATTAGTTCATGCAATCTTAGTTGCAGCAATTTAGCAGCTGGGATTAATGGTAGTAATGTAATATTTTTGGTTCCTTTCTTTCAGGATTTTTTGGATTGGGCTTCTTTTGGGGCCAATTTATTAGCCTTTTCATTTTTTGTAGTGTAGGGCTTTAACTTCCAATGGGCCAGGTATTCTGTAGAGCAGGGGTTCTAAACTGGGGGTCAGACCCCTCAGGGGGTTGCAAGGTTATTACATGGGGGGTGGGTCACGAGCTGTCAGCCTCCACCCCAAACCCTGCTTTGCCTCCAGCATTTATAATGGTGTTAAATATATTTCAAAGTGTTTTTAATTTGTAAGGGGGTTGCATTCAGAGGCTTTCTATGTGATAGGGGCAGTGGTGAGCTGGAGTCGGTTCCCACAGTTTCCCAAGAACCGGTTGCTAAAATTAGACCTCCGTGGAGAACCGGTTGTTAAATGGCCAGAGAGTGTTCAAACAACTCCGGTCTGCAGGCCAGACCATCCTGTTGCTCCCAGGATTCCCAGCTGGGGAGGCTGAGGCTCCCCCCGCCCTTCCTCCGCTTCCCCCCAGCTGCAGCAGGGCCAGCCGCAGGCCTCCTGCTGCTTTGAGCTTAGGGTAGGTAAGGAGGGAGGGGGCTGCAAGCTCTAGGGCTGCTGGCGGGGGCTAGTGGGGCAATTTGCCCCAGGCCCTGCAGGGACCCCCAGCCCCACCAGTATGTCTCCCCCTGCCACGGCCCCTCCCCTTCTCCCCCCTCTTAAATCAAAACTTTTTATGGGGAACCGGTTGTTAAAATTTTGCCAGCTCATCACTGGATAGGGGTCACCAGTGCAAAAGTTTGAGAACCACTGCTGTAGACTATGCAGACCAGTAGTCCACAGGGTCCCGTTCTATCTCCTCAGAGGCAGCCAACCTGTACTAGGTGAGGCTGTTCACAGGGGAGAAGGAAATGAGTCAACGGAGGCCACAGGATGATTCGAGGATGCTGGGCCTTGGTCTTCTAGCATCAGCTCATTCAAGCACGCTCGGAGTCAGGGCCGCCCAGAGGATTCCGGGGGCCCTTCCGGTCCGGAACCCGCCGCCGAAGTGCCCCGGAGACCCGCGGTGGGAGCCCCCTGCTACCGAATTACCGCCGAGGCGGGACCCGCCGCCGAAGGGCAGCCCGGTCTTTGGCGGTAATTCGGCGGCGGGGCTCCCCACCGCAGGTCTCCGGGGCACTTCCGCGGTAGGTCCCGGAACGGAAGGGCCCCCCACCGCCGAATTACCGCCGAAGACCCAGCTGAACTTCGGCAGCGAGTCCCGCTTTGGCAGAAATTCGCCAGCGGGGGGTCCTTCCGCCCCAGAGCGGAAGGACCCCCTGCCGGCGAAGACCGGGAGCGGAAGAAGCTCCTGGGCCCGGCCCCGCAAGAGTTTTCCGGCCCCCCCAGAGGGAGTGAAGGACCCCGCTCCAGAGGCCCCGAAAAACTCTGGTGGGGGCCCCTGCGGGGCCCGGGGCAAATTGCCCCTTTTGCCCCCCCCTCTCAGCGGCCATGGAGCAGGCTGTGTAGGTGTTTCTCAGTCTGCCCTGCAGCCCCCCAGCTCGGTGCCTGGCTTCCAGCCTGGACACCACTCCTCAGGAAGGGACCCATGACCCCTGAGGGACCCTTCTCCCAGCTGGCTGAAGCAGGGCCGCAGTCACTGGCCAGGGCTCCAGGGCGCTTGAGTCCTTGGGGAGCCAGGTGCCATGCGGCCAGCGGGGGGAATCGGGGTTAGCGCAGCCCCCCGGAGGGATGGGGGCTCCATGTTGCTCTCGCTCTGGCTGTGCCCCAGGCCTGGGCTGGATGCAGGGGGTGCAGGCCCAGGAACAGGAGTCCGGCTGGACACACCCAGCCTTGTCCTGGCCATGGACCCCGCGCTAAGAGTAGGATGCTGGCTGGACTCCCCGCCAGCCTCCTGCTCTCCAGGAGCTCCCAGTGCCATCCCTGCCAGCGACAGCCTTGTGGGGAAGGGCTGGACGTCCAGCCAAGGGGAGGTCGTGTGGGGTCAGGGCTTGGAAGGGAAACACTGAGCCCCTAACAGCCAGGGAGCCATCGGGCTGCGTGTCCCATCTGCGCCCAACCGGTGCCCCCGCCCTAGGGAGGCTGCGTGTGGGAGCTGGGCCCGCACTGGGAACAATGGGGCAGGGAAGGTCGTGTCACTCAGGGGCAGGGTTGGGGCCTGTCCCTGTGGGGCGCTTGCCGTGAAAAAGGAGTTCATGGCCCAGCCTGGCTGGGCGAGACCCCTCACCCCCCGGCACCGTGCCAGGCACAGGGCGTTCCCACTGTCCAAGCTTCCCCCGTCACAAACGCGGCTTGGGAAATAAACTGCCCCTTGCGGTGGTGACAGTGGCGCAAGAGCTGTGTGGCCGGGACAGGAGCCCTTGTTACTGAACCTCACACCTATCCATGGCCTCAGCCCTGGCTGGGCTTCCCCCGCGGGCACAACCGTGGCTTGAGAAACAAACAGCCCTTGCGGCCGAGATGGTGGCACAAGAACTGCAGGGCCGCCAGCCTCCGAGGGAGCAGCCTCTGGCAGGGAGTGGGGAGCTGGCGGGGGCCTCCCTCCCGAGCCCCGAGCCCTTTCTCTGGGGCCAAAGTGATCTCTCTGCTCTTGGCTAGGGCCAGATTAACCTTTTGTGGGCCTGGCGCCAAATTTATTTGTGGGCCTTCATGGGGAAAGCTTGTAAAAGCCAGGAGATAGACACAGACATTGTCTTTGACACAGCACTCAGCTGCACAGGTGTTATTTACAGTACTTCCAAGTTTAAGCCACGGAAGGAGGTGTCTAAAGGAAAAAATACAAACTCGAACACGGTGGGTAAAACCAGCGAACAAAAGCTAAAGCCAAACCCCAGCCATGTGCTGCTTCCGCTCAATGGGAACCTGCCTCTCGCTCACCCTTCCCATCGCTCATATGAACGACCAGGGCTTGAATTACATTTTGGCATGAAATTGGGGCAGATTTAAAACTGTTTAAAACATTTTAAAAATAAAAAAACATGAAAACTTTTAAGACGGTTTATTTACAGTGTCGTTATTCACACTAGTCTTGCTTGGCCTCCCCTGCAGGTGGAGAGGCGCAGAGACTAGGATCAGGACCAGCTGTGCCCCCAGAAGACCTCGTCAACCCTCCAGATTGGACCTGCCCCACATCCCTCCCCAGAATGACACCCCCCCCCACCCCGGGACTGGACCAGACCCACATCCCTCCCCAGAATGACCCTCCGGGACCAGATCAGACCCACATCCCTCTCCAGACTGAACTGGACCAGAAACACATCCCTCCCCAGAACAAAACCCCCAAACTGGACCAGGCTCCATTCCAGCCCAAACCGGATCAGAGCCTTCTATGAACTGACCCCTCTTGACCCAAACCTCCCCACTGCCTACCAAAACAGGACTCTTCCCAAACCAGACCCTCCGATTCCCAGCCGGACCACTCCCTGCTATGGATCAGCCCCTGTTCTCCAAAGCAAACCAGGCCGGGCCTCACCTGGCTGCAGCTGGGACCAAGGCTATATACGCTCATCCCCAGCGCCCGGGGGCTGTGACTCCACTGACCCGAGGCCTGGCTGCTCCCGCTTTGCCCACAGCCTGTTGGGCACTGGCAGGGGCATTGCAGTGGGGAAGGTCGGGGTGAGTGTCTGGGCTTAGCGCTGACCCCAGCAGTGGGGCTCCCTGGCCTCAGGGGGTGCCTGAGCTGGGGCTACCAGGCCAGCTCGGGAACTGGGTCCGTGTTCAGGGCAGGAGCTGAGTTCTGCAGCAAACCACAGATACCCTGGCCCCAGAGCGCCCCCCTCTGGCCCAGCCCAGCAGACCAATCTGGGAAAGGGGCTGCAGCCCCCACCTGGGGCAGAGGGGACCTAGGATGGCAGAGATCAGGTTCATTATCCCCATTGTACAGATGGGGAAACTGAGGCAGGGACCTGCAGCAGAGCCCAGGTCTTGTGCCCTCCCTTGTCATTAGGCCACCCCACATCCCTGCAGTCTCCTCTAGATTAACTCTGGGGGCACAGAAATCAGGCTCTGGCTCTGACCCCACTGCCAGTCGCATTCGAACCCCCTGCTTGCACCTTGCAAAGTACTCCACTTAGGAAGGAACAATCAGTCGCACACATAGAAAATGGAAATGACTGCCTAGGAAGGAGTACTGCGGAAATGGATCTGAGGGTCATAGTGGTTCCACAGAGCGAGGCCTATGGCCTACATGATGCCAAGCCTCGGCCGTCAGCCCCAGCATCCTGTCGCTCCCCAGGGCCTCCTGTGGCGCAGCCAGGCCAGCTCGGGAACTGGGTCCGTGTTCAGGGCAGGAGCTGAGTTCTGCAGCAAACCACAGACATCCTGGCCCCAGAGCACCCCCCTCTGGCCCAGCCCAGCAGTTGCCATTGGTACAGCAGGGAACTGGTGGCTGCCTCACCTGCCCCCCACTCCTGCTCCGCCCCCTGCCCCACGTGGTCAGTGGGGCCAGGGGAGGGGCTGAGTGAACAATATAAAGAGGAGCTGAGAGGGACTCAGCTGAAAGCCCATCACTGGGGATCTGCTGTGAGCATCTGTCAGGGAGTGACGGCACCTCCTGCTCCTGCCCCATGGAAACCCTTGTGAGTCTTCATTGTCCTCCCACCTCCTGTCCCATGGAGCCCCAGGGGTGACACCTGCCCCTGCCAGGGGCGGCTCTAAGAATCCGGCCGCCCCAAGCAGGGCGGCATGCCGCAGGGGGCGTGCTGCCGGGCACCAGTCCTGCGGCGCCGCGGGACCTCTTGTAGCTGGTCCGCGGCACCGGTGAAGCTTCTGCAGGCATGACTGGTGCGCTTGGCGCACTGGGGTCTAGAGCCGGCCCTGGCCCCTGCCCACCTGCCCCCTGCCCCAAGTAATTCCATGTGGGTCCCCTCTGCCATTCACCTACACCCCACCCCCACCCCATGAAGTTCCTTCCAGGGGATTCTTCTCTGCCCCATCTCTTGTTGGTAACACAGCAGGGGCTAGGGGAATGTGGGTTGTGGGGCTCAGGGTTTTTGCCCAGGGCTCGGGGGCACCAATGCTGTGGGGTCCTGTGCAGGTGCCAGGACGGATACCCAGGGCTGGACTCCTGCTGCTGCCCGTTCTCCTCTGCTTCGGGCCAGAGACCGCCGGGAGCATCAACCCGGACGCGCTCAGAGACATCGTGAATTATGTTGATAGGTGAGTGAGGCCCCAGTGGGGCATTTCCCATCTGGCTGTGAGCCCTCTGCTCTCTCTGGGGGGCAAGTGAAGGGAAAAGGGGGGAAGATGCTTCACATTTGCCCTCTGTGGCTTTCTAGCTGCCATTGGTGGCTCAGTCCATGGCAGAGCTGGGAGGGGGTGATTCTCGGGGTACAGGGGGGAGCTGGGGCTCAGCGCTGGGAAAGGGGTGATTCTGGGGTTCAGGGACAGAGAAGCCAAGAACTGAGAGGGGTTATTCTGGGGTGCAGGAGGAGAGGTATCCCAGAGCTGGAAGGGGTGATTCTGGAAGAGTGGTGGGAGATGTGGGTCTCGTTACTCATGTAAAGGGCTGATCAGAAACTGGAATTCCTGTTCCCTCAGAAATTCTGAAATTTCTATTTTTTTCCCTTACGAATCAGAACTACCATGGAATGGGAATTCCAAATTTTTTTTTGGAAAAATTGAAAACAGATTTTGGTTTGACCATATCTAACTATTTCATTTCAATAAGTTCAGAATGTTTCCAGATGTTTTCACTTGTATATTACAAACAGTAATACAACATAACAAAGTAAAAAAATTAAGTTCTAACTAAACGTTTCAATCTAAACAAATTGTTCTGAAAATTTTTCATCAGAAAATTATGCTAAACCCTTGGAACCTTTCGATTTTTTGAATCAGCCTTTTCCTAAGGAAAACTGTTCTGTCTGAAACATTTTGACCAGCAATAGTCATGTGCTGTACACTCCCTTTGGAATAAATCAGGGCCAGATAACTTGCACCCAGGAGTCTTAAAAGGAACAGGCCGAGAGCTCTCTCAGCAATTGATGTAGATTTTTAACAAAACTTGGAACCCTGGGGAAGTTCCATAGGATGGGGGGAAAGTTAAGGTTGTCCCTGTATTTACAAAGGGTAAATGGGACAGTCTGGGGAAGTATAGGCTGGTACCTGACACCAATCCCGGGCACAATCTGTGCGCGCTTCCATTGCCCACACATCTCGATACCAGGGTCCCCATCCCCCCACACACCAGTGACTCGGTGTGTCCCCACATTTCCTCTGACAGTGACCCTGGGCAGACTCATGGAATGCTTCACCCAGGGCTCTAGGAGTAAAGGTCACTGTGCTGACTGCCACGGCTCTGCCGGAGGGCGATGGGCCAGGAGGTGACGGGAGGCTGGGATGGAAGCTGCCTTTGGAGAGACACAGCAGCTCTTACCCGGGAATGACAGAGGCCAGGTAGATCAACCCCCCTACATCACTCAGAGGTGTGAAAAATGCACCCCCCTAAGCAACATAGTTAACCCGGCCTATGCCCCAGTGCAGCCAGCGTGAGGTTGACCTCTCAGGGAAGTGGATTAATACAGTGATGAGAGACCCCCTCCTGTCACTGTAAGTAATGTCTGCACTGCAGCACTGCAGCGGTGCCACTGTAGCATTTCAAGTGTAGACAAACCCAGACAGACAGAGAGAGAGACGGGGCCCAAATGGATTCCATGACAGCTTGGCCAGGTAGAGCCCTGAAGTCGTCCAGTCTGAACTGTGTCATAACCTTCGCTTCTCTGTGCTTACCAATGCTGGGTTCCCGGCGACTGCTCGACCCTGCTCTGTTTTGCAGAGGCTGCCTGGAGTTGCTGCAAAAACTGGCTGAGATGCATGGGACCCTGAAGAGCATCAAAGTCTCTGACCAGGATGGGGTCAAGCAGGAGGGCAGGAGCCCAGGGGCTTGGTCTCAGAGGTGGGGAGGGTTGGTGGCCTGCCTTTAAGGAGGAGTGGGACCCCTTGGGGGCTGGCACACTGAAGGGCTTCTCCAAGGGCCTGTGTAAAGCTGGGGCTGTAGCCCATAGGGCCGGTTCGCCCTCGTTCTATTCAGCTGTAACACAACATACAGGCTGTGTCCTGTCAGACACTAGCTCAGGCAAGTTAGGGTAAATGCAGTGGAGTATTGTCGGCCTGTGACACAGATAAAGGGTCTGACAGTTACCCTGAGATTTTGGGGAACTAGGAATAACTTGCATAATAGCAGGAGTTGGAACTTCATGGTACACGGCAGCCGCAGGAACGTGGACGTGAGAACCACAAATCTGCTCAAGCACGAGTTAACGGGTAGGATAATGAGTTAAAATATCATGAATATGTATCACTGTGTTAGCCTATAGCCAGGGCCCTACCAAATTCATGGCCATGAAAAACACATCACAGACCATGAAATCTGGTCTCCCCCAATAAAATCTGGTCTTTTATGAGCTTATACCCTATACTATACAGATTCCCTGGGGGACAACGGTGTTTCTCAAATTGGGGGCCCTGACCCAAAAAGGAGTTGCATGGGGGTCAAAAGATTATTTTAGGAGGGTCACAGTATTGTCACCCTTACTTCTGCGCTGTCTTCAGAGCTCGGTGGCTGGAGAATGGTGACTGTTGGCTGGGCACCCAGCTCTGAAGGCAGCGCTCCACCCGCAGCAGTGCAGAAGTAAGAGTGGCACTATGGTATCATACCATACCACCCTTCCTTCTGCGCTGCTGCCTTCAGAGCTGGGCTCCCAGTCAGCAGCTGCCACTCTCCAGCTGCCCAGCACTGAAGGCAGCGCCACCATCAGCAGCAGCGCAGACGTAAGGGTAGCAATACCACAACCCCACCCCACCCCCATAACCTTGTGACACCCCCCCTGTCAATTCCTTTTTGGGTCAATACCCTACAATTACAACACTGTCACATTACAGATTTAAATAGATGAAATCATGAAATTTATGATTTTTAAACTGTCTCACCATGACATTGACCAAAATGGACCATGAACTTGGTAAGGCCCTACCTATGGGGTAAGTCATCCCCAGTATTATGAGGGTGAGGAAGTTAGATTTGGGCATGGGAGGCTGAGCATTAGCATGAACATTCGGGATAGTGCTTAGGCCCTACAATACGGCAAAGCACCATGAAGCTGGCTTTATTCCCACCTCCTGCTCCAGAGGCTGGGGTCTGTGGCAGGAGGGGGCCTTCAGTTTACAGAATGACGGGCCTGGAGGACTTACCCTGCCCCCACAGGTGACACCTGTGCTCCCCCATGGGCATGTTGTGTCCACCCAGAGAAAGAGTCCCACCCAGTAGATCGTAGCTAAGGCGAAGGTGCACTGGGCTGGGAACCAGGAGATCTGCTCCCATTTCTGCTGTCTAGTGCTCATCACAGTCCTTGTTAGGCTCAAGGCGTAACCCGGTTAATTTAGGCACCCCCTCACTTTCCCACTTCCTAGAGTGCAGGGAGTAATTTTCTGCAGGTTTGTGGGGCATTTTACCAGTGAAAGAGACTTGCACAGTAATATCCTTAACCTCTATTTATGAACAGCTACCAAAAGAGAATACACAGGGGAAGCAGACAATGCTCACCACTCCCAATAAGGCAGATGAACTTTTCCTGGGGACCAGTCAGTGTCAGGTCATGTGAGGCTCTAGCTGCTGCATTGAGGGCTGGCAGGGTGCTGAGGGCTGGCAGCGCTGATCTTGGGCTGTGTCCTGGAGTTAGCGTCCAAAAAACTTCCTTCCTTTTGGACCCCAGTTTATATAGTGAAACTTGAGTCCTGCTTAGCTGTACCTGACCCAATCATTGTAAACTGAAGTTCTACAAAACAATCCTTGCCTCACTATGAAACAATTCTTTACCCAATCAGACCCCACCACCTTAGTTGATTTTATCTTGCAAAATTAGTTCTGCACCAGACAGAAACCACAGAGCTAAACGACAGAGAAGTGGAGACCAGAAGGGCAAAACATTAGAAGTAGCAATTTCACACCCACAACTATTGGTAAGTGGTTTCCTGTCAGACAGAACCCTATCAGACTTTTGTTAATGATCTTAAGCTCTGGTGATGGTAGGTACTATTAGAACAGGAGCGCTGACTTAACAACCTGATACTAGATTATTTTGATATATTTTAGAGAGAATGTGAAGATGTGACTTTCGGTTTCCTGGTTCGTGGCTGCTGCTGCTTTCTGCAGAAAAGGGCCTCAGACCGTACAGATTAGTGCCCTGTCCTCAGCCAACTATGAGCCCCCAACCCTCCCCAGATCAGCTGCACAAGGCCACTTCAGGCAGAGGTGGGACAAGACCCCAGCCTCAGACACAGCCTTTCACAGGGAATGTGCACCATATCTGTGCTGTTGTTAGCCCCTCTAACCACAGTCACAGTCCCCTCCCAGAGCCTGGGGGAGAACTGAGGAGCCCCAATCTGCAGGATTCTTTAACTCTCCAGCAAATCACTGTGTATCCCAGGGGCCAACTGTGTGTCACGACCCCATATTTGGGTGGCTCCACATAAAAGCTCCCACTTGCCCCTGGAGCACAAGTGGTAACACTCAGGCCTGTGGGGCTGATGGACCAAAGCTCACACCGGGCTGATGATCCCAGGGGGCACCTGTGGCAGTTTCTGATCTTCTTAAAACCACCCTCCAAGTGTATTTCATTCTCCCAGGGCGCAAACATCCCCTGACCCAGGATGGAGCCCAGAGAGCCTGGAACCAGCCAGTGACGGCGCCAGGTGTGACCCAGCCCAAGTGTCCTGCGCTGCAGCCGTTTGCCGCTCAGGGCTGGGGGCAGAGCCATCCGGAGCCTCGTGTGCCCTCACTGCCCTTTGCTTTGCCTTCCCTTAGGTATGGGGTGGAGGCTGCATACGCCTTCGCCGTCAGCCTGAACAGAACCTATTGCCAGAACGCAGCTGATCTGAAACAGGAGCTGCCTGAGGACGAGCTGCAGAGCATGCACAATGTCATTAACCAAACGGGCGGCCTGTACAACCCGGCTGACGGGCCCATTGTGGCTGCCCAGATGAAGCGCCTGGAGAGCGGGGCGGGGGAACACGCCGAGTGGCGCCTGCTCCGGGGCGGCCAGAACAGCCCCGTGCGGAAGCTCCTGGCCCGGACCTACAACAAGAGAAGCTGTCTGATCTTCTTCACCCTCCTGTCACCCTGCGCGGGGACGTGCCTGCGGGAGAACGGGACCTACAACATCCTACGGATGGTGAGCGACACCTTCGGCCCCATCGACGACAACTACAAGGCCTTCGTCTTCCGGCAGATCTACAGGGAGAACCTGGATTCCCAAAGCCTGCTGGAGGCCTGGCACCGGCTGCACAACGTGCCCCTGTATCGTTGCTTCAGGGATGGCTGCTGGGATTGCAACATCAACATCAAGAACTGCCTGCATGGGATGTGAGCCATGGGCGGCCGCTGCACCCACCTGGCAGGGAGCACAGGGGAGAGCAGAGAATGCAGGGGAGAGCCGGGGGCACTGTCAGAGGGCTGGGAACATGGGGGCAGGGGCACCGTCGGAGGGATGGGAGGGATGATGGGGCAGGGGCACCATTGGGCAGGTGGGGGGATGGTGGGGCAGGGGGCACCATCAGAGGGCTGGGAACATGGGGGCAGGGGCACCGTCGGAGGGATGGGGGGATGGTGGACCAGGGGGCACCAATGGGGGGATGCCATGGTGGAGGTGGGGGGATCTTTCTTCTTGCAAGACCTATTATTTTGCTGAGCCCCACCCCTACCCCACTCTGTATGATTAACACCAATAAAGTGTCAGAGCATCCTGGGGCCTCCCGTGTCTGTCTGTGCATCTGGCGCCCTCGTCTCTGTCCGTGTGTCTCGGCTTTCTGGGGAGCGCGAGGCCTCCCAGTCTCCCTGGCAGTGCCCCTTCATCAGGCCAGGCCTGGGCCCCCACTTTTTCCTGGGGCTCCCCCTGAGCCCAGACCCCTGGCAGAGTCACACCCCTGGGAGCGAAGCCCGGCAGCCTTTGCCAGACACCCAGCTCGCTATGGATTAACCTGGACATCTGCTGCCATCTGCTGGTGAACTAGGGGAAGACACATGATGAACATTACCTGTCCTAGGGAGATGGTGGAATCTCCTTCCTTAGAGGTTTTTAAGGTCAGGCTTGACAGAGCCCTGGCTGGGATGATTTAGTTGGGTTTGGTCCTGCTTTGAGCAGGGGGTTGGACTAGAACCTCCTGAGGTTCCTTCCAACCCTGATATTCTATGATAAGGAGCAGACCCTAGTTTACATGTTTCTTGCCAGCCCCCACTGGCAGTGGGGAGACCCAACCCTCTGTGGGAAGGGGCTGAGAGGGGATCAGGGCAGATCTGCCCTGTACGCCCTTGGCTGGGAGCATAGTTACATGGAGGCTGCCTGTGTCACCCCACCAGAACCACTGGGCAAAGCGCTTCAGAACCAGCACTGGCGCACATTCACCTGCAGTGGGACATGGATGTTAGCAGAGTCTGGCTGAGCTCTCCCTGACATCTAGCGGTGATCTGTGGAAAAGAGACTTCAAGAGCTAATCTCATCTGCATGGACACACCCACCCTGCCTAGGTGCTCAGCATGATGGGACTGCTTGCCCAAATGATCACTTGTGGCTGGTGTTGCATCCCCAGTCTCCTGTTAGTGGGGCAGGAGTAATAAAAGATTGCTATACTTGTTGTGTGAACTGAAGGCAGCAGAACTGTACCTGGCATACCCGAATGGATGGACTCACCCTCAACTGTAGGGGACATGGGTTCTAAAGCCCAATGGGGTAAGAGAAGACTAGGAGAGAGATATTGTATGTTGAGTTCCTGTTTCACTGTCAGAGTATGATAAAAGAGCTTCTTGAGAGCTTTATTATGTGCTATAGAGCTGCAGTAGTATCAGATTTGCAATGTTAAGGCTTCTTCTGCTGATGGTTGAATTCACTGAGAGCTGGTGGGTCCTGAAGACATCTTGGTGAGTGGGTAGCTACAGCAGAGGTGTGGCAAGCAGGGAGCAGAGCCTCACAGAGGCATAGCAATTGCTCCTTGGGGTGATGAGCAAGAGCTCTGTAGATGAATCTCTGAACTCTGGGGCTGCCCTGGCCAAGGACAGCAACTGTGAGTGGGGTACACAGAAGGGATGGGCACATTAAAGGGACTTTTGGGTTGCAGGACTGAAGACCCTGAGGGGGAAAGGACACTGCCCAACTTACTTGGGGGTGGGTCTTTTGCTCATGGTTTGTGTTTATGAGCCCTAGTTGTGGTGTTTTCCCTAATTAATGCTGCGGTAAATCCCTCCTTTTATTACAAGTTTTTGCTACACTCAGACTCTGTACTCTAGAGGGGAAGTTTGGTCTCTTAGAGATGCCCAGGGGGTGCTGTGTAATTGTCCCAAGTCACTGGGTGGGAGCTTGAGCCAGTTCTGTGTTGTATTGTTGAAAAGGAACCCCTAGCTCCTGAACCTGGCTCCTGTGGCTGCTGGCTCCACCTGGCAGAAAGGTTACACGTACGTCCCCATCACTCCACGGAGACCTGCAGCTCCCCAGACTGATGGAACGAGGCTCCAGTCGGTGGCTGGAGGCTCTGAGGCGCCGCACTGGGGATGGGGAACCAGGGGCAGAAGAGCCGGTTAGATAGAAACATGGGCCTGGCCTGGCTTGGTGATTTGTACAGGCCGATTTCATTTCATCAGCTTCTCTCCTTGAGCCAGTCTCACCTGCTCATTAACCAGGCAGGGATCCACTGATGTGGACCGGTGGCTGGTAAAGGCCATTGCCAGGGACAGGTGCCTCTCACCTGCTCCAAAGATAATTCAGAGGAGAAAAACCAGGTTTCTGTTCCAGGAAGGTGGCTCTAATCGAACACAAAGGAACCCAATAAAGCCTGAACATCTGTGCAATGCACAGTGAAGGGATTGTAGCAATCAGAAGAAATTCCATTTAATGGAACAATACAAGGATCTGTCAATCGCACAATTAGGAAGTGATGGGGCAAGACTTGTGAATCCCCCCACACTCTCCCGTTGCCCACGAGGCTGCAGATAATTCTCCTTTCACGGACTTCGCCGATAGACACCCAAAAGCAATCCGTCCCCCGCTCCACTGAACCTGCAGGGAAGGCAGCACCGGCACAGTGACCTCTGCTGGGTCCAGGCACAATGACGTTGCCCGTGCGGGGAGTGTGTGGCTGAGGGACAGGCTGCCGTAACGCAGATACAAGCAGAGGGGTCACTGCTGAGGGGCTGCATTAGCGGAGCAGTTTGGGGATGTAGTGCACTGTCACTCACCTCCCAAAGCGCTCAGGGAAATTGGCTACGACCTGGAGCAGCTGGGCCTGCGTGGCACCAGCCCATCTGCCCGGGCTCTCCCCTGCCCTCCCACATGAACCAAACCCACTGCCTGGAGCAGGCTGATGAGGGACACCTGCCAGATGGGAATGGTCAGTCATCCATGTTATGTGCCTGGGGTGTGTGCAGGAGTGAGACACGACTGCCCCCAGCTGGAGGGGTTAAGCACCGCTCAGTGTGTGTGTGTGTGACATGGGACAGAGGGCACCCCCGGGGATCCATGGGGCACAAGCAGGCAGGGGGATTCACCAAGGTTTCCATGGGGCAGGAGGAGGAGGTGCCGTCACTCACTGACAGATACTCACACCAGATCCCCAGTGATGAGCTCTCAGCTCCCAACCCCCTTCTTGCAACCCCCACCCCCCGGTATGGGGGGAGGGTGCCCACTCCAGCTGTCCTCGTGCCCAGCCCAGGGGAGGTAGCACCAGGCACCACTTGGCTGCTTCATTCAATATTGACTTTAACGGAACTCCATGGGGCTGAGCCGGGGTCGGGAGGAGACGGCAGCAGGGACCCCACTATCCTCAGCTGCCAGGCTGTATCTGCTGGGGCAGGGTTCGTAAGCCCCCCCTCCCCCAAGCAGTGGGCTGGGAGACAGCCCCCCACTGAAACAGGTGGCAGCTCCCCCCTCCCAGCAATGGGCTCAGGCTCTCTGAAGACTCAGGCAACATCTCTGCATTGGTCACACTCACATACACACATACACACATACACACACACACACACACAGCATCAGGAATGCCCAGTCGAAAAGGGGCCTTGGTGGTGCTGTCTGGGCCGTTAAAAGTCCAGATGTTGGTGCAGTGGGGCTAAGGCAGGCTCCAGAAAGCAGCCAGCATGTCCCTACGGCTCTAGGTGCAGGGGAGATCAGGGAAGCTCTGCACACTGCCCCCACCCCGAGCGCCAGTTCAGCAACTCCCATTGGCTGGGAATCAAGGCCAATGGGATCTGTGAGTGCAGCATCTGTGGGTGGGGGCGGCGTGCAGAGGCCCCTGGCCGCCCCTGCACCTAGCAGCTGGATATGCCGGCCGCTTCTACCTCAGTTTCCTCCATGCTCTGGTCTGGAGCCACCCATGGCCCTTCTGTCACCATGCAGGTCTTGTGATCTGAAACACTGCACCTTCTCTAGCCCAGCTAGCCTGCCAGGCCCTGGGCTGGGCCATGCCCTTGGTCTCTCCTGCCCAGCACTGCCTATTCCCAGATGGCGCTCATGAGTCTTCCTCCATAAGTCCTGTTGGAGCCATTTGTTTTGATCCCATCTCTTGGCCCTGTGTTGGTGACATCCAGGAGTGCGAGTAGGGTGGTACCCTACAGTATGCAGTACCAGCAAGAGATTTTTAGCAGGTACGGGGTACCGGAAACACTTGGGCCTAGCCCCCACACTCCAGAGGGGATGGGTGGGGCTGTGCTCTGCCCCAGAACTTGGCTAGGGAGGGCATTCATTCGATAAATGGCTTTAAAGCTTTAAAATCATTACATATGCGTTGTATTTGTGTTTTGTTTGTTAGCATATGTATTGTGCAAAGGCTTTGTTTAAGTTTGTTAGCATATGTATTGTGTATTTTATGTTGGCCAGTAGCCCCAAGAGTGGAGGGGCGGGGAGGATGGAGGGTGTTTAAACAGTGGTTTTGATTCTCTTTCTCCCCATTGATCTGAATTATCCATGACATCCACACTGCATCACATCAAGTCCAGATCATTAGAGGAATGCCTCTGCTTGCACTGATCAGAGGATGTTTGACCAGTCCTGCAGCCTGACAGGAATCAGGTGTTGTCCTCCATGTACACAGAATCCTTCTTTGCAGCCAAACTAGTCTAACATGCATTTTGTTAACTGGAACTGGAGAAGCAAAACAAAGAAAACAAATGCCTCAATATCCAGCTTTGTGGCTCAGAGAACTATAAGTGAAGATTATGTTGCCGGACACTGATGGCCTTAAACCAGCTGCCTCAGGAATCTGCCAAAAACTTTGCTGAAAATATGTTCCTCATCTTAGCAACGGAGCTAAAACTTACCACACATCTGCCCACCTTTATTTGAATGACACTCCTTCTGATCTGACAACTCATTGTCATTGTCAGTTTCATCCAGAACAATTTACAAGCTTGGAACCTAATCCTGTAAACCCTTAATCATTTGATCAATCCCATTGAAGACAATGGGACTATTTGCATGACCGTGGACCACTTTTGTGGACTGGTAAGAATTTCAGGAGTTTGTCTCTATAAAGGAAGTTGAATCTCCCATTGAAATGCAACGTTTGGGTACAATATCATAATGCAGCTTAGGATACAGTTCTACTTAAAATTTATCTTTTAATACATCATACATGTGCTGAAATGGCTCCTCACCCAACTCTCATATTCCATATAAACAGGCTGAAATACTACATATTTGGGGGGAAAGTGAGTAGTTAAGCATATTGATGTTTGTATATACAAAGGGGGGGGTCGGAGGAGATGGGGAGAGTGTGGGGGCCCCAGGCTGGGGGCAGGGAGGAGTCACATGAAGGGCCATGTGGGGAGGTCACATGCCCCCTTTTGTGTCCCTCTCATGAGTGCAGTACTGGCAAGAAATAATTTCTACTTCAACCACTGGTGACATCCCGCTGCTCCCCCCGGACCCCTCCCTTCAGACAGGGGGCGGACGGATCTTCTCCCGACTCCAGCAAATCTTGCACTGTGACTGTGCAGCAACTCCCTGAACCAGCCCACTGTGGCATGGGTGGGAAGGGAAATGAGGGGATAGAGAGTAAGAGAGGAATGGTGGGGGCACCCAGAGCCCCTGGCACAGGAGGATAATGGGGGACCCTGACATGGGAGGTTGGGTAAATGGGGGACACACACAGCCCCTGGCATGCAAGTCACAGCCCCACCTGTGGGTACAGCCCATCTGTACAGCGCAGGCAGTGGGGGTGGGTCAAAGCACTAGGAGAAGCCGCACGGAGCAGCCCCCAAAGGAGACGGCAGCCGGGGCGAGTTTGACGTGTTCCCATCACTCCTGTTACCAATTTCCTGAGAGGGAAATGTGGGCACTGGCTGGTCCTGCCCCCCGGCCTGCAGAGGGGCTGGTTCTGATCCAGCCCCAAGTGGTAGAGGGACTGGCTGGCTCAAAGGGCAGGAAATGGGGCACTAGGCCTTTCCCCTCTAAGGGGCACCAACTCCCATCCAGCCCCAAGGCGGGGGACTAGAATGGGACCCAAGACCTTTTCCCTATTGGGTGCAATGTGCCAACCACACCTTCGGCTGCCACATCCCCCTCTCTCTTCCCCAGGGCAAGGGGCACAGACCCAGCACCCCCAGCCCCAGCCGTGGGGTTTGTAAAGCACAGACCCACCCAACACCAGCCCTGCTAGGAGCCAGCACCCTCCCCATAGGGTCAGTGGGGCTGGGCCCCTCACCCCAGATCTGGGCTGGGCCTGGCAGGTGCCAGGAGAGGTCAGTGGGGCTGGGCCTGGGGGTGGGGGCAAGAAGGCCCCATCACTGTGAGCAGCAAATTTTCCCCTAAAACCCTTGTTAGAAACCAAACACCCGAGAGACAAACCAGAAAAGTCTTTTCTTGGGGAAGGAAGTGCATGGGAGGGGAGATAGGCGGGGGATGGGAGTGGGAGTGGGATGAGGCGGGTGACAGGGGAGGTCTGACCACAGTGTTCAATTACTTGGGCAGCTGGGCCAAGCACCCACCACACAACTGCAGTCGTCTAGCTGTTCACATGCACTAGCACAGGTCCGTCTACACGAGATGTGTCTTCCCTTCCAATTGCTGTGAAGACAAACTTTCCTGTCACGTCAGTCACCTGTGGGCCCTGGCTCTGTGCACACACTGGTGGGTTGTCATTTCCGTGGTTGCTTTTAGATTGGGACTGGCTGTTAACAGCCTTATGAAGTGCACAAATGTTATAGATCCAGCTTAGAGAGGGGAAACTGAGGCACCCAGACAGGAGGGAACCTGCCAAAGACAGCAGCAGAGATACATAAGAACATAAGAACGGCCATACTGGGTCAAACCAAAGTTCCATCTAGCCCAGTATCCTGTCTCCCAACAGTGGCCAATGCCAGGTGCCCCAGAGGGAGTGAACCTCTCTCTCCTGCCATCCATCTCCACCCTCTGACAGACAGAGGCTAGGGACACTATTCCTTACCCATCCTGGCTAATAGCCATTAATGGACTTAACCTCCATGAAATTATCCAGTTCTCTTTTAAACGCTGTTATAGACCTACCCTTCACAACCTCCTCAGGTAAGGAGTTCCACAAGTTGACTGTGCTCTGCGTGAAGAAGAACTTCCTTTCATTTGTTTTAAACCTGCTGCCCTTTAATTTCATTTGGTGGCCCCTAGTTCTTCTATTCTGGGAATAAGTAAATAACTTTTCCGTATCTACTTTCTCCACATCACTCATGATTTTATATACCTCTATCATATTCCCCCCTTAGTCTCCTCTTTTCCAAGCTGAAGAGTCCTAGCCTCTTTAATCTTTCCTCGTATGGGACCCTCTCCAAACCCCTAATCATTTTAGTTGCCCTTCTCTGAACCTTCTCTAGTGCCAGTATATCTTTTTTGAGATGAGGAGACCACATCTGTACGCAGTATGCAAGATGTGGGCGTACCATCGATTTATATAAGGGCAATAATATATTCTCTGTCTTATTCTCTATCCTCTTTTTAATGATTCCTAACATGCTGTTTGCTTTTTTGACCGCCTCTGCACACTGCGTGGACATCTTCAGAGAACTATCCACAATGACTCCAAGATCTTTTTCCTGATTCGTTGTAGCTAAATTAGCCCCCATCATATTGTATGTATAGTTGGGGTTATTTTTTCCAATGTGCATTACTTTACATTTATCCATATTACATTTAATTTGCCATTTTGTTGCCCAATCACTTAGTTTTGTGAGATCTTTTTGAAGTTCTTCACAGTCTGCTTTGGTCTTAACTATCTTGAGCAGTTTAGTATCATCTGCAAACTTTGCCACCTCACTGTTTACCCCTTTCTCCAGATCATTTATGAACAAGTTGAATAGGATTGGTCCTAGGACTGACCCTTGGGGAACACCACTAGTTACCCCTCTCCATTCTGAGAATTTACCATTAATTCCTACTCTTTGTTCCCTGTCTTTTAACCAGTTCTCAATCCATGAAAGGACCTTCCTTTTTATCCTATGACAACTTAATTTACATAAGAGCCTTTGGTGAGGAACCTTGTCAAAGGCTTTCTGGAAATCTAAGTATACTACATCCACTGGATCCCTCTTGTCCACATGTTTGTTGACCCCTTCAAAGAACTCTAATAGATTAGTAAGACACAATTTCCCTTTACAGAAACCATGTTGGCTTTTGCACAACAGTTTATGTTTTTCTATGTGTCTGACAATTTTATTCTTTACTATTGTTTCAACTAATTTGCCCGGTACTGACGTTAGGCTTACTGGTCTGTAATTGCCAGGATCACCTCTTGAGCCCTTTTTAAGTATCGGTGTTCCATTAGCTAACTTCCAGTCACTGGGTTCAGAAGCCGATTTAAAGGACAGGTTACACACCATAGTTAATAGTTCCGCAACTTCACATTTGAGTTCTTTCAGAGCTCTTGGGTGAATGCCATCTGGTCCCGGTGACTTGTTTATATTGAGTTTATCAATTAATTCCAAAACCTCCTCTAGTGACACTTCAATCTGTGACAGTTCCTCAGATTTGTCACCTACAAAAGCCGACTCAGGTTTGAGAATCTTCCTAACATCCTTAGCCGTGAAGACTGAAGCAAAGAATTAATTTAATTGCTCTGAAATGACTTTATCATCTTTAAGTGCTCTTTTTGTATCTTGATTGTCCAGGGGACCCACTGGTTGTTTGGCAGGCTTCCTGCTTCTGATGTACTTAAAAAACATTTTGTTATTAGCTTTGGAGTTTTTGGCTAGCTGTTCTTCAAACTCCTTTGGCTTTCCTTATTACATTTTTACACTTAATTTGGCAGTGTTTATGCTCCTTTCTATTTACCTCACTAGGATTTAACTTCCACTTTTTAAAAGATGCCTTTTTATCTCTCATTGCTTCTTTTTCATAGTTATTAAGCCACGGTGGCTCTTTTTTAGTTCTTTTACTGTGTTTATTAGGCCTGGTCTACACTACGCGTTTAAACCGAATTTAGCAGCATTAAACCAAATTAACCCTGCACCCGTCCACACAACAAAGCCCTTTATATCGATATAAAGGGCTCTTAAAACCAATTTCTGTACTTCTCCCTGATGAGAGGAGTAGCGCTGAAATCGGTATTGCCATGTCGGATTAGGGTTAGTGTGGTCACAATTTGACGGTATTGGCCTCCGGGCGCTATCCCACAGTGCACCATTGTGACCGCTCTGGACAGCAATCTGAACTCGGATGCACTGGCCAGGTAGACAGGAAAAGCCCCGCAAACTTTTGAATTTCATTTCCTGTTTGCCCAGCGTGGAGCTCTGATCAGCACGGGTGGCAATGTAGTCCCAAATCCAAAAAGAGCTCCGCCATGGACCGTACGGGAGATACTGGATCTGATCTCTGTATGGGGAGACAAATCTGTTCTATCAGAGCTCCGTTACAGAAGACGAAATGCCAAAGCATTTGAAAAAATCTCCAGGCTATGACAGACAGAGTCCACAGCAGGGACTCATCACAGTGCTGCATCACAAGCATAACGGAAAGCCAAAGAATCAAATGGACGCTCATGGAGGGAGGGAGGGGGGATTGAGGACTCCAGCTATCCCACAGTCCCCACAGTCTCCAAAAAGCATTTGCGTTCTTGGCTGAGCTCTCAATGCCTGAAGGGTCAAAAACATTTTCCCGGGTGTTTCAGGGTATATGTCGTCAATTTACCCCAGTGACAAAAGGCAAAACGGGCTCCATGGTTGCCATGCTATGGCATCTGCCAGGGCAATCCAGGGGAAAAGGGCGCAAAATCATTGTCTGCCGTTGCTTTCCCAGAGGAAGGATTGAGTGATGACATTTACCCAGAATCACCCACGACACTGTTTTTGCATTGGGATCTCAACCCAGAATTCCAATGGGCGGGGGAGACTGCGGGAACTATGGGATAGCTATGGGATAGCTACCCACAGTGCAACGCTCCGGAAATCGACGCTAGCATCGGTACATGGACGCACACCGCTAAATTAATGTGCTTAGTGTGACCGACTTTATACAATCTGTTTTACAAAACCGGTTTCTGTAAAATCAGAATAATCCCGTAGTGTAGAGATATCCTTAATTTGAGGTATACATTTAAGTTGGGCCTCTATTATGGTGTCTTTAAAAGTGTCCATGCAGCTTGCAGGAATTTTAGCCATTGTACCTTTTAGTTTCTGTTTAACTAATCCCCTCATTTTTGCATAGTTCCTCTTTTTGAAATTAAATGCCACAGTGTTGGGTTGTTGAGGTGTTCTTCCCACCACAGGGATGTTAAATCTTATATTATGGTCACTATTTCCAAGCAGTTCTGTTATAGTTACCTCTTGGACCACCTCCTGCTCTCCACTCAGGACTAAATCAAGAGTTGGCTCTCCCCTTGTGAGTTCCCGTACCAGCTGCTCCAAGAAGCAGTCATTTAAAGTATCAAGAAATTTAGTCTCCGCATTTCATCCTGAGGTGACATGTTCCCAGTCAATATGGGAATAATTGAAATCCCCCACTATTATTGAGTTCTTAATTTTGATAGCCTCTCTAATTTTCCTTAGCATTTCATCATCACTATTACTGTCTTGGTCAGGTGGTGGATAATAGATCCCAAATGTTATATTCTTATTAGAGCATGAAATTACTATCCATAGAGATTCTATGGAACATGTGGATTCACTTAAGATCAGACTGTCAGTAGCCCACATGGAAAGGAAGTGGGGGGAAGATGGGTTCACACACTCCTAGACCCAGGTAGCTTCCTCGCCGGACGATGCCAGGCCGAGTCAGCCCACCTTGGGTCGGATCTCCTAAAGATCCACTAGTTACCGGGCTTGCATTAGAGTAGTCCTGGTCACGAGCTTTCGCTTCACAGGGTATTCTGGGCGTCTTCCGGTAACAGTCACTCACGCTGGTATACACACACACACACACACACACACACACACACACACACACACCAAAGGCCTTTATTTCCTATTATCACGATGCATCTTATCTTGCTGCACAGTCAATAAATTCAGATGGCGTGAGCCCAATAGAGACAGACGTCCCCACGGACAGTTCTCCTCCCAGTGCAACTCTGGGGCATATGATGGGGGATTTTTACAAGAGCTCTCCATACAAATGAAAATGCATTCTAAGGGCATACACCCTGCCCTGCCTGCCCCGTACTCTATCCCTGCCCCAAACTCCAGGGATATGGAGACACTGGGCGTCCCCAGGTCCTAACAGGCAAAAGTCCACACCACTGGACTGTTCCTACCTTATCCACAGGACCGGTTCCTCACCATTGCCCGCAGCTGCTTCTCCACTATCTGAGTGCATTGCACCGTTGTGTCTTCCAGGTTGGCCTGATGTGTCTCTGCCGAGGCCCCCGGTAAAGGCACCGGTGCGCGCTGGGCGTCGGCTATGACCATCGTCCACCGGCCATCGGAGGAGTCTGGGCAAGGCACAATTTTGCCTCAAGCCCACCCAGGGACGCCAAAACTGTTGCCGGCCCAGAGGGCCCAAGGAGAGCAACAGTGGGGGTTCGTTGCCCGGTGTGCGTCGCACTAATTAACACACCAGGGTGAAGAAGCAAACCAAGTTTATTTGAGCTCAAATAAGGTGCAAGGGAGAAAAGCATTCTCAAATCCTGCACACCCGCGCGCAGGCGGGGTCCCAGTCTTTATACCCCCTCGTGAGGGTTTATCGGTACTTTCCCACCGTGGGGGCTACGTTCTCATGCATATAACTTTAATTACAGCATCTGCTTTTCGCCTATCTTATCTAGTATTGGCTGCATGTAGTACCAACTGGCCTTGCAGCTGCTTGTAATCAGCACATAGCCTTACTAAACTTTTGTAACCTCCTGTACTAACAGCAGCACTTCACATAGAGGTACTTTGGTTCACACAGACCTAGAGCCATTCTCCCAAGTTACCTAGATTTATGCCTAGTGACACCAACACTTTCTTTATTTATTTATTTATTTATTTATTTCTTCCCATAAATAAACCTTTAGATTTTAAATACTAAAGGACTGGCACCAGCGTGATTTTTGGGTAAGATGTAAGTTGTATATTGTCCTGGGTGTGTGGCTGCTCCTTTGGGATCAGAAGAACCTATTATTTGATTAGACTAAATCCAGTGTTTTTGGTGGTGATATAAGAACTGGAAGGCCTGAGGAAACTGCCTTTATGTTTTCTTCTTAGCCAGTGTGGTGAAACAGGAGTTTACTTTTGTGGCTGGTTTGGCATATCTTATAAAAGAATAACCACCATTTTGGGGTTGTGTTTGCCCTATTTCTCAGCAGTTCATCCTGAATTTGGCATCTTCTGTTGTGACCCACTAAAGCATGGTTACAGGTTCTTTTACCCAAATAACCATTTTTCTTATCCAAGTTATCAGAACTGTCCCCTGAATATAATCCTGGGCGAGCAGGATAACTTTCCATAAAGCCTCTATGGCCTACACTTAAGGCATCTCCACACTGACACAGGACATCCCTCAGTCCATCAAGACTTGGTGTTACTGGGTGTTTTACAGGTACACCAGGTGATACCAGCATATACCAAGGGGGTGAAGAAGGTTCATGAAATTTTAGGGATCTAGGCAGTGTTGGTGATTGCCCAAATGCCCAGAAGTGACCACCTGAAGGAGCTGGGTCTTCCGGCCTATATGGTGCCAGTGTAACACTGGGTGGAGGAGCAGGAATGGCATATCCCTTTGCTGTTGTGTCTTTCTTTGTTGTAACCTAGAGATTACTACATCACAGGCACTAGCTACTTGTGTCACCTGTGACACCGCATTTTTTAGTGCCTGAACAATCACAGTCGCTAAAGGCACTCCCTCTTCACTATCAGGGGCAGACACTAACAGGAGAGGATATCTCCTCCTCCTTTGCACTGCTGTCTCATCCTTTGCATTACCAGTCACCTCGTCTAAGATTTCAGAGTAGCAGCCGTGTTAGTCTGTATCCGCAAAAAGAACAGGAGTACTTGTAGAACCTAAGAGACTAACAAATTTATTTGAGCATAAGCTTTCGTGGGCTACAGCCCACTTCATTGGAAGCATGTAGTGGAAAATACAGTAGGAAGATATAATATACACAGAGAACATGAAACAATGGGTGTTACCATACACACCATTAGGAGAGTGATCAGTTAAGGTGAGCTATTATCAGCATGAGATAACACACAACTCCACCTTCTGCTGTGCCACTCTGGGACTTCCTTTTCTACTGCAGACTGCTAGTAGCTCCTGCATTGCTAACTTCCTCTTTTGACTTTCCCTGTGGCTCCTGACACTCAATATTCAGCTTCTCTCCTGAAGATCCTGTGTCAGCCTGAGCTAATAATTACTTACTGGGTAAGTAATTATGGGTGACAAGGAAACTAAGTTTAAATATAGAAAGCTCAAGCACCTATAAAAGGGGTAACCCACCAGGCCAAGAAAGTTTTTCTAAGCTTCAAAACTTGTTTTCTACGTTTCTAAGCTCCAAGCTTCTTTGTGTTTAGTTTACTGGTGTATTAGTAGGTAAGTTTTTAAGTTTACGTTTTGAGTCAGTGAAGTAAAACTCTGAATTAGGTTCTATAGCTCTTAGCTCCTAAACTCTGCACCTCCCACTCGAAAATTAAGGAAACTGGACTTAAACCCTCTTGGCATGCCAGAGGAGAGGCTGGTTGTTTGTCTTATACCACCAGGTTATCAAGGAAGGCTGTAAGTATATTAATCAAAAGCTTTATAGTAGATAATACCATATATATCTTGAAAATAATAGTACTAACATAAGAACATAAGAAGATAAGAAAGGCCGTACCGGGTCAGACCAAAGGTCCATCTAGCCCAGTATCTGTCTACCGACAGTGGCCAGTGCCAGGTGCCCCAGAGAGAGTGAACCTAACAGGCAATGATCAAGTGATCTCTCTCCTGCCATCCATCTCCATCCTCTGACGAACAGAGGCTAGGGACACCATTCTTACCCATCCTGGCTAATAGCCATTTATGGACTTAGCCACCATGAATTTATCCAGTCCCCTTTTAAACATTGTTATAGTCCTAGCCTTCACAACCTCCTCAGGTAAGGAGTTCCACAAGTTGACTGTGCGCTGCATGAAGAAGAACTTCCTTTTATTTGTTTTAAACCTGCTGCCTATTAATTTCATTTGGTGACCCCTAGTTCTTGTATTATGGGAATAAGTAAATAACTTTTCCTTATCCACTTTCTCAACATCACTCATGATTTTATATACCTCTATCATGTCCCCCCTTAGTCTTCTCTTTTCCAAGCTGAAAAGTCCTAGCCTCTTTAATCTTTCCTCATATGGGACCCTCTCTAAACCCCTAATCATTTTAGTTGCCCTTTTCTGAACCTTTTCTAGTGCTAGAATATCTTTTTTCAAGTGAGGAGACCACATCTGTACACAGTATTCAAGATGTGGGTGTACCATGGATTTATATAAGGGCAATAATATATTCTCAGTCTTATTTTCTATCCCCTTTTTAATGATTCCTAACATCCTGTTTGCTTGTTTGACCGCCTCTGCACACTGCGTGGACATCTTCAGAGAACTATCCACGATGACTCCAAGATCTTTTTCCTGACTCGTTGTAGCTAAATTAGCCCCCATCATGTTGTATGTATAGTTGGGGTTATTTTTTCCAACGTGCATTACTTTACATTTATCCACATTAAATTTCATTTGCCATTTTGTTGCCCAATCACTTAGTTTTGTGAGATCTTTTTGAAGTTCTTCACAATCTGCTTTGGTCTTAACTATCTTGAGCAGTTTAGTATCATCTGCAAACTTTGCCACCTCACTGTTTACCCCTTTCTCCAGATCATTTATGAATAAATTGAATAGGATTGGTCCGAGGACTGACCCTTGGGGAACACCACTAGTTACCCTTCTCCATTCTGAGAATTTACCATTAATTCCTACCCTTTGTTGCCTGTCCTTTAACCAGTTCTCAGTCCATGAAAGGACCTTCCCTTTTATCCCATGACAGCTTAATTTACGTAAGAGCCTTTGGTGAGGGACCTTGTCAAAGGCTTTCTGGAAATCTAAGTACACTATGTCAACCGGATCCCCCTTGTCCACATGTTTGTTGACCCCTTCAGAGAACTCTAATAGATTAGTAAGACACAATTTCCCTTTACAGAAACCATGTTGACTATTGCTCAACAGTTTATGTTTTTCTATGTGTCTGACAATTTTATTCTTTACTATTGTTTCAACTAATTTGCCCGGTACCGACGTTAGACTTACCGGTCTGTAATTGCCGGGATCACCCCTAGAGCCCTTTTTAAATATTGGCGTTACATTAGCTAACTTCCAGTCATTGGGTACCGAAGCCGATTTAAAGGACAGGTTACAAACCTTAGTTAATAGTTCCCATAACTTCACATTTGAGTTCTTTCAGAACTCTTGGGTGAATGCCATCTGGTCCCGGTGACTTGTTAATGTTGAGTTTATCAATTAATTCCAAAACCTCCTCTAGTGACACTTCAATCTGTGACAGTTCCTCAGGTTTATCACCTACAAAAGCCAGCTCAGGTTTGGGAATCTCCCTAACATCCTCAGCCGTGAAGACTGAAGCAAAGAATCCATTTAGTTTCTCCGCAATGACTTTATCATCTTTAAGTGCTCCTTTTGTATTTTGATCATCAAGGGGCCCCACTGGTTGTTTAGCAGGCTTCCTGCTTCTGATGTACTTACAAAACATTTTGTTATTACCTTTAGAGTTTTTGGCTAGCTGTTCTTCAAACTCCTCTTTGGCTTTTCTTATTACACTCTTGCACTTAAATTGGCAGTGTTTGTGCTCCTTTCTATTTGCCTCACTAGGATTTGACTTCCACTTTTTAAAGGAAGTCTTTTTATCTCTCACTGCTTCTTTTACATGGTTGTTAAGCCACGGTGGCTCTTTTTTAGTTCTTTTACTGTTTTTCTTAATTTGGGGTATACATTGTAGTTGGGCCTCTATTATGGTGTCTTTAAAAAGGGCCCACGCAACTTGCAGGGATTTCACTTTAGTCACTGTACCTTTTAACTTTTGTCTAACTAACCCCCTCATTTTTGTATAGTTCCCCTTTTGAAATTAAAGGCCACAGTGTTGGGCTGTTGAGGTGTTCTTCCCACCACAGGGATGTTGAATGCTATTGTATTATGGTCACTATTTCCAAGCGGTCCTGCTATAGTTACCTCTTGAACCAGCTCCTGCGCTACACTCAGGATTAAATCTAGAGTTGCCTCTCCCCTTGTGGGTTCCCGTACCAGCTGCTCCAGGAAGCAGTCATTTAAAGTATCGAGAAATTTTATCTCTGCATTTCGTCCTGAAGTGAAATGTTCCCAGTCAATATGGGGATAATTGAAATCCCCCACTATTATTGGGTTCTTAATTTTGACAGCCTCTCTAATCTCCCTTAGCATTTCATCATCACTATTACTGTCCTGGTCAGGTGTTCGATAATAGATCCCTAATGTTATATTTTTACTAGAGCATGAAATTTCTATCCATAGAGACTCTATGGAACCTGTGGATTCGCTTAAGATTTTTACTTCATTTGAATCTACACTTTCTTTCACATATAGTGCCACTCCTCCCCCTGCACGACCTGTTCTGTCCTTCCGATATATTTTGTACCCCGGAATGATTGTGTCCCATTGATTGCTCTCAGACCACCAGGTTTCTGTGATGCTTATTATATCTATATCCTCCTTTATCCCAAGGCACTCTAGTTCACCCATCTTATTATTTAGACTTCTGGCATTTGTGTACAAGCACTTTAAAAACTTGTCCCTGTTTATTAGCCTGCCTTTTTCTGATGTGCCAGATTCTTTTTTATGTGACTGTTTATCATCTGATCCGGCCCTTACATTATACTTTTCAGTCCTCTGCTCCTGACTACTGCATTTGTAATTCTAATTATTTTACCATTTAATTACTAATTAATTATTATTCCATTTATCTTGGTAAAAGTGTTTAAGGCGATATTTGTCTCAGTGTGAGCAACCTGTCAGACCCCCCAAGCGTCCTTTGCAACCTCTGTGTAGCTTAATTCTGGAAAAAGAACCTTATTATTTTCTGATCAAATTAATTGGCAAGCCTATAACCCATATTATCCAAATTAATAATATTAATCTCCTAAAATCATGCAACACTCCATGCTAAGGCTGGAATATGCCTGAAGAGGTTCCATGGGCTAATTGGTTGGGAACAGCTAATTATAGAACTCGAGCCAACTCAGGGTTTATGCCCTGCTTCCTGACAGTCTGTCCGGAGATCGGCACTCGTGCTCTTCTGCCAGTGTGAGCAGCGTGACAGACCAACCCGGCTACAACAGCCCTGCAAACAATCTTCAGAGAAGCTGGTGTTTTGGGGGGGAGCTGTATCTTGGGACCTCTTTGGTGAAATGGCTCCAAATTTGGGTCACTCACCTGACCCCAGGCCCCCATGAAACACAGCAAATTTCAAGCTAATCCAAGGAAGCATGGGGATTTCATCGCACTTACATCAGATGTATCTTCTCAGTCTTGCCCTGCTATAACCGTCCCTGCTGGGAACCAAGGTATTTGCAATGGGAGCTGCCTTCTGGGATGATAAACCTGGTGTTTGGTCCCCACATGCAGCTCCTGTCAGCCAGGGGAGCAGAGAGAAGGGCTGGGAGCTCTGTCCCCCATCGTGCACCGGGTGCCTCCATTCCTAGGGAATCGGGGCTGTCTGCTCTGGGGATCCCCTCCCAGGAAGCAGGGGATGGGGGTTCTAGGGATGGGGAGGGGAACACTTGGGGACTCTGGACCCAGTAAAACCCAAGCTGCCACACAGCTGGGAGCCAGGCTCGACGAGGGGCTGCCCTTGGGGACCCTGCACCTCCAGGGCACCATGTGAGACCCCGATGCACGGACAGAGACATTAGACACCAAGATGCTCAGAAGCTTTATTAGCAGCAATCGCAGGGCAGAGAATCAGCAAAAAGCGTCACCCACAGAATGGAACAACCCCAAAGCAGCCTCGTGCTCCAAGATCCCCACTGCCCCACCTTGGCTATGGTCCATGCCCAGGAATCCCACCACCACCATCTGAGTAAGGGGCTCCCCCTTCTAATCCAGCCCCATCATACTGACACCGGGCACAATGTGCCCTGCTCCCATCCACTGCCCCCCCCCCAGCCTTGTGCAAGGATGGAAGCTGGGTTCTAGATCCAAGTTCTGAGCTCACTGGGTGGATGTGGGGTCTAGACTGCAGCTGAGAGACCATCCAGGGATGGGGGGTCATGTTCTCGATTGGAGCTTGACACTGCGGGGGATGAGGATTTAGACTGAAGCATGAAGTGCACTGGGGGAATGGCAATTCTGGATTGGTGCACACTTAGGGAGAGGGACGGGCTTCTACATCACAGATTGGAGCACACCCAGGTATGGGGATGGGGTTTTACATTGGAGCACTTCCAGCAATCAAGCTCTAGATTGCAGATTTCAGCACATCCCAGGGATGGGGTTCTAGATGGGAACACACGCTGGAAGAGGTTCTAGGTTGGTGCATACTTGTGAATCGGGTTCTAAATCGGTGTATGCCCATGAATGGGGTTCTAGATTGGAGTTTGGTTGAGACATGTTTCTGTTACACTCAGCATGCCCATGAATGGGGTTCTAGATTGACACACACCTGTGGATTGGGGTTCTAGATTGGGGCACCCATTACAATGGGGTTCTGGATTGGAGCTTGGTGCCTGCTTGAGACGTGTTTCTTTTACACTCAGTGAGCCAGAAGCACATGGGCAGCGAGGGAGGCCAGTGGAACAAAGAGCTGTGCACAGTTCCCTTTACGCCTTCCCAGCCAGACAGGGGTTGTTTCGGGGGCTCGTCGCAGCACAGTCCTGGCAGCCGTTGTTGTCGCAGCGCAGCAGGGGCACGTCGCGCAGCCGGTGCCAGGCATCCAACAGATCCTTCCGGGTCACTTCAGGCTTCATGTCGTAGTCGAAGATCTTCTGGAAAACAAAGGCCTTGTAGTTGTTGTTGATGGCCAAGAAGGCAGCGCTGGTCATGTCCACGATGTTGGAGCGCCCGGCCTCGCGCAGACACTTGGTGGAGCAGGGTGAATTGAAGGTGAATAAGATCAAGCAGCTGTTCTGGCCGTAGGTCCTGGCCGTGAGCTGGGCCACATGGCTGTTCTGGCCCCCCTGGAGCAGGCGCCACTCGCTGTGCTCCGTGTATTTCCCACGCGGTGTCATCACGTCCCTTGGCCGGGCGGCCACGATGTTCCCTCGGTCCGGGTTGTACAGGGCACCGAACCGGAGAATCACATCTTTCATGTCTCCTAGCTCGGTCCTGGGCAGATACCTTTCTATATTCTGGGGGTTTCTGCACGTGGCATGGGGCAGCGAGACAGCGAAAGCGTATTGTTTGTTAACTCCACCGTAACTGAAAGAGGGCAGGAGACAGAGGAGTCAGGGGGCACCGGGCTCCTGGGACTGAGCCAGGAGATCCCAAGCAAAAGGGAGAAAAGGAGGAATAGGCCCTGAAAAACCATCCCAGCTCTGAGCTCCATCTCCCCCTGCATTCCCCAGAATTATATTATTTACACCTCATAACATAAGAACTAGGGGTAGCCAAATGAAATCAATAGGCAGCAGGCTAAAAAAAAAAAAGGAAGCATTTCTTCACACAACGCACAGTCAACCTGTGCAACTCCTTGCCAGAGGATGTTGTGAAGGCCAAGACTATAACAGGGCTCAAAAAGGAACTGGATAAATTCATGGAGGATACGTCCATCAATGGCTATTAGCCAGGATGGGCAGGGATGGTGTCCCTAGCCTCTGTTTGCCAGAAGCTGGGAATGGGCGACAGGGGATGGATCACTTGCTGATTCCCTGTTCTGTTCATTCCCTCTGGGGCACCTGGCATTGGCCACTGTCAGAAGACAGGATGCTGGGCTAGATGGACATTTGGTCTGACCCAGTCTGGCCGTTCTTATGTTCACCCCCTCCCTCCTCTGGGCTCCATTTCCTCCAGACCCCCAGAATCACCCCTCCAGCTGTAGGCTCCATCTCCCCCTGCGCCCCAGAATCACCCCGAGCATCGACACAGTGTGTGATCTAATGCAGGGGTCAGTGCATCCTTGGCATGCTGGGTGCTCTCTGCCCTCGGTTAGGTGTCTCTAGTGCCTGGCACAATAGCAGCCCCTGGCTCTCAGGTGGGGTCTGGGCAGAGCTGGACACAGTGGGGCCCCCTGACCTTGCTGGGCGTCCCTACAAGCCAGTGGGATCCAACCAGGGCCATTCTCTCCTGCTCTTCGCAGCTGGGTACAGGGGCAGGGAAGGACACAGACAAACCCCAGGCTGGTCACTCACTGGTTCACATAATCCACGATCACTCTTAGCGCGGTCGGGTTGATGCTCCCGACAGTCTCTGGCCCGAAGCAGAGGAGAAGGGGCAGCAGCAGGAGTCCAGCCCTGGGCATCCGTCCCGACACCTGCACAGGACCCCACAGTGTCAGCACCCCTGAGTCGTGGACACAACCCAGAGCCCTCCAACCCCCATCTCCTAACCTCTGGTGTGGCACCTACAGGAGAGGGGGCAGTGGGGTTCCCTGGGGAATTGGGGGGAATTGGGGAGCAGGGAGGACTCTGCTGAAGTGCCGTGGGGCAGGATAGATGGACTCGGTGAGGCAGGGTGGAGGAGGATGGCAGAGGGGACTCCCCTGGGCCTACATGGGGCAGGAGGAGGTGAGAGACAGGAGGGAGTCGTCAGGGTTTCTATGGGCAGGAGGGAGGTGGGGGGCAGGAGGCACTCCCCTGTGGCTCAGTGGGGCAGGGAGACTCTCCGGGGCTCCAAGGGGCCAGGGTAAGTGGGGGTAGGGGGCTCACATGGGGCTCCATGGGGCAAGGGTGGTGGGGGTTAGGGGGACTCACCTGGTGCTCCATAGTGAGCGGTGATGGGTCCGTGTCTCTGATGACAGATGCTCACACCTGCTCTTGGTGCGATGGCTCCAAGCCAGACTTTTTATAGCAAAGCTGCAGGCAGCTGGGAAGGGCCAGGCCGCTCTCCTGTTGTCCCTACCCAATGGGAGAGGCTTTAGGGAGGGGGCTGTTAGTCACAGACCCCAGGATCCAGGGGGAAGGGAACAGGATGGATATTTGAATATTGGCTCTCTGAGAGCTTCCTCCTGATCCCAGATCAGTGCAAACCTTGGTAACCTTTCTCCCTGGGCTGGGCACGCCACAAACAGCCCTGAGGAAAGTTTATGACACCTCTGCGGTCAATGCCCAGTCACTGTATGCAGGGGCGGCTCCAGGCACCAGCACGCCAAGCGCGTGTTTGGAGTGGCAAAGCCACGGGGGGCGCTTTGCCAGTCGCCGCGAGGGCGGCAGGCAGGTTGCCTTCGGCGGCATGCCTGCGGAGGGTCCGCTGGTCCCGTGGCTTCGGCAGACCTCCCGCAGGCAAGCCGCTGAATCCGCTGGACCAGGGACCTCCCGCAGGCAAGCCACCGAAGGCAGCCTGCCTGCCATGCTTGGGGCGGCAAAATACCTACAGCCTGTATGGAAAGGCAAAGTCACGTCCATGTCAAGAAAATGTGGGGCCAGATCTCTGCAACACCCCAGGGGAATGCCCTATAACGCCGATATTCCTCATTTATATATAATTGTGACATTGCATATAAAGCACCCCTTGTAAGGTATCATGGGAAAGATTATGATCAGCTGAAACCCGCTGTTCCATCTAAATACGTACATCATTAATGCATATGAAGTTATGAGATGGTGTTTTATGGTTATCACTAAAATGGGCTGTGGGTTTGGGAAGCACCCAGGTACTAGCTCCCCAAAGACAATAATCAGGGGATAACCAACACCAGGGCGGATGTCAAACAACCATCAACAGCCATTATCCAGCAAGAGAGCTACAATCCAATGACTCACTTGCATGAGGCCACACCAAGGGAATTGCTCAGCCCTGTCTGGGGACTCAGCAATGCCCATCAGACATGCCTGGACTTGTGTTCTCCAAGCTCATGGACTAACGGTATCAAACAGACCACAGTGGCCGCATGCTTCATCTTTTCTCTTCCCCCCACCTATACTTCCCCCCACCTAGGTTACTGAGCAGACTGAAGACTCCAGCAGAGGAGGTTAGCCCAGGTTTAAGGGACAAACCTGTTACTATGAACTGCAATATCCAGTGGGGTGAGAAAAACTGCTTAATCTAGACGTTGCCCAGTCTAATAGGGTTGAGCGTTTAGACTGTGTGCTTACAGTTTATTTTCATTTGGTAACTGTTGTAGGAGCACCAGTGATCTGTATGCTCTGTATGACTATGCTCTGTATAACCTGTATGCTCAAAAGATCTGTTACACTTCCCCCCACCACCACTTTGTCTCCTCTACCTCTCTGAATGCCTGTGAAGTGGCTTTCCCCCTCCCCCTCCCTCCTGGAATGCTTGTGGGATGAATGGGCTGCTTGAACAGCTGGAAGATCAGAAGAGCTCCCAGAGAGACAAGGTGTCTGGGACTCTAGTTAGGCAGCGATCACACACCCAATGCATGGACACTTCATGGACACTGCCTGAGGTGGAGTGTGACCAACCAGATGCGGCCAAGTCATCTGTAGTCACAGGCCGTGAGGAGCAGGTCCTTAAAAGGGGAAGGGACCATGTGCTCAGGAGTTCACTCACAAGCTTGTACCTCCTGTGAAGGCCCTTCGCCTGGACTGCCTGGCCAGTGGTTTGCTGCGTTGCATTCCATCGTGCCTCGGGAAGACTTACCTTCATCGCACCATCCATCACTGCACTGTGGGACACTTACCTTGAACAATCCTGACATCTCCAGTGCCGTGCTGTCCTGGGAGCATGAATATGCAAGTGTGAGTGTGACACTCCCTCCTTTCTTTTGAGCTTAGCTATCAGTATAATAAACCTGCTGCTTTCTGCCAAACTCTGGTGGGTCATTAGTCCTCCCTAAGCTTACTAGCTGGCCCAATTTCGGGTAACAGTAACTAACTCTGAATTTTTGCCTAGCACTTATAATCATTTGAAATCTATCTTTTGTAGTAAATACATTTGTTTAACTGTTTATCTTACCAGTGAGTTTGCCTGAAGCGTCTGGTAAATCTGCTCAGGTTTACAAAGCCTGGTGTATATCCACTTGCCTTTGATGAAGTGGTGAACCAATTAATAAATTTGCACTGCTCGCCTTGAGCAGTGCAGGATGGTATATTCCTGGGATACAGTGCTGGGAGCTGGGGGGGATTCAGCTGGTGCCTTTCTCTGTGATTCATGAGTGGCTCTGGGAGCATTCATGCAATCTAGCTGGGTGTGGAGCTCCATATGCTGTTGTGATGAGTGATCACAGCGCCTGGAGGGGTTGCTGCTGGTCACTAGCAAAGCATTGTGAGAGACAGCCCAGGCTGAAGACATAAGGGGGCACAGTGGTCCCGTGGGACCCAGGCTGCACCCCAGGGATCCTGGCACAGCGAGCAGGGTGAAATACACAGCTTATTGTACTGAGCAAGATTCGCACTTCATACACTGGTGTAAAGATTTTAAGTGGGGTGACTAAGGACAATCAGGAAGAGGCTACCGGTTTGTTATTTTCTGTTTGCTTATTTCAGAAAAGAGAAGTAGGGACAGAAAAGCAGGAAAATGAGGGAAAACAATGAAGTGATTGCGAAATTGGAGCTTTTTAACTGCAGGTTGCAGAAAGAGAGAGAGACACCAGAGACTATTGTAACTGAAAGAACAAGAAATAAAGGAGAAGCAGGAGGAAAGAGAAAGAGAGAGAGAAGGAGGAGAGAGAAAACCAACTGGACCTGTTAGAGACCAGAACCGGAACCCACCGACCCTGGTGATTCCCATCACTCCAAAAATCCACAACTGGAACCATTTATGTCCTGCCTACAATAACAGATGATATTGCTGAATATCTGACCTGAAAGTCTGTGTCAGAGCATGAAATCCCTGACGCCAAGGGAGTGCGTAGCCTGATTGCAAAATGAACTGGTAACGCTCTGAATGTATTCAATGAAATGCCTATTAAGGATGCCTTAGACTGTCGTAAATTCAAAAACACTGTTTTGCAGAGGTTTCAGATTCCCCCTGAAACATATAGAGTTAAGTGAAGAATCATAAGAGGGATATTGGGATGAGTAATGGGGAATATGTGAACAAAATGAAAAAATTGATAGGAAAGTGGGTGAGGGGCAAAGGCGTTACAAGCTTTGAGGGAATGTTTGATCTTGTTGCTCAGGAGCATTTCCCAGGCACAGGTAAGGCTGATGTAAGGCAGAGTCTATGGGACAAAGACATAAAGTACTTGGGGCAGAAGGACACAGGGGCCCAGGTCTCTCTGGTTAAGCAAAGTCTGGTGCCAAACGCTAGTATATTAGCTGGCCAAATGGCAGAGATTGTGGGGGTGGGTGAAAGCAGATTCCTTGTACCACTAGCTAAAATCCACGTGGTGTGGGAAGGTTTGGAAAGTGTTTTGGCTGTGGGGGTAATGGAGCACCTCCTAGCTGACCTGCTCCTTGGCAATGATTTTTTTCTGTGTAGCCCAGGTTAAGGTATTTGCCCACAGCAAGAAGGAGTTTCATGCTGGGACCCCCGAGGGGAAGGGGAAGGTCTCAGGAACTGCTGAGAGAATGGGAGAGAGTCTCCTTGATTCCTCTGCAGCAGGGGGAAGCCACATGCTTCCAGGTGGGAGGTTGGTTGAGACCGACTCCTGCACTGCAGTTGGAGGCAACACCGCCTCAGGAAGGGATGGGGGTGTAATGCTGGCCAGGGAGAGAGCTGTGCAGGCTGTTAGCTGTGTTGGAGAAAAACTTAGTTCTCACTTTTTGGTTGAGTGCAGCAGAGTCAGATATTTTATTTTCTCTTTACAATTGCATAGAGGGAGGGAGTGCCCTAGGACACAGGATTTCCCCCTCCTAGGCAGGTCTCTCCACAGGTAAACAATTATAGCAAGCATTTCTACTTTTGTTACAGACAATAATAAGCAACAGCTGCATTTTGTTTATACATAGGCCATCTTGATATCTTATTTTTCTCACTTCTATTTAGACGCCAGTCTACATTCCTCATTATCGACCCAAGGTCGCAACCACTTCTCCCACAGTTCTTTCCCACTCGCCTCACGCAATCCTCGCTTCTACAAATCTTGTGTTATTAGGGTTTCAGCTTAGCCTGACAATTGCTCACAGAGGTGACTGTTTGCATTGAAATCCCTGTCAGTTCTTTCTCTACTTCCACAGCTGCCAGAAGGTTGCAGATGAACCAGGGACAGACTCCGCTCTAGGGAGAATAGGGAAATGTGTCCCAGAGAAGGGGCAGGGAATCTCACAAACCACTGAGGTGGGTGAGGATTCCTGTGACTCTATAACACAGGGAAGCAGGGTTCTTCCAAGTATGGGAAGGGCTGAGACCAGAGGTGAAAGTAAGCCAGTACGGTCCGGTACAGCATACCAGCAAGAGCCAGTACTCCGTGCCAGACCCAACCGGCTTCCCCAGCCTGGCGATTTAAAGGGCGATTTAAATCTTGATTTAAAGGTCCTGCCTCTTCTGGTTGAGGCCACGCCCCCGCTCAGGACTCCGGTGTACCGGTAAGTTCTTTAAGTTACTTTCACTCCTCCTTTCCCGCAGAAGGCAGGACATAAATGGTTCCAGTTGTGGATTTTTGGAGTGATGGGATCACTCCTTGTTCTATCATCTGCCACCACTGAGAACAGCTCCATCCTCTTTGGAACCCCCCTTCAGGTAGTTGAAGGATGCTATCAAATCCCCCCTCACTCGTCTCTTCTGCAGACTAAATAACCCCAATTCCTCAGCCTCTCCTCGTAAGTTATGTGCCCCAGACTCCTCATCATTTTTGTTGCCCTCCACTGGACTCTCTCCAATTTGTCCACATCCTTTCTGTAGTGGGGGGCCCAAAACTGGACACAGTACTCCAGACGTGGCCTCACCAATGCCGAATAGAGGGGAACAATCACTTCCCTTGATCTGCTGGCAATGCTCCTACTAATGCAGCCCAATGTGCCGTTAGCCTTCTTGGCAACCAGGGCACACTGTTGACACATATCCAGCTTCCCGTCTACTGTAATCTCCAGGTCCTGTTCTGCAGAACTGCTGCTTAGCCAGTCAGTCTCCAGCCTGTAGCGGTGCCTGGGATTCTTCCTTCCTAAGTGCAGGACTTTGCACTTGTCCTTGTTGAACCTCATCAGATTTCTTTTGGCTCGATCCTCCAGTTTGTCCAAGTTGGAGGCTGCCTCCCCCACCCTCTGCCCATGCAAGCAAACGCCTCCTCCACCATGGGCAGCAGCAGCACCAAGCAGGTAGGGCTGAGTGAGATCCCGGGAGATGGGGCCACTCTGTGCTCCCGAGCTTCAGCTGCCCTGACCCCTAGCACTGAGCTGGGAGGGGGGATCCTGCTCTGTGCGGGCTTAGCAGGGTCTGGGGGCATGGGGGAAGTGGGTCTTTGGGGAGGATGCTGGGATGTGAAGGGTTTGGAGGTGCTGGGCAGTGGGGGAAGTTTGTGTATTTTGGGGTGCTGGGCAGTGTGGGGTGGTCTGTGTGAGGCGCTGTGTAGTGGTGGGGGGGCTGTGGGGAAGGGTACTGGGAGTGGGGGAGATCTGTGTGTATTGGGGTGCTGGGCAGTGGTGGGGTCTGTGTGAAGCCCTGTGTAATGGTGGTGGGGCTCTGGGGATGGGTACTGGGCAGTGGGGGTTGGACAGAGCTGTGTGTGTTAGGGTGCTGGGCAGTGGGGTGAGGGAGATATGCGTGTTGGGGTGCTGGGTGGAGGGGGGGGGGAGATCGGGGGTGTTGGGGTGCTGGGCAGTGGGGGTGAGGGAGATCTGCATGTTGGGGTGCTGGGCAGTGGGGTGGGGGAGATCTGTGTGTGTTGGGATGCTGGGCAGTGGGGGTGGGGAGATCTGTGTGTATTGGGGTGCCAGGCAGGGGGGTAGGGGAGATCTCTGTGTGTTGGGATGCTGGGCAGTGGGGGTCTGTGTGAGGCACTGTGTAGTGGGGGGGCTGTGGGGAAGGTTGCTGGGCAGTGGGGTGGGGGAGATCTGTGGTGTTCGGGTGCTCGACAGTGGGGGTGGGGGGTGCTGGGCAGTTGTGGTGGGGCTGAGGGCGTGGAGGTGTTGAGCATCTGTGGTGCGGTTCCTGGCACTGTGCATTTGTGGGGGGGGGGGTGCTGAGCAGAACAGCTCCAGAGGGTGCTGGGGGGGCTGTGTGGCATGGCATGGACCCATCCCTGCAGGGAAGGGGCATGCTGGGGGCACAGGGCTCGGTGGGCCAGTGTGTGTCTGGCAACTGCTGGTTTGTAAATAGTGCCCTGGGCAAAGCGGGGGGGCCTGTGCCATGCCCCATTGTCCTGGCCGGCCCCTCGCTCCAAGGACCGACCTCCCCGCGCCATGTTCCATTGCCCCCATACGGGCCCACAAATATGTTTGGAGCCAGGCACACAAAGACTTAATTCGGCCCTGGTTCTCCTTCCCTGAGACTTTCATTCTCCTCAACAACACAGAGCTTGTCAGACCAGGGGTGGGACCGGTCTACTGGGTGTGTGTCTGGCAACAAAGTCTCATCTATGTGCCTCTTTGTCTCCCTCAGCTCCTCCAGCTCAGCCACTCTGGTCTCCAAAGCCCATACACGGTCTCTGAGGGCCAGGAGCGCCTTGCACCGAATGCACACATACGCCACCCGCCCACAGGGCAGGTAATCATACATGCTGCGTTGGGTGCAATAAACTCAATAGCCCCCATTCTATTGCTGGATTTCTAAGATGGAAGGTGCCGTGTTAACACATTGGCATCACACACACACCCCCAAACCCTCATCTAGACACAGCTTGAGCCTCACAAAGCCGCTCCAGGCAGGTAACCAAATTGGCTAATTACTGTTGGAAAATCGAGCCCGCCACTCATGGTGGGCTTTGGGGTGGAGAAGCGGGGTTGTTAGATCCAGCGATGGACAGTAGCGAGGCCGGGGATATGGAAGGGACTGCCTCAAGCTGCGAGGGCTCCGAGCAGGGAGCAGCGTAGCTGCCAAGGACCAGGGCCGTCTTTACCCATACGCAAAGTACGCAGCTGCGTAGGGTGCCCAGCACAGCTGCATGCTGCTCCAGCCCCTGCTCCGGCTCTTTCCCAGGGCCCCCACGGCTACTCCGCCCCTGCCCAGCCCTGCGACCACTCCCCTGAGCTCTGCAGCAGGGCTGGGCCTGCACTCACCGGCGGGGAGAAGTGCAGAGACTCAGCCCCCGCTGCCAGTGAGTGCTTGGGATGGTTCCCCCCCCCCCACCCTCGAGCCAGCTCCCTCCCCCCCACGGAGGCCAGGGCCCCCCCCGCTCCTGCCCCTCGCGGAGGCCTGGGGCCCCACACACACACACTCTGCAGGGGGGGCTGCGTAGGGACCCAGAATAGCTAGGGACGGCCCTGCCAAGGACCGACGTGTCTCTCAGACAGCCATTGTTCTGCAGGCTAGGCCAGGAGACCCTGTGCTGAGCAGGCGTTTGAGAACAGCCCCCAGCAGAGCACACGGGGTGCATGGAAGGAGACTCGCAGTTGGCGCTATGGATGGAAAGCAACCTAACCCTAACCCTCTATTTCCCCCAGGGTGATGGGGTAAATCATGCCTTGATTCACAGACTCTGACTGCAGTTAGCACCAGGGCAGGGTGGCACCCCACAGTCTGTCAGGGGTGCATTTCCTCATGGACAACAGGAGCTGGTTTTCCATTCTGTCCATGCCACAGCATAGTTTGTTGACTGCAAACAGTGAGATGCAACGTGTCACTCGCAATAGCCTTGTATGGACACTAGATGGCAGCTGCTTCTTCCTAGTGGTGCAAAGGATTATTAACTGCTTTGCTGTTTCTCAGAGCCCTACAGGAAGGAAAATGTCTCTTTCGCAGGAAATTCTGCGATTTCAAAATGTGCTTTTGTTCCACATTTTGGGAGAATTTTGAAATTTCCAGCAACATGAAAATTACCAAAATAAAATTTGTTTCGGATGAGTCAGAACGTTCTGGTTTGTAATATCAAATTGTGCTGTTCCAGTTCAGAATGTTTTATTTTATATGTAACTTAGAACTTAAGATGTAAGTATAATCCTATAGCATCATGGCTGATGTGCTTTATAATTTAATAGACTGGAAAGTAAATTGGGAAAGAAAAAGTCTTTTCAGAAGGAAAAAGGAAATGACACAAAATTTCATCCAAACCAACACAATCCCAGTTTCCATTTCAACGAAACTGCATTTTCCAATCGAAAACTGCGCCATGAGATATTTTTTGAGCAGCTCTATCATTTAGTATTAATTTTATGGTAGCACCTGGGAACCCCAGTCATGGACCAGCACCTCATTGTGGAAACCCTCAGGAAACTTCGTGGTGCCTCTTCGGTCAGTACCCAGACAAAGACACGTCCCCATCAAGGAAATGTGGGGCCAGACCCCCACCTGGTGTAAAGCAGGATCGCTGCCTTGCAGTCAATGGGCCCTGGTTCCCAGCTGGTGTCAAGTGGCCCCGCTCTATTGGAGAAGGAATTTTGATAGGTGTAGGCGTGCCTCAGTTTCCCTCTGGGCTTTGCCTTGCTCTGCACGGAGTATAAACAGTTCTTGGGGCAGAGTGAGAGACTCGGGGTGTCAGGTGATACTGCTGTCTGGGGTGGAACCAATGGATCAGTAAAGACCTGGCTAAAACCGACCCAGATCAATAAAGAAGCTGGAAAGACAACAGGCTAGTAACCAACAAGCAAGAGGACGGGGATTTTCCCACCTCTCTGCAGGGAAGCCGGGCAAAGACCCCAGCTGGAGAACCAAGGGGAAAGATGCCAGCTGGCTGGGTGAAGAACTGGCCTTTGCAGAGAGAGAGAGAGAGAGAGACACACACACACACACACACACCGGGAACTCAGGGCAAAGGGACGGAGACAGAGCCACAGTGGTTTCCAGGGTTGCATGGTTCAAGGCAGCGCGGGCCAGGCTGAACTGTCTCTTATCTCTGCCTCTGACAGCCTGAACAGTGATTACACAGGTTGTGTACTGGGGCGTGATCTGTCTTTGTCACAGATAACAGGTTCTTTTCCTAGGCAGCTACTTTACAGTTAACTGGGAAGCTAGAAGCTGGTTAAAGACACCCAGCAAAAGTATTTAATATAGACAATCAGGGCCGGCTCTAAGTTTTTTGCCGCCCCAAGCAAAAAATTTGCTGCCCCAGGCTCCGAGAGCGCAACTGCTGAAGCAAAAAAAAAAAAAAGGGCAGGAGTGCCGCCCCTTGAAATGCGCTGCGCCAAGCACATGCTTGGTTTGCTGGTGCCTAGAGCCGGCCCTGCAGACAATATCCTGGGCAAGGATCAATACTCAGAACAGGTAGAATAAGCACAGTAAAGTAGATTCTGGCATGGCTCATACTTCCTATCCTGCATTGCACATACTTACAGCTTACGGAGCCCGTTGGAAGCAGAGATGGAGGGGGAAGAGAGCGGTGCCAACCAGAAGGGAGGTCCTGATTCTGTTTAGACTGTCTCGGAGACCCGACAGAGCCAAAGAAATGGGAAGTGGGGGTGGTATTTTATACCCTTTCTTGTGGTAACAGCACGGCCATGAACCGCATTTGATCCTTAACCCTGATCCGCAGCATTTATTTCTTAATTCCTGTATGTAAATGTGGTCTAACGGCTTAGCCATTGCATGGCAACCTAATTGCTAAAGGTCCCCAGCACTCCCATCTTGCAGACTCCTGTGGTATACTGGACCCGTTTGTGGTTACCGGTTTGTCTCTCAGGAGGAGAGTGCAAAATATCTGACCTGGGGCAGGTCATCTCCTTAGATCTACAGTGGTCAGCTACCTCCCAGCCTTCAGCATAACTCCCCCCGCCAGCCATGGAAAATTGCTCTGCCAGAATTTTTGGGGGCAGGTCTATTATTTAGTCTTAATTTTCTAGTACTGCTTAGGAGCCCAGGCATGGACGAGCACCTCATAGCGCTAGGCGCTGTACGTTAGTTATTAGGTGTGTTACGGCAGCACCTGGGAGCCCCAGGCATGGACCAATGCCCCATTCTTCAAGGTCCTGTACATGATTTATTAGGTATATTACGGTAGTGCTAACAGTCCCAGTCATGCCCCAAGACCACATTGTGCTAGGTGCTGTACAAACTCAGAACAGCTCCATCTCACCCCAGGAGCTCCATTCCCCCGGCCCTGAGAACATCCAATACAGCAGAGCAATATGAAAAGGCACATCTGGCACCGGCAGACCAGGTCCCACCTTGTGCCAAGGTCTGCCTGTGTCAGCTGAACTGCGACAAATCCCGAGCTGGGCTCAATCTAGCTCACCTGTGTGTTGGTGCTGGTCACGCAGGTATTAGAATTCCAAACAGCTGTTTGGGGTTTAGACTTTATCGAGTACTTGTGAGTTGCTGGGCACATTAATCTCACTTATAGCATCTGTACCCCATAGTGTACAGGAATATTTGAGCGCAATGGTGTAAATGAACAGACAGAAGAGAGACATTAACTAGTGGGAAGAGCTGATCTCCAACAGAAGGTGTGACATCCTGCCCAACAAAAAAGGTCCATGGATACCTATGGAGCATTGTGGGTTGTTGGAGAGGACAAAAGCCATTGGTTGTTCTGCCCTCCCTCCTCCACCACGAAGACGACTCATAAAAGTAGATTTCTTCCATTAGCGGAGTTTATACTAAGGAGGAAAGGGATAAATATCCCTGACAAGAAGCAACTGGATCTCTGTGCTGCTTGGACTGTGGGAGGCAAGGTTTTCACGGCATAAGCAAGAGATCCCCAGCTGCTTAGCCTGGGTTAGCCTTAAAGATCACATAGAACTTGCTTATTATAGAAGCTTCTATGACCTTTGGAAATTTAAGATTGTAACTGCTTTGTGTATCTATGTTCACCTGCTTTAACCTTGAATATAACTCTCGAGTTTCCTGTACATAGTTTATTATGGGATTGGCTACAAGTGTTGTCTGTGGTGTGAGATCTAAGAAGTTCTTGTCACAGTCTCTGAGCAGGCCCTGCCTCTAGTCACAGCCTGACTTTGCTTTATTGTAACAAAGCTTTGAGCACAACTTTAGCCCAGGCCTCAGACCTTATGGCAGGCCTCTGATACAAGGGCTTATGTTTCAGGCCCTTTCTTTTACGCCTATTATATCAATATCCTCATTTAATGCCAGGCGCTCTAGTTCACCCACCTTATTATTTAGACTTCTAGCATTTGTATATAAGCACTTTAAAAAATTGTCACTTTTTACCTGTTTGCCATTACCTGATTGATCCCACTGAGACAAAGCAGCTACACCTTGTGACTCAGCCAGGCAGGCTGGGACATGCCCATGGACCGAACTCTAAGGCTTCCAGGCCATGTGCTGAATGGCTTGTGTTTGAGACAAAAGAAGCACAAGCCACATGGCAGAGGATATAAAAGGCCCTGGAAACGCCTCCATCCTGTCTTCAATCCTGCTTCTGATCTCTGGAGGAACCTTGCTACAAATTGAAGCTCTGAACAAAGGACTGAATGACCCATCCCAGCTGTGGACGTACTCCAGAGACTTGATTTGAACCTGCATTTTATTCCATCACTGCTACAAGCCTGAATCAAGAAGTTTGCCATTGCTGTAGGCTATTGATTCCATTTAACCAATTCTAGCTCTCATCTCTATCTTTTTCCTTTTATGAATAAAACTTTAGATTTTAGATTCTAAAGGATTGGCAACAGCGTGATTTGTGGGTAAGATCTGACTTGTCTACTGACCTGGGTCTGTGGCTTGGTCCTTTGGGATTGGGAGAAGCTTTTTTCTTTTACTGGGATATTGGTTGTCATTACCATTTGTCCCCATAACACGTGGCACTGGTGGTGATACTGGGAAACTGGAGTGTCTAAGGGAATTGCTTGTGTGACTTCTGGTTAGCCAGTGGGGTAAAACCAAAGTTCTGGCTGGTTTGGTTTGCCTTAGAGGTGGAGAAACCCCAGCCTTGGGCTGTAACTGCCCTGCTCTAAGCAATTTTTCCTGAATTGATACTCTCAGAAGTGTCCCACCAAAGGCAGCATCATTACAGTTGTTCTGCTCTCCCTCCTCCCCCACGAAGATGAGTCATGTAAGTGGATTCCTCCCATCAGTGGAGTTTGCAAAAGGGAGGAAGGGGATGAAAATCCCTGACAAAAAGCAACTGGATGTCTGTGCTTTTTGTACTCTGGGGTGCAAGGTTTTCATGGCATAAGCAAGAGATCCCCAGCTGCTTAGCTCTGGTTAGCCTTAAAGGCGACATAGAGCTCGCTTATTAGGGAAGCCTTATAACTTGTTTGTGTTCTATGTTCACCTGTTTTAACCTTCAAAATAACTCTCATGTTTCCTGTTCCTAGTTAATCGATCTGTACATAGTTTATTATAGGATTGGCTACAAGCATTGTCTTTGGTGTGAGATCTAAGTTGCAATTGACGTAGGGTAAGTAACTGGCCCTTTGGGACTGGGAGTAACCTGAATATTGTTAAGTATCAGAGGGGTAATAAAGGTAACAATTGGAGATATACCAACCTCCTAGAACTGGAAGGGACCTTGAAAGGTCATTGAGTCCAGCCCCCTGCCTTCACTAGCAGGTCTAATTTTTGCCCCAGACCCCCAAGTAGCCTCCTCAAGGATTGAGCTCACAACCATGGGTTTAGCAGGCCAATGCTCAAACCACTGAGCTATCCCTCCCCACCCCACTAAAAATATGGGTAGCTGTGTTAGTCTGGATCTGTAAAAGCAGCAAAGAATCCTGTGGCACCTTATAGACTAACAGACGTTTTGCAGCATGAGCTTTCGTGGGTGAATACCCACTTCGTCGGATGCAAGTCATCCACGAAAGCTCATGCTGCAAAATATCTGTTAGTCTATAAGGTGCCACAGGATTCTTTGCTGCTTTTACTGAATATTGTTGTGATTCTTGGTGTAAAGAACCATCTGTCCCCAAGACAGGCTGACCTGGGTGGCCCACAGATCAGAGCACCTGGGGGACTATCGGTGGCTCCATGTTAAGGCTGGTACAGGCCTGAAGCGGTTACATGGGACAATTGGTTGGGGACAGCTAATTATAGAGCTCCAACCAGCTCAGGGTTTGTGCCGTGCTTCCTGACAGTCTGTCCAGAGATCGGCACTCGCACTCTTCAGCCAGTGCAGGCAGCGTTACAGACCAACCTGGCCACACACCACAAACAATCTTAAGAGAAGCTGCTGTTGGGGGGGGGAAGCTGTATCTGGGGAACCCCTGGTCTAAATGGCTCCAAATTTTGGGTCACTCACCTGATCCAAGGCCTCTATGTACCACAGCAAATTTCAAGGTCATCCGAGGAAGCATGGAGATTTCAGAGCACTTATACCAGAAGAGTTGTCTCAATCTCGCCCTACAATAATGGTCCTTTCTGTGAACCAAGGTGTTTGCAATTGGAGCTGTCTTCTGGGGCTGTAAACCTGGTGATTGGTTGCCAGGTACAGCTTCTGTCAGCCAGGGGAGCAGAGAGCGGGGCTGGGAGCTCTGTCCCCCACCGTGCACTCGGTGACCCCCATCCCTGGGGGATCAGGGCTGTCTGCTCAGGGGATCCTCACCCAGGGAGCAGGAGATGGGGTTTCTAGGGATGGGAAGGGGAGTTCTGGACCTAGTAAAACCCAAGCTGCCACTCAGGCTGCCAGCTGGGAGCCAGACTCAACGATGGGCTGCCCTTGGGGACCCAGCACCTCCAGGGGATGACGTGACACCCCTGATGCACAGACGGAGATAGAAGACCCGGATGCACGGAGAGAGACATGAGGCTCCAGGATGCTCAGAAGCTTTATTGGCGGCAATCGCAGGGCAGAAAATCAGCAAAAAGTGTCACCTTCAGAATGGAACAACCCCAAAGCAGCCCCCAGTGACGGAGCCCTGCGCTCCGAGATCCCCACTGCCCCACCATGGCTATGGTCCATGCCCAGGAATCCCCCCACCACCATCTGAGTAAGGGGCTCCCCACTCTGATCCAGTCTCATGATACAGTCACTGGGCACAATGTGCCCTGCTCCTGTCCACTGTCCCACCCCCACACCCAGCCTCCCTCGCCTTGGGCAGGAATGGCAGTTGAGTTCTAGATCAGAGTTCTGAGCTCACTGGGTGGATGTGGGTTCTGGACTGCAGCTCAGAAACTCCCAGGGATGGGGGTCATGCTCTCAGTTGGAGCATGGCACAAGCTGCGGGGGCTGAAGGTTAAAAATGGAGCTTGAAATGCACTGTGGAGGTGGTAATTCTGGATTGGAGCACACTTGGGGAGAGGGACGGGCTTCTAGATCAGGACACACACACAGGAATGGGGTTCTAGATTGGCACTTGGTGCACAGTTGGGACGTGTTTCTGTTACACTCAGCGAGCCAGAAGCCCATGCAAGGAGGACCAGTGGCAGAGCGAGCTCCACATGCTTCCTGGCTCACCTCCATCATCTACCTCTTCCCAGCCAGGCAGGGGTTGTTTTGGGGGTCCACCGAAGCGCAGTCCCGGCAGCCGTTGTTGTCACAGCGCAGCAGGGGCACGTTGGGCAGCCGGTGCCAGGCATCCAGCAGGTCCTTGCGAGTCACCACAGGCCGCGTATCGTTAACGAAGATTCTCTGGAACACGAAGGCCTTGTAGTTGTTGTCGATGTCCAAGAAGGCGTCGCGGGTCATGTTGAGGATGCTGTAGGGCCCATTTACCACCAGGCACATGCTCGTGCAAGGCGAGTTGAAGGTGAATAAGATCAGGCAGCAGTTCGGTCTGCAGGTCCTGGCCTTGAGCTTGCCCACCAAGCTGTTCTGGCCCCCATTGAGCAGCCGCCACTCGCTGTGCTGCCAGTGAGTCTTCCGACGTCTAGGCCGGGCAGCTACGATAGGCCCGTTATTCGGGATGTACTGGCCACCGGGCATAGTGAGCGCCTGATTCATGGCATTCAGCACTGCCCTGGGCAGCTGCTCCTGCAGGTTGGTGGGTTGGTTACACTTCTCACGGGGCAGGCTCACGACGAAGGCGTATTGAAGTTCACCTAGTGTGAGGGGCCTGAGAGGGATCAGAGCACAGCGGGGTCAGGGGATCCTGGGCTTCCAGCAGCCAGAAGATGCCAAGTAAAAGGGAGAGAAATGGGAATAGACTCCCAAATAGCCTCCTACCTCAAGACTCCATCTCCTTCTGCACCCCAAAATCACCCCTCCCAGTTCAGGTCCCCCTATCTCCACTGCACCCCCAGAATCACCCTTCCTCAGATCTGGGCCCCATCTTCTTACACCTCTGAAAATCACCCCTCCCAGCTGTAGGCTCAGTCTTCCCTCTGTACCCCAGAATCACCACCTCCCGGCTCTGGGCCCCATCTCCCTCTTGCAAACCAATAATCACCCCCTCTCATATCCAGGCTACAGCTCCCTCTGTACCCCTAGAATCACCTCTCCCATCTCCTTCCAGATCCCCCACAATCAGCAACTCCCAGATGGGTCCAGTCTCTCTCTGTTCCCCCATAATCTCCCCTCCCAGCCATAGGCTCCATCTCCCCACAGAACCCCCAGAATCACCCTTCCTCATATCTGGGCCCCACCTCCTACACCCTGAGAATCACCCCTCCCAGGTGTGGGCTCAGTCTTCCCCCTGCACTCCCAGAAACACCCCCTCCTAGCTATGGGCTTCATCTCCCCCTGTACCCCTTTATCTGCCACTCCCAGTTATGGTCTCCATCTCTCCCGGGACCTCCAGAATCACCCCTCTCCCAGCTCTGGGCTCAATTTCCCCTCTGCACCCCAAGAATGGCCTCTCTCCAAGACTAATCTAGTCATCCCAGTCAGAGGTGAGTTCATCACCGGGCACGCTGGGTGCTCTCCGACTACAGTCAGGGTCTGGGCAGTGGTGGGCCCCCTGACCTTGCTGGGCGTCCCTACAAGCCAGTGGGATCCAACCAGGGCCATTCTCTGCTGCTCTTCACAGCTGGGCTACAGGGGCGGGGAAGGACACAGACAAACCCCAGGCCAGTCACTCACTGGTTCACATAATTCACGATCACGCTGAGCGCGGCCGGGTCAATGCTCCCGGCGGTCTCTGGCCCGTAGCAGAGGAGAAGGGGCAGCAGCAGGAATCCAGCCCTGGGCATCTGTCCCGGCACCTGCACAGTACCCCAGAGCATCAGAGCCCCCGAGCCCAGGGCACAAACCCAGAGCCCCCCAACCAACATCCCCTAACCCCTGCTGTGCTACCGACTGGAGAGCGGGCAGGGCACCCCTGGGGCTCCATGGGGCAGCAGGCCGTGGGGAAAAGGGGGAGTCATCAGGGTTTCCATGGGGGGGGCATGAAGCACTCCCCTGGGGATCCATGGGAAGGGGTTAGTGGGGGGCAGAGGAGGCTCACCTGAGGCTCTATGGAGCAGGGGTAATTTGGGGGGAGGTGGGGACTCCCCTGGGGCTCCATGGGGCAGGGGTGATGAGGCAGGAGGGACTCACCTGGGTCTCCATTGTAGGTAGTGGAGGGTCCGTGTCTCTGCTGACAGATGCTCACACTCACTCCTGGTGCGATGGGCTCCGAGCTCTGCTATATGCAGCGCTGCCCCTAGCAGACCCCTGCCCCTGGAGCGCTAGTGCGAGGGCTGCTGGTCACAGACACCGGGATCTGGGGGCAGGTGACAGGGTGGGGAGCTGAACAGGGGCTCTGAGAACTTCCTCCTGATCGCAGCTCAACAGCTGCCCGGGGCAATGGGAAGGGGGGTCACGGCTTGGATCAAACTTTGGCGAGTTACCTCCCCGGGCTGGCACGTCCCACACCACCCTGAGAAAACTTCATGGGGCCTCTGCGGTCAGCGCCCAGACACTGTATGGAAAGGCAAAGAAACGCCCAACTCCAGGAAATGTGGGGCCAGACCCCCACCTGGTGTAAAGCAGGATCACTGCCTTGCAGTCAATGGGCTCAAGTACCCAGCTGGTGTCAATTGGCCCTGCTCTATTGGAGAGGGAATTTGGGTAATATGTGTAATATGTGCTTCTGGGCAGAGCGAGAGACTCGGGGTGTCAGGTCACGCTGCTGTCTGGGGTGGAACCAACGGGTCAGTAAAGGCCTGGCAGAAACCAACCCAGATCAGTGAAGAAGCTGGAAAAACAATGCACTAGCAACCAATAAGCAAGAGGACGGGGATTTTCCCACCTCTCTGCAGGGAAGCCGGGCAAAGACCCCAGCTGGAGAACCGAGGGGAAAGGCATCAGCTGGCTGGGTGAAGAACCGGCCTTTGCAGAGAGAGAGAGACACGCACACACACAGACACCGGGAAATCAGAGCAAAGGGATGGAGACAAAGACAGACCCAAGGTGGTTTTGACAGTCGCATGGTTCAAGGCAGCGCGGGTCAGGTGAGCTCTCTCTTAATCTCTGCCTCTGACAGCCTGGACAGTGATTACACAGGTTGCGAATTGGGGGGTGACCTGCCACAATCACAGATAACAGCTTCTTTTCCTAGGCGGCTTCTTTACAGTTAACTGAGAAGCTGGAAGCTGGTGAAACACACCCAGAAATGGTATTTAATACAGACAATATCCTGGGCAAGGATCAATACACAGAAGGGTTAGAATAAGCACAGTAAAGTAGATTCTGGCATGGCTCATACTTCCCATCCTGCATTGCACATACTTACAACTTATGAAGCCCGCTGGAAGCAGAGATGGAGGGGGAAGAGAGTGGTGCCAACCAGAAGGGAGGTCCTGATTCCGTTTACACTGTCTCGGGGACCCGACGGAGCCAAAGAAATGGGAAGTGGGGGTGGTATTTTATACCCTTTCTTCTGGTAACAGCACGGCCATGAACCGTATTTGATCTTTGACCCTGATTATAATAAGGTCATTAGCTGGCCCAATCCATATGAGGCCTTTGGGGTGTCTGTAATTAAGCATCAAGCATTAATATTCATGATTTGCAACACTTACTTCTTAATTCCTTATTTCTTAGTTCCTGTATGTAAATGTGGTCTAACGGTTCAGCCATTGCATGGCAACCTAATTGCTAAAGGTCCCTAGCACTCCCGTCTTGCAGACTCCTGTGGTGGGCTGGAGCAGTTCATGGTTACCTGTTTGTCTCTCAGGAGGAGAGTGCAAAATATCTGACCTGGGGCAGGTCATCTCCTTAGATCTACAGTGGTCAGCTACCTCCCAGCCTTCAGCATAACTCCCCCCGCCAGCCATGGAAAATTGCTCTGCCAGAATTTTTGGGGGCAGGTCTATTATTTAGTCTTAATTTTCTAGTACTGCTTAGGAGCCCCAGGCATGGACGAGGACCTCATAGCGCTAGGCGCTGTACGTTAGTTATTAGGTGTGTTATGGCAGCATCTGGGAGCCCCAGGCATGGACCAATGCCCCATTCTTCAAGGTCCTGTACATGATTTATTAGGTATATTACGGTAGTGCTAGCAGTCCCAGTCATCCCCTGACACCCCATTGTGTCATCTTAAAGGTGACACAGAGCTGGCTTATTATAGAAGCTCCTATGACCTTTTGAAATTTAAGATTGTAACTCCTTTGTGTATCTATGTTCACCTGCTTTAACCTTGAAAATAACTCATGTTTCCTGTTCCTAGTTAATCGATCTGTACATAGTTTATTATGGGATTGGCTACAAGTGTTGTCTTTGGTGTGAGATCTAAGTTGTTCTTGTCTCATTCTGTGAGCAGGCCCTGCCTCTAGTCACAGCCTGACTTTGCTTTATTGTAACAAAGCTTTGACCACAACTTTAGCAGAGGCCATCAGGTCTTATACAAGGCCTCTGATACAAGGACTTATGTTTCAGGCCCTCTTTCTATTACACCTATTATAGCAATAACCTCATTTAATGTGAGGCACTCTAGTTCACTCATCTTATTATTTAGACTTCTAACATTTGTATATAAGCTCTTTAAAAAATTGTCACTTTTTACCTCTCTGCCATTACCTGATGTAATTGAAAGGGACTCTTTTTCATTGACTGTTTCTTACCATAGATTATTAGAGTTAGAAGGAACCTCAAGAGATCATCTAGTCCAACCCTCTACTCAAAGCAGGACCAACCCCCAACTGGCCCCCTCAAGGATTGAACTCACGAGCCTAGGCTTAGTAGGCCGATGCTCAAACCACTGAGCTATCCCTCCCCTAAGAGTCTATCCATATTTTATCATCTTCTATCCTCTCCTCCTTACTAGGACATACAGAGTCTCCATTAGTAGATCCTCCCCTATGGGACGTCTCTTTCTGAACCACATGCTCCTCCGCTCCTGTCGGCTTCCCCCAACCCTTAGTTTAAAAACTGCTCTAAAACCTTTTTAATGTTAAGTGCCAGCAATCTGCTTCCATTTTGGTTTAGGAGGAGCCCATCCTTCCTGTAGAAGCTCACCCTTTCCCAAAAGTTTCCCCAGTTCCTAATAAATCTAAACCCCTCCTCCCTACACCATTGTCTCATCCACGCATTGAGACCCTGCAGTTCTGCCTGTCTAACTAGCCCTGCGCATAAAACTAGAAGCATTTCAGAAAATGCTCCCATGGAGGTCCTGGGCTATCAATCTCTTACCTAGCAGCCTAAATTTGGTCTCCAGGACCTCTCGCCTATCCTTTCCTACATGTACCATGACCATCAGCTCCTCTCCAGCACTACACATCAGTCTATCTAGATGTCTCGAGAGATCCACAACCTTCCCACCAGGCAGGCAAGTCACCATGTGGTTCTTCCAGTCATCACAAACCCAGCTCTCTATGTTTCTAATGATCGAATCCCCCATAACTATTACCTGTCTCTTCCTAATAACTCCCCTCCCCCGCAAAGGTATGCTCAGTGCAAGAGGACACCACAACACCATCTGGAAGGAGGGCCCCAACTATGGGATCGTTTCCCTCTGCTCCAGTTGGATGTTCTCCTTCCCTGAGACTTTCATCCTCCTCAACAGCACAGAGGCCATCAGACCGGGAATGGGACCATTCTACTGTGTCCCGGAAAGTCTCATCTATGTGCCTCTCTTTCACCCTTAGCTCCTCCAGTTCAGCCATTCTGGCCTCCAAAGCCCATACACAGTCTCTGAGGGCCCAGAGCTCCTTGCACCGAATGCACACATACGCCACCAGCTTATAGGGCAGGTAATTATACATGCTGCATTGGGTGCAATAAGCTGTAGAGCCCCCACTCTGTTGCTGGACTTCTAAGATGGGAAAGTCCAACACTGGCATCACACACACACACCCCCCCCAAACCCTCATCTATACCCTGCTTTATCCGCACAAAGCCCTGACCACCCGCCCTCTGAAAATCAGACCACTCCAGGGCAGGCAACCAAATTGGCTAATTATTTTGGAAAATCGAGGCCGCCACTCATGGTGGGCTTTGGAGCAGAGGAGCGGGATTGTTAGATCCAGGGATGGACAGTAGCAAGGCCAGGAATGTGAAAGGGACTGCCTCAAGCTGAGAGGGCTCTGAGTATGAAGTAGCGTAGCTGCCAAGGACCGATGTGTCTCTCAGACAGCCATTGTTCTGCAGGCTAGGCCAGGAGACCCTGTGCTGAGTAGGCGTATGAGAACAGCTCCGAGCAGAGCACACGGGGTGTGCATGGAAGGAGACACGCAGTTGGCATTCTGGATGGAAAGCAAGCTGTAATCAGAGCGTCCCTCTATTTCCCCCAGGGTGATGGGGTAAATCATGCCTTGATTTACTGCTTTGACTGCAGTTAGCACCAGGGCAGGGTGGCACCCCACAGTCTATCAGGGGTTAATTTCCTCATGGGCAACAGGAGCTGGTTTTCCATGCCATAGTATAGTTTGCATTGACTGCAAACAGTGAAATGCAATGTGTCACCCGCAATAGCCTTGTATGGACACTAGATGGCAGCTGCTTCTGCCTAGTTGTGCAAAGGATTATTAACCGGTTTGCTATTTCTCAAAGCCCTACAGGAAGGAAAATGTCTCTTTCGCAGGAAATTCTGCGATTTCAAAATGTGCTTTTGTTCCACATTTTGGGAGAATTTTGAAAGTTCCAGCAACATGAAAATTTCCAAAAATAAAATTTGTTTCGGGTGAGTCGGACTGTTCGGTTTAGTAACACTGAATTGTGTTGTTCCAGTTTGGAATGTTTTATTTTATATGTAACTTAGAACTTAATATGTAAGTATAATCCTATAGCATCATAGCTAATGTGCTTTATAATCGAATAGACTGGAAAGTAAATTGGAAAAGAAAAGGTCTTTTTGGAAGGTGTTCAAGGTGAATAAGATCAGGCAGCTGCTCCGGCCGTAGGTCCTGGCTGTGAGCTGGGCCACAAGGCTGTTTGGGCCGGAGAGCAGATGCCACTCGCTGTGCTCCCGTGTATTTCCTACTCGGTGTAATCACTGCCTTTGGCCGGGTGGCCACGATGTTCCCGTTGGGTGGGTTGTGTTAGCCAAAAGGGCTCGTTTCCCCCTGGAGCTTACCTAATTACACCAAGGAGGCACGGAGACAGGAAGACGAGTACCACACCCTTTATTGATCGGTCAGCTGAGCGGGTGTTCTCGTCCCGGCTAGTGCCCGAGAGAGACACACCTTACATGGCCAGATGGGCCTACCTTTATACCCAGTAACAAACAACTTAGCCTACGTTCGTCTATGTCATTTGGTTGACCTGTAGAACCTGTACATGTATCTGTTAGGGGATAATTGGGTACGCAGGATGCATATATCATTTTGTGGGGGACACAAGATACATACAGCTGTTGAGGATACATTTGTCATTCTGAAGGGCACAGCTGTTGAGGATACATTTATCACGATAAGGGGAAGAGAGGATACATCTATTGACCCTTTGTACTAAATACTTTGGAGACTTACATGGGAACACAGCTGCATACTCTTGGGGAGCCAACATATACTTGGGGAGCCAAACAAAACTGATAAGCGAAATAGCTGACTTAGGTAGATACACGGCCTTCAGTCTAATGAGTTCTGTAAGCTTTCCAACACGGTTTGGGCAAGCATAGCATAACTTTGGTTCACTCAGGCCTAATACAAAAAGGCTTCATTAGCACTATGATTTTCCAACAGTTGTACAGGACATTGGACGGGCCAATTGTCTCTCTCATGTCTGCCAGCTGGGTCATGGGCAGATAGGTGGCCACGTTCTGGGGGTTGCTGCAGGTGATATGGAGCGGTGTGGCGACGAAGGCGTATTGCTTGTTAACTCGACCATAACTGAAAGAGGGCAGGACACAGAGGGTCTGAGCCAGCAGATGCCAAGTAAAAGGGAGAGAGAGGGAAATAGGAACCAAAAATACCCTCCCTCTTCTCAGACAGAGACCAACACCTACAAGATCTTCACCAAGCATTCTCAAAACTACGATACCTGCATGAGGAAATAAGGAAACAAATCAACAGGGCCAGAAGTGTACCCAGAAGCCTCCTGCTACAAGACAAGCCCAAGAAAGAAACCAACAGGACTCCACTGGCCATCACATCTAGTCCCCAGCTAAAACCCCTCCAACGCATCATCAGGGATCTACAACCCATCCTGGACAATGATCCCTCGCTTTCACAGACCTTGGGAGGCAGGCCAGTGCCCTCTTCTAGCAGTTGAGGTGTGAACACCAAGGGAGGAGAAACTGCTTTTGTAGTTGGCTAGCCATTCACAGTCTTTGTTTAATCCTGATCTGATGGTGTCAAATTTGCAAATTAACTGAAGTTCAGCAGTTCTTCTTCGAGTGATTGCTCCTATGCATTCCAGTCAGGTGTGCGCGCCGCGCGTGCACGGCTCTCCGGAACATTTTTACCCTAGCAACTCCGGCGGGCCGGCTGGCGCCCCCTGGAGTGGCGCCGCTATGGTGCCTGTTATATACCCCAGCCGGCCCGTCCGCTCCTCAGTTCCTTCTTACCGCCCGTGACGGCCAGTTGGAACTGTGGAGTGCTCTCTGTCCTCCACAACCCTAGCTCTCGCTACTTTTTCTGTACATAGTTTTTTCATTACTTAGTGTAGATAGTTTGTTCAGTTAGTTAGATAGTTTTAGGATTAGGATAAGGGGGGTTTCCCCCCCTTTTCCTCTACCGGTGCGGGCTCATGCCCAAGGCACCGGGCTTTAAGCCCTGCGCATCTTGCCAGCGGCATATGCCGGTCGGGGATCCGCACGACTCCTGTCTCCGTTGCCTCGGGGAGAGTCACAGGACAGATAAGTGCCCTATCTGTTCGGCATTTAAGCCCCAGATGCGTAAGGAGCGGGACATTCGCCTGAAGCAGCTCCTGATGGAGGCATCGCTCCAGCCCCCGGCACCAACCGTGCTGGCACCGAGGGCTTCATCGGCGCGTAGCGCACCGGCGGCCCCAAGCCGCTCCGGCACCGAGGCTCCCCGACCTCAGCCAGCGGCACCAGCGACCTGGCACCGCTCCCTCTCGCCTTCTAGGAAGCGTAAGCCGGCGAAGGCAGCTGCAAAGACCCACACTCAGGGTCAAGAAGCCCAGCCAATACCACCACCTACGGTACCGGCTGTGACCGTGCACAGGACGTGCACCGTGCCGTTGCCTCCGGCGCCGCATGGGCCATGCTCCCCGGCGCCGACCGCGGTTGAGCTGCAGCTGCCATCCACACCTGAGACTTTCTCAACGGCGCGGGAGCTCATAGAGCTCACAGAGGCACCGAGCCTCCGGCCCCCGGCACCCCCGGTGCGGGCTGTTGTATCGGCGGGAAAGCCGGCGATGATGACTCGGCCCCCTTCTCCGGACGGACGGCACAGACGGCGCTCCCGGTCCCGGTCTCGTTCCCAGTCCCGACGGAGGTCACCGTCCCGCCGCTCCAGATCCCGGCACCGCTCGCCATCACGGTACCGGTCGCCGTCTCGACGCCGGTCGCAGTCCCGGTACCGTTCAACATCGCGGTACTGGTCGCACTCCCGGCGTCGCTCCAGGTCCCGATCGCCTTTGCGTCGGCACCGACGTAGGTCCGCTTCCCGGTACTGTGCCCGGCACCGTGACTCTCGCAGCCGCTCCCGGCACCGCCGGTCCAGATCCCGGTCAAGCTCCCGGCACCGGTCGAGCTCCCGGCACCGCGGCGGACGTTGGCCTCGGTCACCATCCCAGTACCGTGATGACCGGCACTGATCCTCGGCACCGTCCAGGGACAGGCTGCCACTTTCGACAGCGCAGTCCATCAGTGCCTCTACACCCCCTTGGCCATCTCGCCCCGCATTGGTCGCATTGGGGGCAGGCAGCAACGGGTACCTCCCGCCTGCTCCACATGGTCAACTTCAGGGTGCACAGCAGTGGGGCTTCTGGGTCCCCTGGGCCCATTACGAGACTCAGGGGGTGCCTGTCCCCCCAAGGGCCCCTGCCTCCGAGCGCAGGGTACCAGAGGCCACCTTAAGTAGACCGCCCCCTTCGCCACCAGGTTCGGTTTCTATACCGCCTGACCCCCAGAGGCATCTTCAGCCCGAGCCAGCCGACCAACCGCTAGAAGATCCATCTACGGAGGCTGTAGTCCAGGGCTTATCCTCGTCGTCGTCTCCAGACGAGGCGGTGGCCGGAGCATCTGCCACAGATCCACCACCAATAGACTTGAGGGCCCACCAAGACTTGCTTCGCCGCGTGGCAAAGGCCATCGATCTCCCCGTGGCGGAGGTCCAGGAGGACGAGGACCCAGTGACGAACGTCATTGGAGCGGAGGCTCCAGTACGGGTGGCCTTACCATTCATCCGTACGATCCAAAAGAACGCCACGACAATCTGGCAGTCACCGGCGTCCGTCCCTCCTACTGCCTGCGGGGTCAAGCGAAAGTACTCCGTCTCCCCCACGGGATATGAGTATTTGTATACTCACCCGGCCCCAGACTCATTGGTCGTACAGTCGGTCAACGACAGGGAGAGGCATGGTCAGCCCGCCCCAATGCCGAAGTCTAAGGAGGCGAGGCGGATGGATCTGTTGGGCCGCAAGGTCTACTCTGCTGGCGGTCTGCAACTTCGGATCGCCAATCAGATGGCTCTCCTCGCCAGGTACGCCTATGACATCATGGTGTCCCTGGCGAAGTTTACAGAACTGCTCCCAACAGCCTCCCGCCAGGAGTTCTCGGCGCTGTTGGACGAAGGGAAAAAATCTTCCAGGTCCCCCATCCAGGCCGCTCTTGACTCCGCGGACTCGGGAGCAAGGACCCTGGCCTCAGGAGTGACTATGAGGCGCATCTCCTGGCTGCAGTCCTCCACCCTACCACCGGAGGTGCAGTACACGCTGCAGGACCTGCCTTTTGATACTCAGGGCCTGTTCTCGGAAAAAACTGATTCCCGGATCCAGACCCTGAAGGACGGTCACATAGCCATCCGCACTCTCGGGATGCATACACCGGCAACACAGCGCAGGTCCTTCAGGCAGCAACCCTCCCGGCCTTTCGCCCAGCCACGGTACCGTCCCTACAACACCAGGCGGCCTGGCCTAAATCGCCGTCGACCATCCGGCAACAGACGCAACCAGGCCCAGGCCCCTTCCAAGGCCCCCCAAGGGTCCAAACAGGCCTTTTGATGGGACGCCCGAGGACGGCCGATCACTCTCCCTACCGGATCCTACCCTTTTGTTTTACAACCGCTTTTCCCATTTCTTTTCGGCGTGGTCCCAAATAACAACGGACAACTGGGTGCTTCAAACAGTCCAGTCGGGATACCGCCTTCAGTTTGTTTCGCCCCCCCCTTCCCACCCACCCTCCCTGTCCCTCTTCAGGGACCCCTCTCACGAGCAACTCCTCTTACAAGAGGTCCAGTCTCTGTTGAGCGTGGGTGCCATAGAGGCAGTGCCTCAAGACAGGCGGGGCAGGGGATTCTATTCCCATTATTTTCTCATCCCCAAAGCGAAAGGAGGGCTACGTCCTATCCTGGACCTTCGAGAGCTGAACAAATATCTGCTCAAGCCCAAGTTTCGCATGGTCACCCTGGGGACCATCATTCCCTCTCTGTATCCGGGAGACTGGTTTGCCGCCCTCGACATGAAGGACGCCTACTTCCATGTCGCGATCTACCCTCCCCATCGACGCTACCTACGTTTCGTGGTGAACAACGCACACTACCAGTTCGCAGTGTTGCCATTCGGCCTATCCACCGCACCGAGGGTGTTTACCAAGTGCATGGCAGTGGTTGCCGCAGCCCTCCGCCGTCGTCAGATACACGTCTACCCGTATCTCGACGACTGGCTGGTTCGCGGAACGTCTCGGCGGCTGGTAATGGACCAGATGACAGAAATCCTGTCTCTATTTCACCGGCTCGGTCTTCTCATCAATGCCGAGAAGTCCTCCTTAATTCCGTCGCAACGGGTGGAGTTCATTGGAGCGGTTCTTGACTCCAAGTTGGCCAGGGCCTGCCTACCGCGCTCTCGGCACCAGACACTGGTCTCCATCATTCAAGACCTCGTCACCTTTCCTACCACGACGGTGAGATCCTGCCTCCGCCTCCTGGGCCACATGGCATCCTGTACGTATGTCACTGCGTACGCGCGGCTCCACCTTCGCCCGTTCCAGTCCTGGCTAGCGTCGGTGTACCGCCCGCATCGAGACCCGGTCGACATGGTGGTCACGGTCACCAAGCCAACCCTCGAGTCCCTCAGCTGGTGGCTAGACCCAGACGTCGTGTGTGCGGGAGTCCCGTTCCACCCTCCTCGCCCATCCGCCACTCTGACCACGGATGCCTCAGCGCTCGGCTGGGGGGCTCACCTGGGCGACCTTCACACCCAAGGTCTTTGGTCACCCCAAGAGCTCGCTCTGCACATCAACATCCGCGAGCTGCGAGCGATCCGTTTGGCGTGTCACACCTTCCGCACCCGCCTGCAGGGCCGCTGCGTGACAGTGTTCACGGACAACACGACAGCGATGTTCTACGTGAACAAGCAGGGCGGAGCCCGCTCCTCCCTCCTCTGCAAGGAAGCGCTGCTCCTGTGGGACTTCTGCGTGACCCACTCAATTCACCTGGAAGCGTCCTTTCTTCCGGGAGTGCAGAACACGCTGGCCGACCATCTCAGCAGGTCGTTCCTCTCCCACGAGTGGTCCCTCCGTCCAGATGTCGTGCACACAATCTTCCGGAGGTGGGGGTTTCCCCAAGTAGACCTATTCGCCTCCAAGGAGAACAGGAAGTGCCACCTGTTTTGCTCGTTCCGGGGTCACTCGCCAGGCTCCCTGTCGGACGCCTTCCTTTACTCCTGGAAGGATCACCTCCTCTACGCCTTCCCTCCGTTCCCGCTCGTACACCGAGTGCTACAGAAGCTGCGGAGGGACAGAGCCCACGTCATACTCGTCGCTCCGGCCTGGCCGAGGCAGCACTGGTACACCCTGCTGCTTGAGCTCTCCGTTCGGGATCCCATCCCCCTTCCATTGTGGCTGGACCTCATCACGCAGGACTTCGGCAGACTCCACCATCCGAACCTGCAGTCCCTCCATCTTACAGCTTGGTACCTGCATGGTTGACCCACGCGGAGAGGGACTGTTCGGCGGCGGTACAGCGAGTGTTGCTAGAGAGTAGGAAGCCTTCCACTCGCTCCACCTACCTTGCGAAATGGAAGCGGTTCGCGCTTTGGTGTGACCAACGAAGCCTCAATCCCTTCGTAGTCCCTATCCCTACCATCCTGGACTACCTCTGGTACCTTAAGGAGCAAGGTCTGGCGGTCGCCTCCTTGAGGGTACACTTGGCAGCAGTGTCCGCCTTTCGTCCACCTACGGGAGGTCGGTCTGTCTTCTCCAACCAGATGGTTTCCCGCTTCCTTAAAGGCCTGGACCACTTGTACCCGCCCGTGCGGCGTCCTGCCCCGACCTGGGATTTGAACCTCATTCTGGCCAGGCTTATGGGACCGCCCTTCGAGCCTCTGGCCACGTGCTCTCTGCTCTACCTCTCCTGGAAGACAGCCTTCCTCGTCGCAATTACATCAGCGAGACGAGTCTCTGAGCTCCGTGCTCTAATGGTTGGTCCACCATACACCGTCTTCCACGGAGACAAGGTGCAGCTTCGACCACACCCGGCCTTCCTCCCTAAGGTGGTGTCGGCCTTCCACCTCAACCAGGAGATCTTCCTCCCGGTCTTCTTCCCGAAGCCGCATGCCTCACCTCGTGAGCAACAGCTGCACACCCTGGACGTCCGCAGGGCGCTTGCCTTTTACATCGAGCGGACGAAGCCCTTCCGACGTTAGACCCAACTGTTTATAGCAGTCGCCAACCGCATGAAGGGCGAGCCGGTCTCCTCGCAATGAATTTCCTCATGGGTTATGACATGTATTCAGACGTGCTACGAGCTTGCTCGCGTGCCACCATGCCGACTCACTGCTCACTCGACGAGAGCGCACGCCTCGTCAGCCGCCTTCCTGGCCCATGTCCCCATCCAGGACATCTGTAGAGCGGCTACCTGGTCTTCTGTCCACACCTTCGCCTCCCACTACGCGTTGGTGCAGCAATCACGAGACGATGCAGCCTTCGGCTCCGCAGTATTACACTCCGCGACGTCTCACTCCGACCCCACCGCCTAGGTAAGGCTTGGGATTCACCTGACTGGAATGCATAGGAGCAATCACTCGAAGAAGAAGAGACGGTTACTCACCGTAGTAACTGTTGTTCTTCGAGATGTGTTGCTCCTATCCATTCCAGACCCGCCCTCCTTCCCCACTGTCGGAGTAGCCGGCAAGAAGGAACTGAGGAGCGGACGGGCCGGCTGGGGTATATAACAGGCGCCATAGCGGCGCCACTCCAGGGGGCGCCAGCCGGCCCGCCGGAGTTGCTAGGGTAAAAATGTTCCGGAGAGCCGTGCACGCACGGCACGCACACCTGACTGGAATGGATAGGAGCAACACATCTCGAAGAACACCAGTTACTACGGTGAGTAACCGTCTCTTTCTCTTTGGAGTCTGGTCTTGAAGTTTTTTTGCTGTAAGATGGCTACCTTTACATCTGCTATTGTGTGGTCAGGGAGGTTGAAGTGTTCTCCTACAGGTTTTTGTATATTGCCATTCCTAATATCTGACGTGTGTCCATTTATCCTTTTACGTAGGGACTGTCCAGTTTGGCCGATGTACATAGCAGAGGGGCATTGCTGGCACATGATGGCATATATAACATTGGTGGACGTGCAGGTGAATGAACCAGTGATGATGTAGCTGATCTGGTTAGGTCCTGTGATGGTCACGCTGGTGTAGATATGTGGGCAGAGTTGGCATCAAGGTTTGTTGCATGGATTGGTTCCTGAGTAAGAGTTGTTATGGTGCGGTGTGTGGTTGCTGGTGAGAATATGCTTAAGGTTGGCAGGTTGTCTGCCTCATCCTCCCTGATTGAACTAACCTCATTATCTCCAGACTGATCCTTGCCTGCATATTTACACCTGCCTCTGGAAATTTCCTTTACATGCGTGTGATGAAGTGGGTATTCACCCATGAAAGCTTATGCTCCAATATTAGTCTTTAAAGTGCCACAGGACTCTTTGTTGCTTCCTCCCTCCTCTGGGGCCCATCTCCCCCTGCACCCGCAGAATCAAGATGTTGCGTAATCTAATGCAGGGGTCAGTGCATCCCTGGCATGCTGGGTGCTCTCTGCCCTCGTTTTGGTGTCTCTAGTGCCTGGCACAATAGCAGCCCCCAGCTCTCAGGTGGGGTCTGGGCAGAGCTGGGCACAGTAGGGCACCCCTGACCTTGCTGGGCGTCCCTACAAGCCAGTGGGATCCATCCAGGGACATTCTCTGCTGCTCTTCACAGCTGGGCTACAGGGGTAGGGAAGGACAGAGACAAACCCCAGGCTGGTCACTCACCAGTTCACATGATCCACGATCACGCTGAGCGTGGCCAGGTTGATGCTCCTGACAGTCTCTGGCCCGAAGCAGAGGAGAAGGGGCAGCAGCAGGAGTCCAGCCCTGGGCATCCATCCCAGCACCTTCACAGGACCCCACAGTGTCAGCACCCCTGAGCCTGGGCACAACCCAGAGCCACTAACCCACATCCTCTAGCCCCTGGTGTGCTACCGACAGGAGTGGGGGCAGGGGGAGACCCCTGGGGTCCCATGGGGCAGCAGGCAGTGGGAGGAAAGGGGGGAGTCATCAGGGGGCAGGAGGAGGGGTGGCATGAAGCACTTCCCCAATGCTCCATGGGTCAGGGAAGGTGGGAGTCATGGGGGACTTCTCTTGGGTTCCATGTGGCAGGGGACATGGGGGGCAGGCAGCTTCCCTAGGATTCCATGGGGTAGGGGTAGTGGGGGGCAAAGGGGACTCACCTGAGGCTCTATGAGGTAGGGGACTGTAGCATGTGGGTGCTCCAGGCATGAACCAGGATCCCATTGTGCTGGCTCCACTTCTGAGGACGGGCGAGAGGAGAGAACGTCATAAGGCCAACGCCTCACACCCTCCCCCAGCAATGGCTACACCTGCAAGACAGGCAATCACATTTGCAAACCAAGGATCGGACTTGATTCCCAAGTGAGAAGCCATAAAAACAAATACACCCAGAACAGGGCAACGCTAGCTGAACACTCGTCCATTGAAATTATGGGAAAATCCAAAAACAATGGTAATGCCTGGGAGCCCCCAGTCATGGGCCAGGACCCGATTGTGCTCCCTGCTGTATGTTATTTATTAGGTGTATTATGGTAGCTCCTAGGAGAACCAGTCATCCCCTGAGATCCTATTGTGTTAGGTGCTGCACAAACTCAGTGCAGCTCCATCTCACCCCGGGATCTCCATTCCCCTGGCCCTGAGAACATCCAATACAGCAGAGCAATCTGCAAAGACACGGCAGATGATTCCCCCATTGCAGGTGTGACGCTGACAGACCAGGTCCCAGCTTGTGCCAAGGTCCACGTGTCTCAGCTGAACTGTGACGAATCCTGAGCTGGGCTGTCTGGCTCACCTGTGCGTTGGTGCAGGCAGGGGCGGCTCCAGGCCCCAGCACGCCAAGCGCGTGCTTGGGGCGGCATGCCGCGGGGGGCGCTTTGCCGGTCCCTGGGAGGGCGGCAGGCGGCTCCGGTGGACCTCCCACAGGCATGCCTGCAGAGGGTCCGCTGGTCCCGCAGCTTTGGTAGAGCATCCGCAGGCATGCCTGCGGGAGGTCCACCGGAGCCGCGGGACCAGCGGACCGTCTGCAGGAGGTCCACCGGAGCTGCGGGACCGGCGACCGGCAAAGCGCCCCCCGCGGCGTGCCGCCGTGCTTGGGGCGGCGAAATTGCTAGAGCCACCCCTGGGTGCAGGTCACGCAGGTATTAGAATTCCAAACAGCTGTTTGGGGTTTAGACTTTATCGAGTGCTTGTGAGTTGCTGGGCGCATTAATCTCACATATAGCATCTGTACCCCATAGTGTACAGGAATATTTGAGCATCACAGTGCGAATCACCAGACAGAAGAGAGACATTCACTAGTGGGAAGGGCTGATCTCCATCAGAAGGTGTCACGTCCTGCCCAACAAGAAAGGTCCATTGACACCAATGGACCATTGTGGCTCATTAAAGAGGGCAAAGGCCATTGGTTGTTCTGCCCTCCCTCCTCCCCCACAAAGATGAGTCATGTAAGTGGATTCCTCCCATCAGTAGAGTTTGCACAAGGGAGGAAGGGGATGAAAATCCCTGACAAGAAGCAACTGGATCTCTATGCTGCTTGGACTCTGGGGAACAAGGTTTTAAAGCCATAAGCAAGAGTTCCCCAGGTACTTAGCTCTGTTTAGCCTTAAAGGCGTCATAGAGCTCGCTTATTATAGAAGCTTCTGTTACCTTTGGAAATTTAAGATTGTAACTCCTTTGTGTATCTATGTTCACCTGCTTCAACCTTCAAAATAACTCTTGTGTTTCCTGTTCCTAGTTAATCAATCTGTACATAGTTTATTATAGGATTGGCTACAAGCGTTGTCTTTGGTGTGAGATCTAAGGTGCAATTGACGTAGGGTAAGTAACTGGCCCTTTGGGACTGGGAGTAACCTGAATATTGTTGTGATTCTTGGTATAAAGGACCATCTGTCCCCAAGACAGGCTGACAGATCTGAGGACCCGGGGGACTATTGGTGGCTCCATGTTAAGGCTGGTACGGGCCTGAAGAGGTTACATGGTATAATTGGTTGGGGACAGCTAATTACAGAGCTTCAGCCAACTCAGGGTTTGTGCCCTGGTTCCTGACAGTCGGTCCAGAGATCGGCACTTCAGCTAGTGCAGGCAGCATTACAGACCAACCAGGCCACAACACCGCAAACAATCTCAAGAGGGCTTTGGGGTGTCCATAATTAAGCATCAAGCATTAATATTCAGGATTTGCAGCACTTATTTATTTCTTAGTTCCTGTATGTAAATGTGGTCTAACGGCTCAGCCATTGCATGGCAACCTAATTGCTAAAGGTGCCCAACACTCCCGTCTTGCAGAATCCTGTGGTGGGCTGGATCTGTTTGTGGTTACCTGTTTGTCTCTCAGGAGGAGAGTGCAAAATAGGGTGACCAGATGAGAAGAAGAAAATATTGGGACACATGGGGGGGCGGGGTCAACTGGCAGAGGAAAAAAAAAAGATTGGTCGGGACGCGGGACAAACACCTAAATATCGGGAGGGTCCCAATTTTATCAGGACATCTGGTCACCGTAGTGCAAAATATCTGACCCGGGGCAGCTCATCTCCTTAGATGTACAATATTCACTACCTCCCAGCCTTCAGCATAACTCCCCCAACCAGGCCTTGTGCTAATGCGACGGGCATTTAATCCTAGCAATCTTAAGACCCCATTTCTTTATGTACACCTATTAGCCTCCCATGTATGTTCCAAGCTAAGAAGCAACACCCCTGGTAAATCTTATACGCCAATGTCATTTTACCTCCAGCGAGTATAAACATACCCGTGAGACAGGGTCTGAGCTCATAAGATCAGGTCAGGGCTCAACACCCCCTAGCCCAAGGACATAAAGATTCTATAGCAGGTGACTAATCCATTGTTTTGTTGTTTGAAAAGGCTGCCTGGGTGTCCCGCTGTCTGGAGCAGCTCACAGCTGTGAGTGCCGACTACAGGGCAGACTGTCAGAAAACAGGGCAAGCACCCCAAGCTGGTGGTGTGTTCTATAATTAGATTTCCCCAAGCCAGTAACCAATGAGAACTCCTGGATCACTGTACCCGTCTTACCATGGAGTCACAGACAGTCTTCTTAGCCTTTCCAGTGTCTCTTGCCACCCAGACAAACTGGGCTTTGTGATAAAATGGTCACTTACACCAAACATCATATCACATCAAATTGCTCCCATTCCCAAGAGACCAGTCACTTACCCCAGATCAACTGGTTCTCCAAATCTTATACCAAAGACAACGCTGGCTGTAAAGGTTTATTAGCTAAGAAAAGGGGTTGATAGTTACTGAGAGGTAAAGCAGATAAAATATATCTACAGACGAGCCACAGTTTGTAATCCCAAATAGCAGCAGTGGTGTAATAAACTGTCAGTTTCTCAAAAGTCTTTTCAGGATACCCAGATCGTCTCTGGGGATTTCCGCTTTGCATGTGGTGCACTTCCCTGTAAGAGTCCAAACAGTCCAGAGATGCAGGATTTTTTCCTTGAATCCATCTTTATTGCTTCTTCTCACAGAAAATGAGCTGACAGGGTTGCTACCTGCGTGGCTTTTCCTTTGATGATGAAAAGCAAGTAATGCATTTAAAGCCTTTGACTTCCCATCAACATACACAAAGACCACTCACCTGGAAACTAGCACTTTTCTGTTCCAGTTCTTCATTTGCATTCCACAAGGCTTCATTTGGTGGGCTGTTTGGTTACAGGGGCTCACACAATGTAAATGTTTGCTGCTATATTATAACGGGATATAGATACGTGAAAATAAGGCAAGTAACATCCCATGTGTTTTCAGGATTTAAACCCGAAACACACGGGTATACATTTAACAATCACTTTGATCTACACTAACACACAAGTGAATTGGCCTGGTGCTCTGCCATGAGCTGGCACCTGGTCTGCCAGCATCACAGTGGGGTTGTTGAAAATATTCTCTGGGAGCGTTTTGCCCTGCGGGGACAGTACAAGCTTCCTGCAGGAGTCTGGCTGGACTGGAGTCACTGCAGGCAGCCACGGATATAAACAGGGGAGGCCGATGCCGAAGGCCCAGTCTCAGAGGCCACGGGCCTACCCCTGTGGAAGCATGTGGGTCCTTGGGGCCCAGCCTGTTGTGTATTTGATTGTCCTGGTAATAGCCCCTTGTTGTTGCTATGGCAACTGAGTTAGCTTATTAGGGGATAGCCCAGCTGGTTTTGGCTGGTTTGGTTAGTTCAGTGGGTGTAAATAAATGGTTGCTTTTTAAGGCTCACAGCTCTCTGGTCTCCAGTGATTCCTTCCTAAACCTGCTGCCCCCAAGGATACAACAAGGTGGCGACGAGGGTGGGATCCCTGTGCTGCCCCAGCAACAGAAGGAAGTAGAAGTGAAGGTGAAGAAAAAAAAAACTACCAAACTCTTTTAGCTGCTGCTTGTTGACACTGACTGTGCAACCTGAAACTAAAGCCGTGGCTACAGGTACAGGGCCACTGGAACCTTTCGAGGAGAATATAGAGCAGTGGCATGTGTATACTGAGCGTTTTGAGCTTTTTGTTATTGCAAATGACATTACAGAAGTGAAGAAGGTGCCAATATTCTTATGTGTTGTAGGGGCTAAAACCTACTCCCTGCTACGCAGCTTCCTACACCCTGTGAAGCCTGAGACCAAATCTTACAGCGACATTGTGGAAATCCTGGGGTCCCATTTTCCCCCAAAACCACTGGCAATTGCTGAAAGATATCGGTTCCACAAAAGAGACCAAAAAGAAGATGAAACAGTTGTACAATTTGTAGCAACTTTGAGAAAGCTAGCAGAACACTGTGAATTTAAGGAGATGTTAAATGATGCCCTGCGTGACAGGTTAGTGTGTGGCCTGCACAGTGAAGCTATATGGAAGCGCCTATTGACAGAGGCTCAGCTTACCTTACAGAAGGCCGTTGATATTGCTGTCTCCATGGAACTGGCTACAAAGGAGGCACAATCCATCGGTGCATCCCCTAGGGTGCAAAAAGTGTCACAAGAACCTATCCACAAAACTGTGGGGAGTCAGGAATGTTACCACTGTGGTAAGCCGGGTCACCAGGCATCAGAATGCTGCTGTAAGGACCTGGTGTGTCGACACTGTGGCAAAAAGGGACACATCGATTGTGCCTGTAAACAAAAGAAAAAGAGGCCTGGGGTCTGGCCGACCAAAAGGGGAACCCTGCATACCCTAGAGCAGACCCAGGATGATCAAGGTGACACCTCATCGCAAGAAGAAGTGCCACTGCATGTTTTGTCTTTGGCAGTGGGCTCACATGAATACTGGGTAACCCCGTTGTTGGATGGCAAACCTATACGCATGGAACTGGACACCGGTGTAGCTGTCTTGCTGGTCCCCGAGACTGTGTATAAAGAAAAGCTACAGCATCTTCCGCTTAAGGCAACAAAAACTGTTCTGAAGACGTATATGGGAGAAGCTGTGCCCATGTTGGGCACTACTGATGTTAAGGTGGAGCTCAATGGACAGTCTGCTAAATTGTCACTGTTTGTGGTGAGAGGTGACTACCCAGCCTTAATGGGTAGGTCTTGGCTTGGGAAGATTCAGCTGAACTGGGCAGAAGTTCACCGGATGACTAAAGAAGAAACCAGTCTAACCCCTATACGAAGGAAACATGCTGCTGTTTTTGGAGAGGATCTGGGAAGTATGAAGGGAATCACTGTGACATTGAACATTAAACCTGACAGTCAACCAAAATATCTGAAAGCCAGAACTGTGCCATATGCCATCAGGCCAAAAGTTGAAGTGGACCTGGAGCTCCTGGTCACCAATGGAGTCTTAATACCAGTTACCCATAGCCCATGGGCCACTCCTATCATTCCAATAGTGAAGCAAGATGGCTCCCTCCGGATTTGTGGTGATTTTAAAGTCACTGTCAACCCGGTGTTGTGTGCAGAGCAATACCCGCTTCCCCGCATCGATGACCTCTTCGCAGGCCTGGCTGGGGGACAAAAGTTCAATAAGATTGATCTGAGTCAAGCATATTTATAGATGCACGTCGATGAAAAGTCCCAAGAGCTGTTGATTATTGTGACTTATAAGAGGCTTTATCAATACTGTCGCCTACCCTTTGGAATAACGTCTGCTCCCGCCCTGTTCCAGAGGGCTATGGACCAGATCTTGTGTGGCTTGCCAGAAGTTCAGTGCTATCTGGACGACATCCTGGTCACTGGAAGGAATGAAGAGGATCACTTAAAGAATTTAGAGGCTACCCTACAAAGACTGGAAGAGTATGGCCTACGAGTCCGCAAAGACAAGTGTGAATTCTTCCAGCCCTCTGTTGAATATTTGGGACACATCATTGATGCTGTGGGTCTTCATAAGGCCCCTGCAAAAGTTAAGGCTATTGTGGAGCCTTGTCCACCTTGAAATGTTAGCCAGCTGCACTCGTTTCTAGGAATATTGAACTATTATGGAAAGTTCATCTCACAGTTATCCACACTGCTAAAACCACTTCACGAACTCCTTGGGCAGAACAAGACCTGGAAGTGGACTGAAGCCTGTAATGTTGCATTTAACAAAGCTAAGGATGCATTGCTAAATTCTGAAGTTCTAACACACTTTGATCCATCCTTACCCCTACAACTGGCCTGTGATGCCTCCCCTTACGGAGTGGGAGCAGTCGTGTCACACATTATGCCTTCGGGAGAAGAGAGACCTATTGCTTTTGCTTCACGCACTCTAAGCAAAGCAGAAACTAACGATGCCCAAATTGAACGTGAGGCATTGGGAATCATTTTTAGAATTCAGAAGTTTCATCAATACCTGTTTGGGTGGAAGTTTACTCTTCTCACAGACCATCGACCTCTGACATCAATTTTTGGACCCTACACAGGCATTCCCCCATTAGCTGCTAGTTGTATGCAATGTTGGGCATTGTTACTTTCAGCACACACATATGAAATCAAATATTGGAAATCCACTCTGCACGGCAATGTAGATGGTCTCTCAAGGTTGCCTTTGCCAGTCAAACATCAAGATAGTGCCCAAAAGGAAATCTTCTACTTTGAACAGGTAGAGAATACACCCATCACTGCTATTCAGGTAAAGAAGGCAACTTGCGTTGACCCAGTATTGTCTAAAATTATGGACCGGGTTATGCACAGCAAATCTCGATGAACTTCTCCGGTCTCACCCGACCTTGTTACCTACATGTCCAAGAGGATGGAATTATCGATCCAATCTGGTTGTTTGTTGTGGGGGAGACGTGTCATTATCCCACCACCACTGAGATCACAGATGTTAGAACAGCTACATTCCGGTCACTGTGGAATAGTGCGCATGAAGGAAATTACACAAAGCTATTTTTGGTGGCCTGGATTGGACAGTGCTATTGAAAAGAAGGCAAGAGCTTGTATGTCATGTCAGGGTGTCAGGAATGCACCGCAGTGGGCGCCCCTACACCCATGGGATTGGCCTGAAAACCCGTGGCAACAGATTCACGTTGACTTCACTGGCCCCCTTGAAGGAAGCATGTTCTTGGTGGTGGTAGATGCCCATTCCAAATGGCCAGAAGTCTCTATAATGCAGTCCACTACTGCAGAGAGTACTATCCAAAAACTATGGGCACTCTTTAGTCATTTTGGTCTGCCAGAACAACTTGTGAGCGACAACAGACTCCAGTTCATCTTTTATGAAGGCAAATGGGATACACCACATCACAAGCTTTGAAATCGGCAACAGGACAACACTCCATTCAAAAGTGTGTGGACACCTTCTTACTTTCCTACAGAAATACCTCATGCTACGACCAAGGCATCCCTGGCCTTTCTAATGATGGGACAACAGCTGAACACTTGCTTTGATCTGCTGAAACCTTCTGAACCCTGACAAATTGTGCAATGTCAGCAGCAATATCTAGTCATCAGACAGGCACCCAGAGCAAAAGACCGAACCTTTAGCTCGGGACAGCCAGTTTTGGCTCAGAATTATACTTCTGGAGCTAAATGGGTCCCTGCCACGATCATCACTCAGACAGGACCGGTTTCCTACACAATCCGGACTGCAGAGAATCTCACCTGGCAGGGACATTTAGATCAGCTGTTGCCAGTTCACGCCAGTCCTCAGGACACATCTTCAGTTGAGTTGGCTGACTTCACCTCTTCTGGCGAGACACCAAATCAAGAATCACCTGTTCCTGACTGTTCTCCTCCATTACTGCCAGTGGCTGAGATACCCGCTTGCCCAGGACTAGTTGATACCACCTCCTCACCCGTGCACGCTACAAACCCTGAGCCCATTGTCAGGCCTGTGCCCAAGATACTTTCAGATGCAACAACACCAGAACTTCACCATAATCCACCTAGAGACAGAAGACCTCCTCAATGGCTGGATCTTTAGCTAGGGCAAACCCACAGTCATGGGGCAAAATAATCCCCAGGGTTTAGCCAGGAATGGAGGCAGTCTACCCTCCTTCTCTAGTCTAGTGTTTGTTTTATTTAGGGGATGTTCTTATTAAGTGGGGAGGAATATGTTGTGTATTTGGGTGTCCTGGTAATAGCCCCTTGTTGTTGCTATGGCAACTGAGTTAGATTATTAGGGGATAGCCCAGCCAGTTTTGGCTGGTTTGGTTAGTTCAGTGGGTGTAAATAAATGGTTGCTTTTTAAGGCTTATAGCTCTGTGGTCTCCAGTAATTTCTTCCTAAACCTGCTGCCCCCAAGGATACAACATGGCCCACTAGAGGGGTCGCTCCCTTGGGACTGGGTGCAGGCTGGGGCATAGACCAGCCCCTGTGGATCTGTGACAGTGGTAGCAGAGGGCATTTCCTGACTGCACCAGGAGTATTTTGCAATGAGTGATGCACAGCAGTAAAAACAAGGTCACCCAAGGGAGCAGCAGAGAGAAACGGTGGCTGGTCACCTCCGGAGGAAGCAGCTGGTGGGGCTGTGCAGAGAGAGGTGATGAAAGGTTGGAAAGTCAAGGAAGGCGCATCCGCTGGAACTGCTCGAGAAAGGACAAGAACCAGAGTCCAGTCCCGGATAGGGCTCCGGACGCGCGGCCCAGCTTGCCAGCATCAGCCAGGGGAGATCCAGGGGGAGGGTCTCCAGGTGGCAGGGGCAGCCACAGCAGCAACAGGGCAGATCCTGGACCCTCCGCCCCATCTTGAGAGTTGGAGCTGTAGAGGCAAGAGCTGGATGCAGAGGCTCCATGTGGAGATGCAGAGGCAGGAGATTGATGCCGGGGGGACTAGTGGAGAATCACAAGGAACAAGAGGACAGCGAAAAGCAGCGGCAGCCGAACGGGACACGGAGAAGCAGAGAGATGGGAGACAACAAGGAACGGTAGGTAGGGCGAGATGGCAGGGTGCCCACCCTGCAGGGGGCATAGATGGTAGGTGGTAGCCCCATTCCAGGAGAGGGGAGATCTAGATGTCTCCCTCAGCACCTTGGAGAAGGTTTGGGAGTTGAACCAAATCCGCGCCTGAAGACTGGCTGTGCAGTCTCCCTCCCTTACGGGGTCCCTGAGCCATTGTGTCTCAGAGACAACTGTATGAGACCAGGACTGGGAACTATGGACCTTTCAGAAGAGTCTCATTGCTTGAGTCTGAGCTAACACTTGAGGCTTACAGGAAAAGGTTTTGGGGTGCGCAAAAGAACAAGGAAGTGACATAGACAGAGTATGGCACTGGATAGACGAGCGCTCCCACGAGCGCGGAGGGGGCCAGTGTCATTACCCTGGAATTGTAGGGGTTTAATCACAGAATCACAGAAATGTGGGGCTATAAGGGATCTCGAGAAGTCATCAAGTCCAGCCCCCCGTGCTGAGGCAGGACCGAGTAAACCTAGAGCAACCCTGACAGGGGGTTTGTCCAACCTGTTGTCAATAACCTCCGACGATGGGGATTCCACAACCTCCCATGGGAACTATTCCAGAGCTTAACTTCCCTTATCGTTAGAAAGTTTTTGTTATTGTCTAACCTAGACCTCCTTTTGCTGCAGATTAAGCCAATTACTTCTTGTCCTACCTTCAGTGGACACGGACAACAATTGATCACCATCCTCTTTAGAACAGCCCTTAACATACTGGAAGACGGTTATCAGGTTGCCCCACAGACTCAACATGCCCAGTTTTTTCAACCTTTCCTCCTACGTCGGGTTTTTTAAACCTTTGATTGTTTTTGTTGCTCTCCTCTGGACGCTTTCCAATTTGTCCACATCCTTCCTAAATTGAGGTGCTCAGAATTGGACACAGTCCTCCAGCTCGGGCCTCACCGGTGCCGAGCAGAGCAGGACGATGACCTCCCGTGCCTTACCTACAACACTCCTGTTAATACACACCAGAATAAGCCTTTTTTGTCGCTGCGGCGCATTGACGACTCAGATTTAGTTTGTGATCCACTCTCACCCCCAGATCCTTGTCAACAGTTGTGCCGCCTAGCCAGTTATTCCCCATTTTGTAGTGGTGTTTAGAGCAATTCTAGGAAATAAGTTCCCTTGAGCTTACAATGTGGTTAGTGGATCGAGTGCCTCAGGATATGTGTAACATGGGCTGATGGGCAGATCAGTTTGCAGATAGCAGGTCCAGCTATCGAGAGGGACCCAAGGGCGACTGACCAAAACATGGGTCCTGGAAGGAGGAAGCAGAGGAGACTCCCTAGAAATGGGATTCAAACTGTGTGTGGGGGCAACTGACCCTAGTAGACTCCCACACCGAGGTACTCCAAGGTTTAAGAATGTTTAAGAAGGATGAATTCAAACTGGAACAGGTACAGAGAAGGGCTACTAGGATGATCCGAGGAATGGAAAACCTGTCTTATGAAAGGAGACTGAAAGAGCTTGGCTTGTTTAGCCTAACCAAAAGAAGGCTGAGGGGGGATATGATTGCTCTGTATAAATATATCAGAGGGATAAATATCAGGGAGGGAGAGGAATTATTTAAGCTTTGTACCAATGTGGACACAAGAACAAATGGATATAAACTGGACACTAGGAAGTTTAGACTTGAAATTAGACGGTTTCTAACCACTAGAGGAGTGAAGTTCTGGAACAGCCTGCCAAGGGAGTAGTGGGGGCAAAAGACATATCTGGCTTCAAGACTGAGCTTGATAAGTTTATGGAGGGGATGGTATGATGGGATAGCCTAATTTTGGCAATTAATTGATCTTTGATTATTAGCAGGTAAATAGGCCCAATGGCCTGTGATGGGATGTTAGATGGGTTGGGATCTGAGTTACTACAGATAATTCTTTCCTGGGTGCTGGCTGGTGAGTCTTGCCCACATGCTCAGGGTTTAACTGATCGCCATATTTGGGATCGGGAAGGAATTTTCCTCCAAGGCAGATTGGCAGAGGCCCTGGAGGTTTTTCGCCTTCCTCTGCAGCATGGGGCACGGGTCACTTGCTCGAGGATTCTCTGCACCTTGAGATCTTTAAACCACGATTTGAGGACTTCAATAACTCAGACATAGGTTAGGGGTTTGTTACAGGAGTGGGTGGGTGAGATTCTGTGGCCTGCATTGTGCAGGAGGTCAGACTAGATGACCATAATGGTCCCTTCTGACCTTAAGTCTATGAGTCTATGAGACCTGAGGTACAACATCTGCAGCAGGACCAGGCATAAGTGGGTGTACTCCCCGAGGCTGGAGGGCTTGGGGTTTGTCCAGGACCAAGGGGTTCACCCCCCCCCCCCCTCTGCCCTGCCAGGAAGGCCGCCTGCATCTCAAACTCATTGAGTCAACCACTTGACTGAACTTTCAGAGGAACGCGGTCATACAGCCAGCTCCTCTGGGGCACTGGGGTGTGCTGGGGGATGGGTTCCCACTCCAGGCACTGGTGCACATGTCCTGTTGTACTCTCCTAGGCTCAGACTCATCTGACCCCCAGAAGGAGTGGTAGGTGGAGGTAGTTAAGGGGCAGCCCAGGGCTAGGATAGCAGAGGGCTGTGGGTTGGGATTGAGGGGCATCACAGAGCTGTGGGGAAGGGGAGAGCCCAGGGCTAGGCTAGCAGGGGTCTGTAGGTTGCAATTGGGCTCAGGGAAAGCAGGGCATGGAGAGGTTCCGGCTTCCCCTCATGACCTAGACCTGCCTGACTCACACTAACCCAAAGACTTTCAGATAAGGTGACCAATAAATTGTTCCTTGTTTTGGAGAGACTGCCTGGGGTCGCTACAGGTACTCCATGAGAACATCACATCCTGGAGGGGCAGTACCAGCCGAAAGCCCAGTCTTGGAGTCATGGAGGTCACAAGCCTGCTCCAGTGGAAGTGTGGAGGTCCTTGGGTCCAGCCTGCTAAAGTGATCAATCCGAAGAGACTGGTTACAAGGTGGGAATTAGACCAGACCCTGTGGGTTAGTAACAGCTCTGGACCAGAATCCCACCCCTACTCCCTGGCTGGGGTTCCAAGTGCTGGTGCTACACCAAGGATTGGAGGATTGCAAGGCAAACCCAGAGCCAAGACACCAGGGTATTGGGCAGCCTAGTAATAAGATAGAAAAATTGAAAGAGGGTATGTGAACTAGATGGATGGATGGATGATTTGAAGGCCTAAGGCCTTTGTCTGCAGCCATATTAGGAAAGCAGCAGCCATTAGCTAAGAAGCAGGAAGTCTCATCCTCACATTCCATCTAAATTACATTAAAACAATGTCATATCAGGCTGTTAAGAAGGGGATCTCATCCAAATAGCACCCACCATTGCCAGATAAAGAAACAGATCTTAAGATGGTTAAAGAAAACTTATTTTGATAGTATTCCGTCTGTCAAGAAATCACTTATCAAGAGCTGTGGTTGTGAAACCCTCATTTCTTTATTGTTTTGTCATTATGGTCCCCACTTCCCTATTGTTTATTTGTATGGTCTCTGTATGGTTCTTTAATTGTTAGTCTGTTACATAATTAATTTTGCTAGGTGTAAATTAAGGTGGTGGGATAGGATTGGTTAGAGAATTCTGTTACAATATCTTAGGCTTGGTTAGTAAAATTTCAGTATAATGATTGGTTCAGGGATAGCTAAGCAGGACTCAGGTTTCACTATGGAGTCCAAGAAGGAGACCAGCAGAGAAAGAACAGAAGAATAAAAGATGAAGGAAAGACCTGGAAGAAGAACTCACCTCCAAGACACAGACTAAGATCAAAGCTGCTAAAAATCCTGTGCACGACCGTGACGTGCAGCAACCAGAATCCAGATGAGACCGACCTTGCTTGGCCAACAGGGAAAGTCCGCCCGCCTGATTGGTGAGCATGGCATTTTATGTTTATCATGTGCAGTCTGCTTGGTAATTGTCAATAAATAGAGGATAAGGATATTACTGTGTAAGACTCTTTCATGGGTGAAAGGCCCTGCAAACCCGCAAAGAACATGCCCTAAGCCCTAGGAATTGAATAAGGGGCGGGTGTCTACATTAAGAGGGTTACACCTTGAGCCCTAGGAACTGGGTAAAGGCGGGTGCCCTAGAATATGCGAGTAACAGAGAATTTTGTGCGGGTAACAGATTGAGCTGTTTGGTTGATGGATGAATGCATTGGCTGGAGGGACTGTTTGGTGGATGGATGGATGGATTGGTTGGCTGGTGGATGGATGGATGACCAATGGATAGGTAGGGTGAAAGATGTATGGATGCACTGTTTGGTTGATGGATGAGTTAGCTGATGGATGGATGAATGGGCTGTTTGGTGGTGGGTGGATGGATGAGCAATGGCTAGGTTGGGTGAAGGATGGATGGGTTGGATGGATGGATGGATGGGTTGATTGACTGGTGGATGGATGGATGGATGGATGGGCTGTTTGGATGATCAATGGATAAGTTGGGTAAAAGATGGATGGATGTACTGTTTGGTTTGGTGGATGAGTTAGCTGACGGATGGATGAAAGGAGTGATTGATTGATTATATTGTAGCTGGCACTTTCCTCCAGCTCCATCACCCAAGGGCTGTGTTCGGTGCTCGCGCTGATTTGTCTTTCATTTTCTCTAGGCAGATGTTCTTGTTGACATTCATCTTCTCACAGCTGGGGCAGGTGTCTTGGCCACACAGGTAACATAAGAACATAAGAAAGGCCATACCGGGTCAGACCAAAGGTCCATCTAGCCCAGTATCTGTCTACCGACAGTGGCCAATGCCAGGTGCCCCTGAGGGAGTGAACCTAACAGGCAATGATCAAGTGATCTCTCTCCTGCCATCCATCTCCATCCTCTGACAGAGGCTAGGGACACCATTCTTACCCATCCTAGCTAATAGCCATTTATGGACTTAGCCACCATGAATTTATCCAGTCCCCTTTTAAACATTGTTATAGTCCTAGCCTTCACAACCTCCTCAGGTAAGGAGTTCCACAAGTTGACTGTGCGCTGCGTAAAGAAGAACTTCCTTTTATTTGTTTTAAACTGGCTGCCTATTAATTTCATTTGGTGACCCCTAGTTCTTGTATTATGGGAATAAGTAAATAACTTTTCCTTATCCACTTTCTCAACATCACTCATGATTTTATATACCTCTATCATGTCCCCCCTTAGTCTTCTCCTTTCCAAGCTGAAGAGTCCTAGCCTCTTTAATCTTTCCTCATATGGGACCCTCTCTAAACCCCTAATCATTTTAGTTGCTCTTTTCTGAACCTTTTCTAGTGCTAGAATATCTTTTTTGAGGTAGACATAGGGACATTACAGAGTGAGCGCCAGCCATTCCACACCACTTGCTTCCCTATACCAATATCCTGAGGGGTGACTTGCCTGCAGACCCAGACTCAAGAGTCATTATGTATGGTCCTGAATACCCCTTCCAGGAGATCCTGCAAGTGGTGGGCATCCTTCAAGCCAAGGAAGGGGCTCAAGCAAGAGGAGAAGTTGGTGAAGAAGATGAAGCAGTTCTTCCAGCTTGTTCTCAATCTGCAGGAGATTAATTGCAACATTTAGGCCAAAATGATCTTTAAATTTAAACTAAATTGCAGATTATTTTTTAAAAAATCTATTTTTATTTTTTTATTTTTTTGCAAAAAGTAAATGTTCATCAAGTCCTTTGGTTTTAGTCGTCGATAATTAGATGTATATTAACCCTCCCACAGCCCAGCCCCCTCCCCCCACTGGAGGAGGCTCAGCTGGGGGAGGGGAGCAGAGGGGAGCTGGGGAATCCAACCCCTCCCCCCTCACAGGCTGAGCCACGCTCTGGAGGTCACACCTCGTGTGGCCGCTCTCTGCCTCTGGGAGGCCTCTCTATGGTCGCCCGGCTACCATAGCACTTCCGGCCTCTATGGTTCCCCCCCCCCACCATTTCCAGTCTGGTAGCGGCCTGCCGCTCCTCCTCTCCGCTCTAGGCCGCTCACTCTATGGTCGATAACCGCCAGGACCCGGAAGTGGCTCGGCGGGCGGAAACGGGGCGGCGATACGGTTCCGGGTCACGGAGGGAAGCGGCCCGGCGGGTTGCTGAGGGGCCCCGAGGAGGTGAGTGAGGCCCCGCCCCGCCCCCCGCAGGGCCCCGGCCCCGCCCCGCGCCCCGGGCCCGCCCCCCAGCCACAGCCAGGGGCCTTCTGTCCCCTGGGGCCCCGCCCACCGGGCCGCTAAGCCCCGCCCCTCAACTGGCTTGAGCCCCGCCCCTCACCTGAGCCGCGCGCTTGTCTGCTTGACGGGCGGGAGCCAGGACGCCTGGGTTCGCTCCCCGGCTCTGGGCGGGGGCAGGAGCCAGGACGCCTGGGTTCGCTCCCCGGCTCTGGGGGGGGGGCAGGAGCCAGGACGCCTGGGTTCTCTCCCTGGCTCGGGGGGGGGTTTCTCTCCCGGTTCCCCTCTGCATGAGGAAGGTGATTCTCTGCTGCGGCCTCCAGCGCTCGGACACCCTCCCCCTCCCCCCAGCTGCCTTTGGCCTAAAACCCACGAGATTTAATGATCCTCACAGTACGTGTTGGGCTCGTTTCTTTGCTCTCTGCTTTCGGGGCGTGTTCGCTCCCCAGCTTTCCACAGCAGCTGTTAGGGGTCGACCCTCCCCTTCGAGTTTATAAGGGGAAGCCGAGATGCTCGCTCCAGGAGCCGGGGCCTGAAGAAACACCCCACAGCTACCACAAAACCCAGAAAAACTGGCAACCCTCACCTTGTACAGCGCCTTGCGTGGGGGTGGCAATGTTGCCTAGTGGGTGGAGCCTTGGACTCTGATTCATCAGACCCAGCTTCTGTTCCTGGCTTTGCCGCTCGCCTGTGCGACTCTGGGCAAGTCACTTAGGCCTGAATGCACAAAATAATTTAGTCGTCCTGGCATCTGGGAGAATCACTGCAATTCACAAAGCCTGGGTTAGGTGCCTAAGCTAAGCAATGAATGGGCAGAAATTGGTGCCTTAGACTGAGATGCATGAAAACCAGCACACTAGTCAGGGAGCCACCTAAGCTATACAAGCTATACAAATGTGCTAAGCCCCCACCTACCACCTCTCTCTCAGAGATAGATCCCTAAGTCCAGGCAGCAGAGAAGTGCGGATTTCTGCTAGCGATCTGCAGCTGGGAACCCTCTTTGGCATGAGATGCCTTATGCCAGTGGCTCTCAAAATTTTTTTACTGGTGACCCCTTTCATATAGCAAGACTCTGAATGCAACCCCCCCTTATAAAATAAAAACACTTTTTTATATATTTAACACCATTATAAATGCTGGAGGCAAAGCGGGGTTTGGTGACCCCCCCAAGTAATAACCTCATGACCCCCTGAGGGGTCCTGATCCCCTGCCTTATGCCATTTTAGCAAGAAGCTAAGGAAAGGAAGAAAGTTTTAACCCAGTGGTTAGGATACTCACCTGGTATGTGAGTGACTCAGGTTCTGTTCCCCCTAAGCACCAGGCTGCAGAGTCAGTCTCACTCTTTTTCTGACCCCAATGACTCTAGATAGAAGAGAGGGCGGGCGAGAGAGAGCACACGAGCGTGACTGCATAGTATAGTGGTTGGAGCACTTGCCCGGGCAGTGGAAGACCCAAGATTCAGTTCTCCTGCTCCAATGACACTTTAATTATTATGTAATTATAATTCAACCCCACCCCTGTGGTTGCTTTGTGTGAACTCACTTGAGAGGCCCAATCTGGTCAGCAGCTTCTGAACCTGTGTACCAGATCAGGCCGCACACGTGAATAAGGCAGGCAAACAGCTATCTTCCCCAATCTGTGAATCACTCTGAGCTCTAGGCAGGAGAGGGGCATCCGGACACTTGGCGCGGGGCTGCTGTGTGCGTCCCTGGGCGCTGCGTGAGTTTAGGCATCATAGGGTTTGCTGGGGGAGGGGGAGTTCATCGCAGTGATGCTGAAACCAGGACTTGGGCACCTAAAATAGGAACTTTATTACCCCATCTTTAAAGTGGGAATAATGACACTTTTTATAAAATGCTTTGAGATCTGTGGATGAGACGTGCCATATAAGAGCTCTGTAGCTTGTAAGCTTGTCTCTCACTAACAGACGTTGGTCCAAGAAAGGATGTTACCTCACCCATCTTGCCTCTTGTATGTAAGAGCTAGGTGGTGGTGGTATCTACAGAGGAAGAGGGATTGTCTGTGCGGGAAAGTTTTACAAGTTAAACTGGTTTAATTGTACTAGAATACTTAAACTTGTACTGTGACACTGGTGTAAGTCCCATGGGGACGCTCTGATTCTGGTGTACGAGTGCTTCCCTTTGGTTAACTTAACCCCCTTCCAAAGCAATATAAACTAACCCCAAACAAGGCCCTCTCACATCAACACCTGGAGCGCTTTGCTTGCATAATACTAATACCTCCCTCTTAGTGCTTTTAACCCAGTCTCAAAGCACTTTACAAAGGAAGTCAGTATCATTATCCCCTATTTCTTTCCCAAAGTGACCCAGCAGGGCAGAGCCGGGAATAGAACTCAGGTGTCCTGAGTCCCAATGTCTCTCCACTAGGCTGCACAGCCGTCTGTACCAGCAAAGCGCTCCTAGCATGGCTGCAGCGTATCCCAGCCAAACTGTGCTGGCCTATATCAGACGAGCGTCCACCCGGAGAGTTAGACCAGTAAAACTCTAGCACTTCAAACTCCCACCTGAGCTCATAGCAGTGTAACTAAGCTAAGCGTTGGTACTGGTACTAGCCACCCCCTACCCAGCACTCACTCCGGGCGCAGGCCTTTCAGATCCCTCCCCTTTCTACGCCTTGCTCACCCCTTCCCACAACCACTCTTGCTCTTCCAATGCTCCTGTCCGTGCTTCGTGTCAGCTGAGGGCAGGGGTGGCCCAGTGGAGGAGAGGTACTTAGGGTGGTAGGCGGAGAGTGGGGCTGCTTGGGCTAGAGGCAGCTGTGCTATTTAGATTCATGGAGTTTAAGGCCAGAAGTGACCCCAGATCATCTAGTCTGATATCACAAGGCACCGACAACCACCCAGCAGTTGATGTTCCTTGTCTCGCTCTCTGTGTTTCAGGTTTTGCATGAAGCACGTCCCCACAGCCCTGCTCAAAGCAGCATCTCGAGACATTTCCACTCCCCCAGGCTGCTCCACGTGACACTGATGCATAGCCAGCCCTCTGGTGAGCCCTGAGCGCTCCCCCCGCCTTTGGCACGGAGATACGTACCCTCCCCTTGCCCACTCTGCCCAGAACGAAGCAGCCATGGCTGAGGCCGTCCATTACATCCACCTGCAGAACTTCAGCAAGTCCTTGCTGGAGACGCTGAACGGGCAGCGCCTGGGCGGGCACTTCTGCGACGTGACCGTGCACATCCACGAGGCCACCCTGCGGGCCCACCGGTGCGTGCTGGCCGCCGGCAGCCCCTTCTTCCACGACAAGCTGCTGCTGGGCTACTCGGAGATCGAGGTGCCCGCCGTGGTGCCCAGCCAGGTGGTGCAGCAGCTGGTGGAGTTCATGTACAGCGGCTCCCTGGTGGTGGCCCAGTCCGAGGCCTTGCAGATCCTGACGGCCGCCTCCATCCTCCAGATCAAGACGGTCATCGATGAGTGCACCCAGATCATCTCCCAGAGCCGCAGCCCCAAGCCGCCCGTCGCTGTCCCCTCTGTGCCCCTCGCCGTCCCCAGGCCGCTGGCCGTTAAGCCCCAGGAACAAACCAAGGAGAGCCCAGGTGCTGTCGGTCTCCCAGCCTCCCGGCCCGGCGAGATGGAGCCCCCCAGCACCGCCCAGCTGGAGGCCCCCAAGCTGCTGTGTGCCTCGGAGGTGCGCTACAAGCTCCGTGACCTGCTCTCCTCCCAGCAGAGGCAGCTGGGGGAGGCCAGGGAGAGGGCAGCGTCCGAGGGGGAACTGGCAGCCGCCGGCAGTGACGGGGAGGGACCCTATGGCGGGCTGCACCCAGCTGAGGCTCAGCCCAGCTGCCACAGCCGCAAGCAGCGCCAGCCGGTGCGGCTCCAGCTTTCCGACGCCTTGCCTGTCATCATCAAGGACGAGGAGGAGGAGGAGGAAGACGAGGAGGAGGAGGAGGGCGAGGGAAAGCTAAGCTGCTTTGGGGAATGTGGTGGGGGAGCCTTTCCCAGCTGCAGCGAGGCCAAAGACACCGGGGGTGGGAGCAGCAGTGGTGGGGCAAGCAGGAAGGACGGCGTCCAGCTAGACTACCCTGCCGTGGAGGGGCAGGATTTCTTCAGCGGGCAGGACGTCTTCTCCGAGTCCTTCATTCCAGCCTGGCAGAGTGAGGAGGGCGGCCAGGGGGCAGCCCGGGAGGGCGAGAAGTTCCGCACCGATTGCAGCCTGGAGGCCTCCAACATGAGGACGCTGGCTGGAGACTTCAAGCCAGCCCCGGCCAGCTTCCCAGCCCAGGCGCCCGAGCCCCGCGGCCTGGCGTTCGTCTCCTCCCTGGGCATCCAGCGGGAGCTGAAAGCCGAGGTGAGCGCTGCCGGACCCGGCACCACCACCACCACCAGCATCTTCCAGTTCCACCTGCCACAGCCCGGCGTGGCCCAGAGCTTCTACAGCGTCCAGCAGGAGGCCGGCGCCGCCAACATGGTACAGCTCAGCCCCGGCGCCATGGTGACGGGCTCCCTGCACGGCGAGCAGGCCCAGCGCCCGGGGCCTTCCCGCTGCTCCGAGCCCTCCTACCAGTGCAGCCACTGCCAGAAGACCTTCAGCTCCCGCAAGAACTACACCAAGCACATGTTCATCCACTCAGGTGAGGGGGCGGGTGGGCATGGGGCGCTGGGGGCAGATACCCTTTGCTCCCGCCCCGGCTGGTATAAGCCGCAGGGTGAATTCTCTCACTGTGATTGGCTGGAAGAGCCTCAGCAGGGGTGGCACCGGAGGCTCAGCCAATGAACAGCCTCCTGTTCTCCTGCTCTGGGTGGTGCCGGGGCACTCATGGAGAATGACTGTGACGACCGCGCAGTTGACATCCCCAGGGTCGAACCAGGGGGCTCCTAAGCTGGGGTCATGTGGTGCAGTGTAGGAGAGCGTTCAATCACTGTGTGTGCGGAAGAAGCAGAGGGCTTTTGCTATCTGATCTGGATCGCCCTGGTGACTCTCCACCACTCCGTCCCATTTGGATGAGGGTCTCTGCCCCAGGTTCTCCCCTCTGGCCAGGGCTCTGCGCTGTCCCCTCCTGGAGAGTCTGCCTCGGCAGTGCGACGATCCCCACCTCCATCCTCTATGGCTGAAAGCCAATCTGCCCCTGGCCAGAGCACGCTGGCCACCTCTCCTTCACCCCAGCTGGGGTCACACACAGCTGTTTAGAAAGGGGCTCTCCCCTCCCTTCTCCAGGACAGCAGGCCTTTGGGATTGGGGTGCCCAGTGTGAGTGAAGGGTCTCCCCAGAGCTGTAGAGAGAGGGACCCATCTGCTCTCAGGGACGAAATCCACCTATATACAGAGGCCAGTTTCCAGTGGATGGTCCGTTTCTTCCCCAGAAGCTGTCAGCTAAGAAGCCAGGATTTGAGGGGTGGGGGGCAGTGTGTCAGGACTGGGGATGAGCCCTAGGAAGCCAGGACGGAGGCAGGGGGATCAAGGCTGGGGTGAAATGTGAGGGCTGGGACTCTGCCCTAGAAATCTGGGACCAAGGAGTGTCAGGTCCAGTGCTGCGCCCTAGAAAGCCGGAATCGGGGGGTGTCGGGGCTGGGGCTGAGCCAGGGGTATCTGGGAAGCTGATCCGCTGCAGATGACGGGGTCTGGACTCACTGACCCCTTAGCTCCCTTCCAGTCCTATGTCCTCCTGTGCTGCTGTCTTGCAGGCGAGAAGCCCCACCAGTGCAGCATCTGCTGGCGCTCCTTCTCACTGCGGGACTACCTGCTGAAGCACATGGTGACGCACACAGGCGTCACGAGCCTTCCAGTGCTCCATCTGCTGCAAGCGCTTCACCCAGAAAAGCTCCCTCAACGTCCACATGCGCACGCACCGCCCCGAGCGCTTCCAGTGCTGTATCTGCAACAAGTACTTCTCCCACCGCACCCTGCTCGAGCGCCACGTGGCCACCCACACCGCTTGGAAAGCCGGCGAGCCCGACGTGGCCGGAGGCGCCTGGAAGGAGAAGCCTGACCGGGAGAGGCGCCAGCGTCGCCGCCTGGAAAGGGACCCAGCCACCGAGGCGCCATGGTGGCGTGGAAAGGGGACCCGGGCGGGAAGGCACCATGGTGGCATGGAAAGGGGACCCAGGCGGGAAGGCACCATCACGGCCTGGAAGGGGACTCTGGTGCAGAGGGGGCTCTCCCCACCCAGCCTGCGTGGAAAGGGGACCCTGCTGGAGATGGCACCATGCCAGCCCACACGGCCTAAGAGAGGGGCCCGGCTGGAGTGGGCACAGGTAAAGAGGGGACCAAAGTGAGCCCATCTCAGCCCAGCCAGCCTGGAAAGGGTCCCAGGCCTAGCACAACCCGTGTGCCCTGGAAAGAGAAGTCGTAGAGTAACCCACTCAGCTCAGAGAGGCATCTGGGGTACCAGTTACTTTCCTGATGCCCCCCACCCCAGCCGGTACGACGTGCGCTCAGGACCGACTGGCTTGGGCAAGTCCCGTTTTGATCTCCAAGGTGAGTTCTGTCTGTGGGCTCACATCTCTTCCGAGCCTCCCAATGGGCCATGCCCTGTGAACGCTCCCTCTTCCCAGTCACAGCAGTTGGGAGCGGTACCGTCACCTCCAGCAGGCCATCTCTGAGCCAGGTGACATCCTGGGTAGAAACCAACGGAAACCCTAGCAGTGACCAAAGAGTCTGTTCGGCTCCCTGGGGAAGGGACAGAAAGGAACTGCACAGCTGTGGAGCCCCTAAAACTTCCTTTGTGAGCAGCTGTTCCTCCATCTTCAGGCGTTCAGAGGTGGATCAGAGTTCTAGCTACTCCCTGCCTACAGAATCCCTCACTTGCCATCGGCGTTCTCCAGCAGCCCTTGTCATTGCAAAGAGGAACTTCCCGACGTCTGCCTGAGTCTGCGGACAGCCTGAAACAGGCCCTGGGAGAGGCGCATACTACCCCTTTGGTCATTAACCCTGAAACCTAACAATGACCATTTAAATGTCGGCATCACTAACTGCTGCTCTCCCAGTAGTTTTAGCAGCAACAACCAGCTAACGTACTTGTCCCACAATGCCGAACAATTCCCCAGTTCTCAAATCTCCCCGCTCACTCCCCCATCGCCCCCAGAGAACGTGTATAAGATAGGGTTTGAAGAGCAGTGGGGCACAGAAAATTTAAGAGCAGAGTAACTAGAGTTCAATATAAAATAAATAACACACTGACAAGGCACTGATTGCGCTGATGAAGGGGTTGCCGGCAGCCGGTGAACCCTTCCTTCCGTCTAAAAATATTGCACCCATAAGTCACACCTGAGAACACTTAAATGGAAGGAGATTAGAGAGCAGAAGTTGGTGACATTTTTTAACTGAACCTTTTTTCAATGTAAAATGCAGATTTGGCAATGCCAAACAGTTTCATAAATTCGTGTCAATTTTGCCAAATGGTTTTGAGGGGAAAAAATTAAAAATAACATTCTGAAGAAATCAAAATGTTTCGTTTGGACTTTTCTGGGGGGAAAATCCTTTTGGTTTTTCAATTTGAAACTCCTTGAATTTTATTTTTTAAAAATAAAAATGCTCAAAACAAAACCTATCCCTTTTTTTGGTTCAAAATGACTTGTTTCAAAATTTCCTTTTATTTTAAAAAAGGTCGCATGTTTAAAAATGCTCATAATCAAGCCAAAATATTTAGATATTTTGTTTCAAAATGACTGTGTGTTTAGAAAGGTCCTTTAATTTTACTTTTTCAAAGTAAATAAAGGTTTAAAATACTCAAGATCAAAATGTTTCAACCCTAAATGAATTTTTTTTACTTTCATTTGCTGAAAAATTTCCTTTTCAGTCCAACCTGAAATGATTTTTTTTCCCCCCAATTTTTAAAATCGCCAAGGAACCAAAAGACCTGTTCTTAGTCTCACAAGATTAAAGAGTCACTTTCTTCTGTTTTCCCAGTGCCCATTCATTCATGCATTCTCCTGCTGGTGAAGCATAGAGTGAACACATTGGATCACCCATTTCCAAAGAGCCCAGCCTCCTGCCAATGTTGTGGCCTGCTCTATATTAAGGCTGAGGCGGGCAAGGTTGGAAGCCACGACCTTCCTCCAACATGTGTGAGGCTGATCATGAGGTCTTCCCATCCAGCTTTTGTTGGATCATGCATAAACCTAGTGGGCTGATATTGACTCTGATGTACTGAGCATATGGCCAAGCCACCTGAGTCATTTGGGAAGACATTGGAGGCCGGCTGGGCTCAACACTTGCATCTTCGTTCATAATGTGATAAAACCATCATATGCCTTCAATACCCAGGATCCTCTGCAGTAATCAGCAGTTCTGTGGCTGATCCATTTCAGTTCCTGTTGTGTTGTTCATGCTGCTCCAGGCAGAGACACCCTGGCCGGACCTGAACTTTTCCCAGCTCCTGGGGCAAAGATCTCACACACCTATATTCTGCCTCAGTCACTACAAGGGGACATTGACCAGGACACAACAGTTTAGGCTGCTGCTGATTGGGGTCTGGGAATGAGTCCCCTCTATCATGGAAGCCCTGGGGGAACCCCCACTTAGCATCACAGAGGTCAAGGCCAGAAGGGACCATTAGATCATCTGTCTAACCTTCTCTATAGCTAGGCTTGGCAGAATTCAATTTTAATTTTTTTATAATTTCGATGGATAATATCAATGTTTATTTTAAGCATTTTTTTTCAATTTTTATCAATTTACATTTTTACAGGTGCACAAAATTATGGGTTTTAAGTGGTTTTTTTCCCTTGATTTTTATCAATTTAAGTTTTCGTAGTTGCTGGAAATTGGGGGGCAGAGACAATCATTATTTAATGACCATAGACATTGAGATTAAAAGGTAAAGCTTTTTAACCGTGAAGACGCAAATTGTCGCCATCATATGTCAAATGTACAACTAAATAGCATTAAGTCAAACTTAGGAAGTTCACAAGCAGCACTTGTCTTACTTTGCCTAGCTGTGAATTTCAGTTATTATCGATGGAAATATTTTAGCTTCAGTTTGTGGTTGTCTGGTGAAATAGATGTTCATCGACGTTGACTGATAAAAATTGAATCCTTCCAAGCCTACGTATAGCATCAGCCACAGCCACCACCCAGAACCCTGCTCACTATACCTGGGAGCCAGAGAGTCACTTTCTGAACCCCTGTGTGGGCCTAGCTAGTAGCAAATTCTGGAGGAAAGAGGAAGTGCCCAGCCATGGGGACTGGAGAGGCCCCACCAGTTCAGGGGCTGGAGATTGGAGTCAGCTGCGGAGAAGGAATGGATCCCACCCCTGTTTGGTGTGGGACATAATCTGGGTTTATTGAGCTCACTGCTGTCTCTGGCCGTGCGCCATACTGAGGTACAGCTGAGCTTTTTCCATGACTTTGGGTATGTCTTTGCTACACCATTAACCCTGGTGATTAGCACCCAGGTTAAGCTAGCCCAGGAGCGAGCATCCTCACAGCAAAGCCCCGTACCCATGTTACTATTCTTCATGCACACTCTAGGACTCTTTCCCCATCAGTTGTGGAAGAACTCATCTGTCCTTCAGGGAAAGGCGTTGGAGGAGATCAGTGCTCAAGTGATGGAGAATCCATCACCATCCTTGGGAAATTGTTCCAGTGGTTAATTACCGTCACTGTCAAAAATGTATTTCGAGTCTGAGTTTGTCTAGTTTCAACTTCTAGCCATTGGATCATGTTAGACCTTCCTCTGCTGGATTGAAGAGCCCGTTATTAAATATTTGTCCCCCAGGTAGGTACTTATAGATGAGATAAAGGCACCCCTGAACCTTCTCTTTGTAAAGCTAATTAGCTTGAGCTCTTTGAGTCTGTCATTGCAGGGCATTTTTTCTAATCCTTTAATCAGTTGTGCGACTCGTCTCTGAACCCTCCAATTGATCAACATACTTGCTGAGGACTGACGGTGAATTGTAATGAAGACCGCCCCTCTCGGTGTCCCATATACCCCACTTGAGATCAGGGGAGGTGTTTCTGTTAACAGGCTCTAGATTTTAGCATTGGGCGTGGACCTGGAGATGAGGTGTCCTCCAGCTCCATTGGAGCCCATGTCTACTGGGTTTGTCTATGCTGGAGGGAGGGGTGTGAGTGCCCCACTTCATGGGACCCCAGTTGGTTCAGGGAGTTAAAAGTATGAGCCTGGAGTTGGCTGCGGATATGGAGCATTCAGCTAACTGCAGCACTCTGCATGCAGGGGGTTTTCCCAGCAGCAGGGAATGACCCTGCAACCTGCAGGGTTCTGATTGATTCCTTCACGTCCATCCTCTACTCTCCCAAATCACACACGTGCTTCCTCCGCAGCAGGTCTGGACATGCCACAACCTTTGCTGTGGGGCTGAAAAGAGTCAGGATGGTTGAATGGCAGGATCTGAGCTCACGTTGCCAGTCAGAGCAGTCTAGACTCTGAGGGGGGGCTCGATGGTCGCAAGTCATACACTTTAAGGCCAGAAGGGACCACTGTGATCATCTAGTCACAGAATCTCACCCACCCACTCCTGTAACAGACCCCTAACCTCTGTCCCCAGATCATGATTTAAAAACTTCAAGTTACAGAAAATCCACCATTTATACTAGTTTAACCCTGAAAGTGACCCGTGCCCCATGCTACAGAGGAAGGTGAAACCCCCCCAGGGTCTCTGCCAATCTGACCTTGGGGGAAATTCCTTCCCAACCCCAAATACGCTGATCAGTTGGACCTAGAGCATGTGGGCAAGCCCTCCCACCAGCCAGACACCTGGGAATGAATTCTCTGTAGTAAGTCAGAGCCCAACCCATCTAGTGCCCCATCTCTGGCTGTTGGAGATATTTGCTGCTCTCATTTGCATTTGGGCCAGATGTCTTAGGCAGGGGCGGCTCTAGAAAATAGGCTGCCCCAGGCAGCGCGGTGTGCTGCGCCGCCCTTCCTCGGTCCCGCGGCGGGTCCCCTCTTCCCGCGGCTCCGGTGGAGCTCCTGCGGCAGGTCCACGGGCCCGGGCAGCGGACCTGCCGCAGGCATGACTGCGGGAGCTCCACCAGAGCCGCGGGAACAGCGGACCTCCCGCGGGCATGGCTGCGGACGGTTCGCGGGTCCGGCAGCTCCGCTTGAGCTGCCGCAGTCATGCCTGCGGGAGGTCCAGCCGAGCCGCGGGACGAGCACCCCCTCCGCAGTCATGCCTGCGGCGGCAGGTCCGTCGTCGCGGCTCCGGTGGACCTCCCGCAGGCATGACTGCGGCAGGTCCACCGGCCCAGCCTGCCGCCCCCTAGATTTGGCCGCCCCAGGCAACAGCTTGGTTTGCTGGTGCCTAGAGCCGCCCCTGGTCTTAGGCAATCTCATCACACTATCCCACGCATAAACTTCTCAAGCTTGAAGCCAGTTATGTTTTCACCCCTCACCGCTCCCCTTGGGAGGCTGTTTCAGAACTTCATTCCTCTGATAGAAACCATCTAATTTCAAGCCTAAATGGGTTGTTGGCCAGTCTATAGCCATTTGTTCTTGTTCCAGCATTGGCACTTGACTTGAAGACTTGACTTGACTTGGCACTTGACTTGACTCCTCTCCCTTCCTGGTGTTTATCCCTCTGATGTAGTTATAGAGAGCAATCAGATCTCCCCTCAGAAATGTGTTTGGTTATGCTAAACAAGTCAAGCTCCTTAAGTCTCCTGTCCTAAAGTAGGTTCTCCATTCCTCAGATCATCCTCTGCACCTGCTCTAGTTTGAATTCATCTTTCTGAAACGTGGTAGACCAAAACCGCACACAATATTCCAGGTGAGGTCTCACCAGTGCCCTGTATAATGATACTAACACTTCCCTACTTCTACTGGAAATATCTCACCTGATGCATCCTAGAATTGCATTACCCTTTTTCAGTAATTTAAACCAATTAGGCTTTGCAATGCTGAGCACAGCAATACCTAAATACGTCTAAAACTCTGCATTTAAGTGGCTTAGGCACCCTTAAGCCCTTATCTACACACAAAAGTAGTACCTCTTATGCAGAGTGTTCCTATGCTTTCCTTATGCCTGGACATCCCGTGACTGACTCAGTTATGGGAGTGTCATTTTCATGACATATCGCTGAAGAGTTGCTTTCATACTGGCAGTGCAAATCTCCTCTTCAGGGCTGGTGTAATGAAAGCAGTATAAAGGTTCTTGTACCCACACCAGAAGGGGAATAAGCTATAATGGCATAATGAACCTTTAGACCAGTATAATTGCATGCACACCAGGGGTTGTACAGGGATCGCTATTTCAGTTTTTAAAAATCCCTCCCCCTACCCCTCACCCAACTGACATAATTTTTACTAGTGGGACAAGGTGCTTGAGGTAATACCTTTGATTAAACCAACTTCTGTTGGTGAGAGAGACAAGCTTTCGAGCTTAGGGCAGGTCTACACTACAGGGTTAACTCAACCTAAGTTACACAACTCCGGCTATGTCATCTAGCTTAGGTCAACTGACTGCGGTGTCTACACTGCACTGGGTCAATGGGAGAAACTCTCCTGTTGACTTACTTTACACTTCTTGTTCTGGTGGAGTACCGGAGTCGACTAGACCCACTAAATCAACCTCTGGTGGATCAGTTGCCACAGTGTTGATCCTCAGTAAGTGTAGACATACCCTTTCACAGAGCTGTTTAGCTCGTCAGCTCTTTCACCAACGTCCCATAAAAGCTATTACATCACCCACCTTGTTTCTCTCGTATTCTGGGGCCAACGCAGCTACAACAACACTGCAGACAATATTTTTTACTAGCACAAATTCTGGCTGTAGGCCTGGTTCAAGCCATGTGGGCACTTTAGAAAATCTTATCCCGTTAGGGCTCGGTTGAAAAATTCCCAATTTGCTTTTTTGACAGAATTATTTTCTCCCTGTGGAAAGAGTCAGATTTCCTCAACAATTTTTGGTTGTGGGTTATTTTTTGTGGGGTTTTCTTTGGTTGTTTTTTTTTTGTGTTGTATTTTTGTTTTGTTGCTGGAAAATGTTTCAGTTTTTGGGCAAAAATCTTTCAACAAAAACCTTCACAATGCTCCACTGGAGAACAAAACTCCATTTTTCAACTGGACCAGACATTCTGATATTGGTTTAAATGAGGCTTATTTGGGGTTAGTTTAATTCAGTTAGGAATCAGCCTAACCTAAACTTAATGATTAAAGGAGTAGAAAACTGGTTGTGTAGTAATAGACTTATGGAGCTTAATCTGTTTAGTTTAACAAAGAGAAGGTTAAGGGGTGACAGTTATCCCAGTCTTTAAGTACCTGCATGGGGAACAAATATTTGACAATGGGTTCTTCAGTCTAGCAGACAAGGTCTAAGAAGATCGAGTGGCTGGCAGTTGAACAAATTCAGACAGGAAATTTTTAACAGGGAGGGGAATTAATCATTGGAACAATTTACCAGGAGTTGATATAGGTTGTCCATCAGTGCAATTATTAACTCAAAATTGAATGTTTTGTTTGTTTTGTTTTTTAATCGATCTAGATCAACAGAATGATTTGGGGGACAGTCTCTGGCCTGTGTCATACAGGAGGTCAGAATAGCTGATCACAGTGGTCCATTGTGGCTTTGGAATCTTTGACTCTATAATCTGCAATAAGATGCTCTGAAACTGGCTTTGCCCTGGTTTAAAAATCAGCCTTTTAGTTTATTCCTAGCTTTGGGGCCTGAAGTGACCACTGTGATCATCCAGTCTGACCTCCAGTGTAACACAGGCCAGAGAACTGCCCCCAAATAATTCCTGTTTGAACTCGAGCAGATCTTGAAGAAAAACGTCCACTCTTGATATTAAAATGGCCACCATGACCGCTGGTGGGAACTTCCCGGGGCCCATTATAACCAGCACTGGGAGTGTAACTGCAACTGAAGTTATGCAACTCAGAGTAGTCTAGTAAATAAAGCACTGGATGCTGGTGGTTAGGAAAGGGAGGGGATGGACTAGATCAGCGGTCCCCAACCTTTTTGGCACCAGGGACCGGTTTCGTAGAAAAAAAAATTCTGCGGACCTGTGGGATGGTTTTGGGATGATTCAAGCGCATTACATTTATTTTTGTACTTTTATTTCTATTATTATTGTAATATATAATGAAATAATTATACAACTGACCATAATGCAGAATTAGTGGGAACCCTGCCCCCTCTCTAACCCCACCCACTGTCTGCCCCCGACTGCCCTCCCCCCTCAGAATCCCTGACCCATCCTGCTTCTTGTCCCCTCACCATCCCCCAGAGACCCCCCCCACCCAGGGACCCCACCCCTTCTCCCAGTCCCCTGACTGCCCCAACCCCTATCCCCGCTGAGTCCTGACAGACCCCACGGAACACCCACAATCCAACCCCATTCCCTGCCCCTGACCGCCCCCAACGTCCGCCCCCTCCCTGTGCCCTGACTGTCCCCAGGACTCCCTGCCCCTTAGCCAACCCCGCTGGCCCCAGCCTCTTACCCCCGGCTCCCTCCTCACCCAGAGCCTCAGCGCCTCGCCTGACAGCTGCAGCGTGCCTCCGGCGGGGCCTGAGCTCCGTCCCGCTCAGAGCCGCATGGTGAGGTGGGGCTGGGAGCTCCACGCCGAGCGGAGGAGCTGAGCTCAGCCCGAGCTCGCAGCCCCGCCCCCTGACCACGCGGCTCTGAGCGGGGTGGGGCTCAGGGGCCCCGCCGAGACACGCCGCTTGATGTGCTACGGGTCGGTTCGCGGCCCGGTTCCTAACAGGCGCGAACCGGTGCGGTCCGCAGCCCGGGGTTGGGGACCCCTGGACTAGATGACCTCTCAAGGGCCCTTCCAGCCCAACATTTCTGTGATTCTGTGGGAGTGGTGTGTTGGCAGCAGGAGGTTTTGAATGGGAAGCGAAGATCGTAAAACTTCACAGACAGTAAGGTTACGTCTACGCCACAAATAAAGACCCAGTGCAGCCTTGGGTCAACTGACTCGGGATCGCGGGGATCACGCTACTTGGCTAAAAGGAGCAGTGTAGACATTCAGGCTCAAGCTGGAATCCGGGCTCTGAAACCTGGGAGCAGAGTATGTCTCAGATCCCAGGCTCCAGCCCAAGATTGAATGTCTACACTGCTATTTTTAGCCCCATAGCACAAGTCTGGCTCAGTTGACCTTGTCTCTGAGACTTGCTGGCACATTTTTATTTTTGTTTGTTTGTTTGTTTTGTGTGGTGTAGACATTCAGTTATTCAATTATGACCTGAACATTTAGGGTAAGAATTCGCAGCACAGAGTTATGCTCAACCAAGCACAGAACAGAACCCTCACTTTCAGTCAAACCAGCTGTAATGTTGACTGTTAACAGCTCGTGAACCTCAGGCCAAGAGTAATTGCCGATAATGGCCAATACGTTTGAATCATGAATGCATTTGAGAAAAACTGTCACGTGCTCATAGATTAAAGATGGAGGGGCCCATTTTGACCATCTAGAGAACCTCACCGAGTAATTCCTGCACTGTGCCTAACCATTTGGCAGGGTATATCATTTAGAAAAAGACATCCAATTCTGATGGGAAGTCTACAAATCCCTTGGTAATCTGTTCCATGGGCTCAGGACCATCGCCTTGAAAAACTTGCATCGTCTTTCCAGTTTGAATTTTTCTAGCTTCCATCCTCCAGCCACTGGATTGCCTTAGGCCATTGTCTGCCAGGCTAAAGTTTCAAAGCAGGAGACTACGCTGATTTACCCCAGCTGAGAATATGGCCCTAAATGCATCAGTAGTGTCTTGACACTGCGTTTGTACATGGACAATTGGCAAATGGAAAAAGGCAAAATTCACTGAGCCCATTATGTGCTCCAAACCTTTTGCCCAGCTCTGTTCTTGTTAACCATGAGTAAGCTGGATTCCACTGTGGCTTATGCCTCATCAGTACAACCATGAGCTGTCACAACTGGTGATACATTAAAAGTATTACAAAAAAAAATCTTTAAGCAGATCTTAGCTGAAGTTGTTGATAACCATACACATTCAAATTAGAAATAAGGCACAATTTTTTTTAACAGTGAGGGTAGTTGACCACTGGATTCTCCGTCTCTTGAGATTTTCAAATCCAGACTGATTCATAGCTCCTAAGGTGAGAAGGAACCACTGTGACTATCTAGTTTAACCTCCTGCATAGCACTGGCCAGAGAACTGCCCCCAAATAATTGGATGTTTTTCTAAAAGATCTGCTCTAGGAATTATTTTGGGGCCATTCTCTGGCCTGTGTTATACAGGAGGTCAGAGTAGATCATCACAATGGTCCCTTCTTGCCTTCGAATCTTTTCGTTTTTGTTTGAACTGGAGCTGATCTCTTAGAAAAGCACCCAGTCTTGATTTAAAAATTGCCAGTGATGGAGAATCAACCACAGCCCTTGGTAAATTGTTCCACTGATGAATTACACTCACTATTGAAAACGTGTACACCTTATTTCCCATCTGAAGTTGTCTAGCTTCAACTTCCAACTATTGGATCTTGTTCAACCTTGTCTTCTGGGTAAGTATTGACAGGGATCAAGTCATCCCTCAACTGTCTCTTGGTTAAGCGAAATAGATTGAGCTCCTTGACTCATGTTTTCCAATCCTTTAGTCATTCTCATGGCTCTTCTTTGAACCCTCTCCAGTTTATAAAGATGCTCTTTGAATGGTTGGCATGAGAATGGGACACAGTCGTCCAACAAGAATCACACCAGTGCCAAATACTGAGTAAATGAATTTCTTTACTCCTACTCAAATTTCCTTATTTATACATCCCAAGATGTCTTTCTGGACGATGCTTTAGCCGAACACAAGTTATTGGAATTAATGCACGGGTAACAGGGTGAAATTCTCTGGCCTGTGTTATGTAGGCAGTCTGGCTGGCTGACCTAAGGGTTCTCTCTGGCCTTAAAACCATCTGTGAATCTATGACCCTTACCTGGTGCAGTCATTTACCTGAGACCAAAGTGTGCAGAATAAACACTTTGGGAATATTTTACATTCCCCTTGCACAAGGCAACATGTGGCTAAGAAGAGTCGGCCCCATGGAGACCAATCATGGTGGAACTTCCCCAGGGCTATTATAACCGGAGTGTAACTGCAATTTCAGACAAGAAACTTTTAATAGCTCCTGATGTAGCTAATTTGCTGGCTGCGTCTCTGGGAAGCCCCAAAGGCCTCGCTCATCCCCTTGATGTTTATTTACGCTTCCCATCATGAGATGGCTGGAGACGACTAGTGTTTTAATAAATCCCGGTGCAAGCGGCTGCAATCTTGCATCATCATTCCTGGTGTGCCAGTGGGCCGTTCCCCCCACGGGGAAACTTTTCTGCACAGACAGAGAAGTTTGATGCTATGCCAAAGAGATGATGAAATCCAAACACTCTCCATTCCAAATATCTATTCTCAGAAAACTGGAGCTGGGGCTTGGGTCAAGGTGGGTTTAGGCTGCGTTATTGTGAATCGAAGACGTGTATGAAAGGACCAGGTGGGAGTGACTCGGTGGAAAAAATATAGGTCGGGTCAGCTAGGTTTTCAAGTCAGCTCTTCAACTGGTGTAAATCAGTTTAGCGTCTTTCGCTTCAATGGCGCTATGGCTGATTTACCCCATCTGGGATCTGGCCCCATAGAGTGGTGGCCGATTTACACTACCCAGGAACCTGACCCCTTAATGTTTATAGCAAGAAGCAAACAGGTCATGTAATCAGCAAAGGGAACAGAAAGCTGCCCAGCTGGGATTTCATCACCAGTCCTATGAGCCCCGTGCGTGGAACCTGCCACTTTCACACCCACCCTATCATGTGTATTCCCCTGATCACGGGGAAAATGAGCTGAAGGTGTTCTCATGTTCACCAGAGGCCTCCTGTGCCACATTAACTGGGCACCTCATAAGCGTTAATGAATTTATCCCACAACAAGCAGGCAGGAAGGCTGGGGAAAGTGAGTCATACGTTGATGGAGTCCCAAGCTAACACAGGGAGAGTGTGAAAAAGCTGGGAACTGAATCCACCTCTCCAGGCCTAGTGTTGTGTCTTAACCAGCAAGAAGCTTCCTCCTGTTTGCAGTGAACCCAGCAGATCTCGAGAGGCATTTTCATAGCTGGCCCTCTGTTCAGTGTATTCTGTGGCCTGCCTTACAGCAGGTGCTGCTGGTGAGTCGGGATGGTCAGAAACTGGGAATTCCGTCCTGCAGGAAATCTGACATTTCTATTTTCCACATTCCAAACTGAACAAAAAGCCAAAATTTTAAGATTTCCCATGGCCGAAAAAATCAGAAGTATTTCAATTCAGAATCATCATGGTGACAGCGGTGAATCATTTCAGTACAGTAAAAACATTTCATTTCGGTGTCAATTCATTTTGTTTTGACGTTTATATTATAGTAAAGCATTAAATATAATGGATTGGATAAACTATGTGTATATATAATATTAAAATATGAATTGTAATAGAATAGGAAAGTTTAAATGAAAGGAAGGGAAGCAATACTGACAAAAATATTTGTATATATAAATATAAGATTAAAATCAATATTTTAATATATGTTGAAATTAAATTAATGAGGCACAACCAACAGTGGCCAATTACCCACTGGGCCAACGGGGCCTGTGCCCAGGGACCCCAGCCAATTGGGGGCACCAGAAAAATGGGCACCCCAGCGCCCTGACCCCCTCCACCCACCCAGTGCTCCTGCTGGGGAGCAGGGTTGGGGTGTGGGGGCCTGCTCCACTCTGCTCACCCAGCACTCCAGGAGTCCAAGTTCATGTACCTGGTAAGTAGTCACGGTGTAACAATCACCCTGATGTCTAAAGGCCCTGGCCTGCTCTAGGAGTCGTTACCATTCCACAGTTGAAGCTGGAACAAGCACACAGGGGCTGAAAGACGCCGCCCCCAAATATTCAGTAAGTGGCTGGTGGTGCGTAGGTCCCCTGCTTCTATGAGGTCCCATCTGCAAGCTTTCTGCCCCGGGGAATTCTTGTGCTGAAGCAGCATTTTTTGGGTCCCCTTCCCCAATCTGCTCTTCTGATTAGAGATGGTATTGTGTCAAACATGGCCTCCTACTCAGGTCTTTGGATGTTTAAAAGCAAAATGTTACTGACCCAAAGTCCAATAGAAACAGTCCCAGGATTTTCCTGAATTCCAGTAGAAACAAGCTAAATAAATCCTCCCATGGGCTATTGCAGGAGAAGTTTTCATTGCTCAGCTCAAAAACAATGCAGAAAATAAACAGGAGTGCCGGGCTGGGGGGGAAGGGGGGCAGAGCAAGCCCCCATGCCCCGACCCATTTCCCCAGCAGGAGTGCGGGGGGAACTGCAGGTGGAAGGGGTGGGGAGGGGCCCCCCCACTTGCTCTGGCCCCAGGCCCCACAAACCCCTAATCCTCCCCTGCCTAAATCTCCCTTGCTGCAGATTAAGCCCATTACTTCTTGTCCTGCCCTTGGTGAACATGGAGAGCAATTGATCCCTGTCCTCTTTATCACAGGCGCTTATTGTTTTTCTGCTTTGGGTGTGATCTAGGTAGGACATTCAGCAGCTCACTGCTGCGGCGATGTGCTGGCTATCAATCTAGATATACATTTGTAATCGTTGGTACCTACCCATGCCATACGAAAGAAGATGACCTCATGCCAGCGTTTGTATGTGCTCCCCATTCCCCCCTTCTCTATATACCAGAGTCCCCCATTCCTCCTTCCTGTTTTCCGCTCTTCCCTCAAATCAGTAGGGTTCTGCCTAGAACATTCCCTGAAGCTTAGGAATTGAGCCAATGTGGCACTCAGAAGGCGTCGCATTCCAGACAGACAATGCCATCGATTTGCGTGTAAGACCTTGCTTAGCTTGGCCAACGAGACGCCAAGCAGTGAGGTGTTCGTCACAAAGATGCCAGGAGAGCTTTTGTTAAAGAAATACGTCATTTTAAAATTACCAGGTTGCTAGCACCTAGATGGGAGCTGTCCACACAAAGAGAGGGAGACAGGCCCTTCCCCGAAGAGTTTACAGTCTAAATAAAAGATGGGAATGGAAATAGGGGAACAGAAAGAACCCAAGTCTCATAAGCCAACACAATCCTGGGAGACATAAACAGTGGACTATCAAGCAGGAGTAGAGAGGGTACTTTACCTCTGTCTTTGGCACTGGTGTGACCACTGCTGGAATCCTGTGTCTAGTTCTGGTGCCCAAATTGGGCAGAGAAGAGCCACAAGATGGACTAAAGGGTTAGGAAAACTGCCTTATAGTAATAGACTCCAGAAACGTGATCTAGTTAGCTTAACGAAGAGAAGGTTGAGGAGTGACTTGATCCCTGTCTGTAAGTATCTACATGGGGAACAAACATTTAATAACTGTCTCTTCAATCTAGCAGAGGAAGATCTAACATGATCCAATGGGTGGAAGTTGAAGATAGGCAAATTCGGACTGGAAATAAGGTGTAAATCGGGTTCTCAAACTAGGGGTCTGGACCTCTCGGGGTCACAAGGTTATTACATGGGGAGTTGTGAGCTGTTAGCCTCCACCCCAAGCCCTGCTTTGCCTCCAGCATTTATAATGGTGTTAAATATATAAACCAGTGTTTTTAATTTATAAGGGGGGGGTCACACTCAGAGGCTTGAAAGGGGTCACCAGTACAATAGTTTGCAAACCACTTGTGTAAATGTTTAACAGTGAGAGTAATTAACCATTAGAACAATTTACCAGGGGTCATGGTGGAATCTCGGTACTGACAATGTTTAAATCAAGATTGAATGTTTTGTGTTGGGTTTGTTTTTTTAATTGATCTAGTTCCACAGAATTATTTGGGGGCAGTTCTCTGGCCTGGGTTAGACAGGAGGTCGGACTGGATGACTACAGTGGTCCCTTCTGGGCTTGGAGTCTATGAATCTCTAATGCCCAATCTACAGTCTATGTGTCAGACCTTACTGCCTTATCCCTTTGCAACACAGAAATCAGAGTCTGCTCCTGGCCTCAGCAGGCAGCTCTCTGTTTCTCTCAGCAGCCCCTGTGCTGTGCATTGGCATACGAACTCACAAGGAGAGTTGTTCTGAAATAGTCTGTTGAATTTTTTTAATGGAATTTTTTTTTTCAGAAAAAAATTTGTTTCAGAAAGCTGCCGCCTTTCATCAAAAAAAACCCTACACCCCAAATATTCCAACTTTGAAATGCCAGCCCAGTGCCTCCTGGGAGTTGTAGTTCAGTTATCTCAATTCCCCATTCTTCTCCATGAGTCTGGCTCTTCAGTGGACTACATCTCCCATGATGCATCCACAGATCCCTTTCTCCAAGACAGGAGATCATGAAGTATCATGGGAGATGTAGTCCAACCAGGGAGCCTGGTCTTAGAGGAGAATAGGAGCATGAGGCACCTAAATTACAACTCCCATAAGGCACTATTGTGGCTCAGAAGAGTGGACTGTGATGCATCATGGGAGATGTAGTCCTACCAAGGAGGCCAGCCTATAGAGAAGAATGGGAGAATGAGGCTCTTGAACTACACCTCCCATGAGAACCTGTGGCAACGTTTCCAAATAGAAATATTTCCAATTTTAAATTTTTGCCAAAAAGCTGAAATTCAGCCAAAAAAAACCACAAAACATTTGCCACCAGCTCTACTCACCAACCACTCCCACCCTTGCATGCATTAGTGACTGCCATACAAGGTGGCCAAAGCTCACAGTAGCAGCTTGCAGGCTTCTTGCTAATACCATGAGCGAAGAAATGGCCACCAACTAGCCCTCAGGCCCATTTATCCCCATTTGGTCCTTTAGCTTCCATAGCTCTTCTGCCTCCCTATTGTTCAGCCCCTGATGTATTTATGGAGAGCAATAAGTTCTCTGTAAACCCTTTGGGGTAAGGACTGTCTCTTGCTGTATGGCTGTACAGCACCTGGCACAACGGAGGCCCAATCTGGACAGAGGCGTCTAGACACTGTGCCATCCTATCAATGAGGCATAATGAGATCCAATGGCTGGGAGAAGAAGCCAGACAAATTCCAACTAAAATAAGGCACACATCTTTAACAGTGAGGGTAGCGAACCTTTGGGGGCAAATTCTCTGGTCGGTGCTACCCAGGTGAGATGAGATGATCACAAAGGTTTTCTGTCAACTTAGCTCCTGCCTTTCAGGGAGGCAGATCACCAGCGCCTGGTGGCAGAGCTAGTATCTATACTGAAGGATAAATAAATTTAAATTTGTGGGGTTCTCAGATACTGCAGTAAAGGGGGGCAACGAAGTACCCCATCACTGTTGCATTTGAAAGCCACAGCATTTTTTCTGAATTCATAGATTTTAAGGCTGAAAGGGACCATCAGATCATCTAGCCTGAGCTCCTGGAAATCACAGGCCATTAAATTTCACTATGGCACCCCAGCATTGGGTCCAATAACTCCTGCTTGACTAAAGTATATCTTCCAGAAAAGCATCCAGTCTTGATTTGAATCAGCGCCCTGCTCAAAAGCAGCTGCCCAAAACAGAACCTGGACAAGACAGAGAGGACTTTGGCAGGAAGAGGGTGAGTTCCCAATAAATAGTTCTTTTGCCATTGGCGTTCTGTACCATAGTCCACTTTACCCAGTCAAATGCCTGTTAGTGTCCAGGGAAATAAGCCTGGAGCTATGGGAGAAATAATATTGAGGAACAGAGAACCACTCTTGGGTAAACCCAGTTTGAGCTTAATGCACAAAAGAAGTTTTCGCTTTACACAAGTGAAGACATACACTTTACCAGAGAAGATTCATTGAATCATAGAAGATTAGGGTTGGAAGATAGCTTTAAAGATCTCTGAATTCTCCAAACCAAGGACACATCTTCACTAGGACAAAATAAAATATGTTCTTAATTTAACTAACGGAAGTTCACGAGGATTTTACATCATGGTAATTAATCTGAGTTAAGAACACATCTTTTTTCCCTAGTGCAGACACAGCTTTAGTAGCTAAGTGCTTGAGAAAAAGGGCAGATAGGTGTGAAGGTTGCAGACAACTTTAGGTGCATCCCTGCGATATGTAACAGAGTTTAAATTAGAGCTGTGTGAATAACTCATTTTTTTGGTTTACTGTCAGTTCCAAAAACTAACAAATTTTTAAAATCATTCAGGGTTGACCAGAAACAATTTTTTTAATTTCAACAAAAACATTAAAAAAAGTTTGACCCAAAATGAAACATTTTGTTTTGATTTTGAGCCTTTTAAAAAACAATAAATAAAAGTCAAGGAAATTTCTAAACAAAAAATCATTTTGAATCAAAACACTTTATTTAAAAAATGTTGAAACAAAACACTTTTATTCTGAATTTTTAGAGGCTTTTTTTTTGCCGGGGGGGGGGGGAAGTGGGTGGGTTATGTTTTTACCAAAACAACAAAATCAAACCAAATTCCTAAAATGTTTCAGTCAACCAGACTGCCAAAAAATAAGTCTCATCCAAAAAACTTCACCTCGCTCTAGTTGAAACTTTCGCTCCCCTTGAGATTCTGACATTTGCGGAGTTTATTTGGGGCATTTAACCACCTCATGAGATTTATTCTGAAGCTATTTCGCTATAGGAGCTCTGTACCATAGTCCACTTTACCCAGTCAAATGCCTTTTAGTATCTGGGGAAATAAGCCAGAAGCTATAGGAGAAAGGATACTGAGGAACAGAGAACCACTCTTGAATAAACTCAGCTTGAGCTTAATGTACAAAAGAAGTTTTCACTTTACCCAATCTACCTGCTGTTGAATTGTAAAAATCACCCTTTAATAATCATTGGCTGAGACCAGGAATGATCACTGGGTTCTTCAACCTCTCCTCCACCTCCCCCCCCCCCCCCAAATCAAAGAAATATTAGCTAGGGATATTTACATTCCCCTCTATAAATTCTGGATTCCAGCTGCCTCAGTACCGAATCCCCCTCACTGAGCCATGCACTCAGGTACACACACAGGGCGAGGAGGGGAAAAAACAGAATAAGCAACTCCCAGACTTCAATGCAGAGAATTACATCCCCAAAAATGCATCTGTTGTAGCAGGCTCTTCAGCTCTCTCACTCCACTTCACTCCGCTTTGCCCAGAGTACACTCCAGGGACGGGATGGGAGCCCAGGAGCTCTGTACGTCCTCCAGCAGCATCCGTGCTGCTCAGACCTCCCCAGAGAGAAACGTTCAGACTCTGTTTCACAGGAAGCAGTAATGAAACCTCCCCTCGATTTTCCATGCGTCTGAGGCGCAGAACTAGAGCCTGATCCAGAATCTGTTGACTTCAAATGGGTGACTGGTGATTGACTGCAGCGGGTTTTGGATGAGGAGAGAGCTGGATTTCTACCCTCTTCATAGAGCAGTTTCTTGCCGGCTGGCTATGGCTTTCCCTGAAGGATTCTTTGTCTGCCATCAGCAAGTGTTTTGGTCAGTCCTCCACCCTTAGATATTGGGGTCAGAGAGAGCCCCGTTGCTCTTACCTGCACAAACAGGTGTCTCTTTCAGAGCCCAACAATTTCACCAGCATGTTTTCAGCAATGCATGTGCCCAGTGCATCATTTCCCAGGACTCAGAAGATTCAGGCTGGTCTGCCATGGGTTCCACTCATCCATCCATCACACAGCTGGCTTTGGTCAGTACCTTTGGTGCATTATTGTCTCCCTGATCTCTAGTCCACCTTGCTGGACCCAGACCTGTGCAGGGAAACCCCCCTCCCCCCACACACACCACACACACATTCTAGGGCAGGGATAGCCAATAGGCAGATCGTGGGCCAAATCCAGACCACCAGACACTTTTGAACGGACCCTGAAATCTCTTAATTTACTTCACCATTATCATTATTGATTTTTTTATTATTTTCTCTGGAGTCTGGACCTTGACCAAGAAATCTGGACCATGATGAAAAACAAATGGCCTACCCCTGTTCTAGGGGAACTAGGCCTCCGCTCCCCCTGCCCCCCACGTGGCCTTGGGGGGAAACTGCAGAGAGAAGCCAGCCAGCAGGGGGCAGAGGCAGCCAAAGCCAGGATTTCTGGTTCTTCAGAGAACAATCTACAGCTTTGACCAGCCTGTCTCTGCCCTGTGCCGATCAGCTGTTTGCTCCACGCCTCCCCCTCCCTTCTCACAGTCTCTTCACCTCATCTTCACTCCACACCTGCCCTCCTTCCCTTCCCTTTAGCTGATCCCCTCCAACCTCCCTCTCAAAAAATCACGGAACACCCCCCCACACACATACACCCCTTGCTGGTTGTTTTTAATTACACACACACACACACACACCCTACCTTGTAGGCTTCTTTCTTGTAAATTTTGCAAACTTCAATTAGCAGTGCAAACAGATGCCCATCATGAGACACACAATGGCAGCCAGGGAGCCCAAGTGCCTCCTACCCCCTGCCTGAACAAAACCTGTTTATCACTTTCTGGTGTCCACTCTTAACTAACGCCCCTTAAGAACCTCAGTATAGAGACAGAACTCCTTAAATCTCATCCATCTCACAAGGCTTAAGATGACCAGTGGATCACTGGCTCTTGGCAGAGACCTCACACGCCACCCTTTGGCGCGCTATTAGGTAGACGATAGACCCAGGGGATGCCCGGAAACCCCACGTGCCCCCTTATGCCCTCTGGCTGTTTGCCTCACAGGATCTCTGGGTCACACCTCTCTTCTCTGGGTCGCACCTCTCTTCTTACAGTAAGGGCAGCCACTGGCTCTTAATAAGCTGCCATTCAGCTTGTCCATTTTTTGCCTGGATAGTGTATCAGAGCTCACATTTGCTTTGCCCTTAATATGTACAGTTTCCTTAGGGGATTCTTGAAGTGCGATGCACCAGCCTTCCCGTTCTTTGCTCTGCTGGTGCAGTATTCCCCACCCCCACCGCCTCTCCCGTCTGTTCAGATCATCAGCTGTTCGAGGAAGCTCTCCTGCTACTCAGTGTCTGTGTCGCACACTGGAGCCCCATTCTCAGCTAACCAGTGGGCACTTCCTTAATAATCTAATTAATTAATTTTAAAAAAGGCCTCTCCTCCACGTACATCCGGCTTAAGCCTTCAGAGTAAGACTCGGGCAGGGCGACGGCATTAGGCTGCTGCCTCTCAGCAGGTAGGTGGAATTTTGCCCCCTGCCCTCAACACCGTCTCGGAGCCAGTGGTGCAGGGATGGACTTTCCTAGGATCGTAGATCCCAAGGCCAGAAGAGACCACGGGGATCATCTAGTCTGACTTTCCTGCATAGCACAGGGCGGAGAACTGCCCCCAAGGAATCCCTGTTTGAAGTAGTGTGGATCTTTTGGGGGGCTGGGGGGAGGGGAACCATCCAATCTTGATTTTAAAATGGCCAGCAAGGGAGAATCCTCCACCACCCTTGCTCCCATTGTTCAGCACCCTCGTGGTTAAAATGATATTTCTAGTCTGAATTGGTCTGGCTTCAACTTCCAGCCATTGGATTGGGCTGGACCTTAGAGCCCATTATCAAACATTTGCTCCCTATGGAGATACCTAGAGACTGTGACCAAGTCGTCCCTCAACCTTCTCCATGTTAAGCTCAACAAACTGAGCTCCTGGGCTCTCGCTATGAGGCAGGTTTTAGGATCCTTTAATCATTGCGGAGGTTAAGGCTAGGTTTACACTGGGGGCGGGGGAGTTTGACCTAAGATATGCAACTTCAGCTATGCGTATCTTAGGTCAATTTACCTGGCCGTGAGGACCGCGGCGAATCAACCGCTGCCGCTCCCCCAATTCCGCTTCTGCCTCTCGCCGCGGTGGAGTTCCGGAGTCAACGGCAGAGTAGTGTAGACGTACCCTAAGATTTTGTCTCAGTTATTTTTAGTAACTTCCCAGACACAAGGGCAAGAAACACAAATTCATGGAAGCCTGAAACCTGAGACTTTTACTAAAGATAACTGGGGGAGGGGGGAGAGGTTGGCAGCCTGAGTCCCACCGTGTCTGTATGTGTGAGGGGGGAGCCACAGGTCCCTCCAAGACCAGCTATGGCCATTGGGAGAATGCAGGAGGGAGAGCTCCGGCCCCGGCTGCTGAAGTGGGGAATGAAGGGACAGCCCTGGCCCCAGTCAGTGGCGAGGTGGGACAGCCACGGCCGCTGTGGGGGGGACAGATGGGGGACAGCTCCAGGCCCATCCGCTGACTGCTCTGGCCACAGCCGCTAACCACCCCAGCCACTGACCACCTTGGCTGTGGGGCAGGAGGCAGCGCCAGCCCCCACCACTGCCGCCGGGTGGGGTTGAAGCCAAAGAAGTCACAGACGTCCATTAAAATACCACAGACTCTGACACCTCCATGAATAAATCGTATCCTTGAATCATTCTCGTGGCTCTTCTCTGAGCCCTCTCCAGTTCACCAACATCCTTCTTGAATGGTGGGCACCAGAACTGGATAGACCGGTGAGCGACAGGTGAAGTCGAATGTCTTGGGTTTATTTTTCCTCTAGGTTAGTGATTTCTCCTCGAGCGGAGTCTCTGCTGGGTGTAACCACACCCCCTCCTCCCCCCGCATACACTTTTCTCCCATGGTTTCCACTCTGTCAGCAACTAAGGTACCAACGAGCGCAGCACAGATCCACAGCAGACATGTCCACTATGATTAAACTCCCTGCTCTGGGTTTCTCTTTGTTGAGACACGTGGAATACATTGTGAATTCAAAAGGAATCTTTTCCCCAGGTGGACAAAGTGTCTCTTTCACTTCCCCTGCCCCCCAGGGACACTCTGAGGTATTACAAGCACTGAGCTCCCCCATATCCACGGTCACCATCCCACGTGGACTCTCCAAGGTGTCACAAGCGCTGAGCTCCCCCGTGTCCATGGTCACCATCCCATGTGGACTCTCTGAGGTGTCACAAGCGCTGAGCTCCCCCATATCCACGGTCACCATCGCATGTGGACTCTCCGAGGTGTCACAAGCACTGAGCTCCCGTCTCCGCGGTCACCATCCCATGTGGATCCTCCAAGATCTAATGAGCATTGATCTCCCACAGAAGCCCTTTGTCCACGTGTCCCCTGTGGATTCTCCCAGGTGTAATAAGCCCTGAGCTCACCTGTGTCTGAGGCGTAATTAGCATTGCATTCCCACGGGAACCCTTTGCCCACGTGCCTGGCGTGTCCTTACTCCCAGCGTGGGTCTCTAACAAGGCACGAGCAATGCACCAAACCCTCCCCTCCATCCCTCCCCCGGCAGGCTGCTCATAGCGGGTTGGCCGCGTGGGTCCCGTGGTGTAAGATGAGCGCCGAGCTCTGGCTGAAGCTTTTCCCGCACTGGGTGCACTTGTAGGGGCGCTCGCCGGTGTGGATGCGCTGGTGGCGGATGAGGTGGGAGCTGCGGCTGAAGCTCTTGGCGCACTGCGGGCAGCGGTAGGGCTTCTCGCCGGTGTGGATGCGCTGGTGCTCCAGCAGGCGGGAGCTCTCGCAGAAGCGCTTGCCGCACTGGGCGCACTGGAAGGGCTTCTGGCCGGTGTGGAGGCGCTGGTGCTGGATGAGGTTGGAGCTCCAGGAGAAGCGCTTGCCGCACTGCGGGCAGTGGTAGGGCTTCTCGCCCGTGTGCATGCGCTGGTGCTGCAGCAGGTTGGAGTTCTGGGTGAAGCTCTTGGCGCAGGCCCCACACTTGTAGGGCTTCTCCCCCGTGTGGGTGCCCAGGTGGCGCATCAGGTGGGAGCTCTGGCTGAAGCCCTTGCCGCACTCCGTGCACTTGTAGGGCTTCCCCGGTGACGGGCGGGGGGCCGGGACGCCAGCGTAGGGAGGGGCCTGGCCCGGCTGGTCCTCTGCCTCACTCCCCCAGGCCTGGCCGAGCCGCTCCACCGGGGAGTTTCCCTCCAGGCCCCCGGCCTCAGCCTCATCCCTCCAGGCTGGGCCCAGACACTCCACTTCAGAGTCCCTCTGCTGCCCCCCGGCCTCGGCCCCCCAGGCTAGTTCTGGGTCCGGGCCCCGGGGATCGTTCCCGGCGGAGCCTCTCGTGGACATCCTGTGTGGCTGTGCGGCCTCTTGCCAGAGATCTCCCACCTCAGGCTCACTCCTGCCACCTGTGGAGACAAGAGAGGGGTGAGTCACTCCCCGAGCTGAGGGAGACGCCAGGGGCTGCTCATTGCAGCTGGCTGGGAATTTCTCATGGGGACGATATTTCAACGGCCAACGCACTTTCCTCCTGTGAGGAAGGGGGAATTTCTGTAACATTCCAACAATTCCAATGCGTGGTGCTTTGCATGACCACCCCCCGGGTTAAAGATCCGCTCTTGGGGCAGAGCCGGACAAAGGCTGAAATTAACCCATATCAATGGAGGCTCCGCAAAGACGGCAGGAACCCCAGGGACAGAGCAACTGATGCTTCTCCTCAGGAATCTCTGGCGGGCTGCATGTGGGAACGCAGCATGGGTCTGCAGGAGCTGGATAAGGAGATGAGACTCAGAGAGCTTGGCTAGTTTAGCCTCAGTGAAAGAAGGCTGAGGGGAGATATGATGCTCTTTATCAGTAGAGGAGAACCCCGTTTATCCAGTCTAATTGGGATCAGGCCCAGATCAGATCATCAAAACGTTGGATAAACCGGAGAAAGAGAAAATAGGATGCTGCAGCACCATCTAGTGGCCATAGGAGAGATCACCTACTTCTGGCCCTGCAGTTCTGGTTGTTCGGTAAATGCAGCAAGCCGGTTACGGAGGGTTGGATAAACAGAGTTCTACTGTACATCAGAGGGATAAACACCAGGGAGGGAGAGGAATTACTTAAGTTAAGCACCAGTGTGGACACAAGAACAAATGGATATAAACCGGCCAGCAACAAGTTTAGGCTAGAAATTAGATGAAGGTTTCTAGCCATCGGAGTGAAGTTCTGGAGGAGTGGGGGCCAAAAATCCTAACTGGCTTCCAGGCTAAGCTTGATAAGTTTACAGAAGGGATGATATGGTGACACTGCCTCCAATGGCATGTAGCCGATCTGTGACTGCTCGCAGCAAATATCTCCACCGGCCGGTGATGGGACACTGCACGGGGAGGGCTCTGAGTTACTACAGAGAATCCGCCCCCAGGTGTCTGGCTTGTGGGTGTTGCCCACATGCTCAGGGTCCAACTGATCACCATATTTGGGGGGCAGGAAGGAATTTTTCCCTGGGTCAGATCAGCAGAGGCCATGGGAGGTTTTTGTCTCTGCAGCATGGGGCACTTGCAGGTTTAAACTAGTGTTAATGGTGGAGTCTCCAACTTGAAGTCTTCATGATTTGAGGACTTCCGTAACTCAGCAAGAGGTTAGGGGTCTGTTACAGGAATGGGTGGGTGAGGTTCTGTGGCCTGCAACAGGCAGGAGGGCAGACTAGATCATGATGGTCCCTTCAGGCCTTATGGTCTACGAAAGGCATCAGGTGGCTGGAATAAGGGTGGCTTTGGGAGAGAGTCAGCAGCTCTGGGACTACCAGGGAGATGGAGAGAGATTGAGAAAGGGATTCCACAGCAGGGTGGTTGGGAGGACCACTGGCTTAGCCAGAAAGGACTACAGCTTAACCTTTAGTTCTCTATCCTACAACTTCCTGATGCTGGGTTCCAGTTAATAAACCCTGCTCTGCTTTGCAAACACTGCCAGGCGTCACTGCAAATACTCGCTGAGATGGATGGGTCCCTGAAGGGTGTACAAGTCTCTGACCAGGAGTCTAGCTCTGTTGGAGTCGTTGGGCAGAGCTCAGTGTGAAGAAGGAATGCTGGAGCTCAAAAGCTCAGTCTCAGAGGCGTTGATGCCGTGTAGCCTACATGAAGGAAGAGTGGGACCCCTTGGGGGTCCACCATACATATGGGGTTCTTCCCAGGGGCTGTTCAAAAGCTGGGGCGTAGCACGGATCCTGCAGATCTGTCAGCCTACTCCAAATCACATTCAGAATTTTCCTGGTGGAAATTTTAATTTTGCCAACTCTTTTCAATTTTCCATTGCGAAACGGAAACAGAAGATTTTGTTCCAGGTCAGTTTGACCCAAATTGAAATATTTTGGATTGCTCAACTGGCCTGAAACATTTAGTTGCAAATCAGTTCGGCTTTAAACAGCATTTCCCTCCCTCATAGGATAAAATCATTAAGGACTGTGAAGCGCTTGGAGATCTACTGATGAAAAACAGCTAGGTATTATTATTATTTCCATATTGTGGTCCATTGCCTCATGGGAGTTGTTTCCAGATCCCCATTCTCCCATATGGGCTGGGCTCCCTGACTGGACTACATCTCCCATGATGCAACATAGTCTCCCCCTCACTGAGCCATGTGGTGCATCATGGGAGATGCAGTCTGGCCAGGCACCCTGGCCCATAGGCAAGAAGGGAGGCATGAGGCACATGAACTACAATTCCCATGATGCACCATGATGAAAGTTTAATACTGCACTAACTCAAAACAAGGTTTGGCAAAATTCAATTTTGAATATGTATAATTTTAATAGATTATATCAATGCTTATTTTTCAGATTTTTTTCTTGTTTTTATCGATTTGAATTTTCACAGTTGCATAAAATTATGGGGTTTAAGTCTTTTTTATTTTTATCAATTTAAATTTTCACAGTTGTGGGAAATTGGATCAGACAATGGAGGAGGGTCAGACAATTATTTTATGACAGTAGATGTTGAGATTCAAAAAGTTAAAGCTTGATAATCGTTAAAACACAAAATGGTCAATGTCCGATCAAAATGAGCAAAGTAAATATTCTTAAATCAGACTCTGATGAGCAGCATTTTTCTTACTTTGCTTATCTGTAAATTTAAATTTTTAGCAATGGAAACATTGTTTTAGGAGTTTGTATGTGTGCACAGTGAAATCAACGTTTACCGAGAAAAACCCTTCAAAGCCGACTGAAAACAAAGCATTTTGAGGTCACCTCACTGCTCCCCAGTGAAGCATTTCCATTCAGGGATAGCAAAATATTCCACATCAAGCAAAAAAGGAGAAGTGTGTAGTGGCCTGGTTTGGTCTGGATACCCACCGACCCAGACGTGTTGCCATGCAGTTCGAGAAGGGAGGCTTTGCACTCGGAGCGGAAGGTGGTGAGGTTTGAGATGCTCCAGTGGAGAATCATACCACTCTCATTTTGGTCTGGAGCGGAGTAGAACCCATGTGCCCTGCCACAACACCCCTTTAAAAGGAGGCAGGGTCAATCCCACCTGGGCCTTTTATATCTCTGCAGACCAGGCTGTCAGTCACGAGCTCTGGGATGTAAATCAGGCTCGGTCCATTTCCCCTTAAAGGGGCCGCTCACCCTGTGCCAGACCCAACAGCACCAAATATCGCAGTGGGTACTCTTCATAGCAGTGCTGCCTAGTGGATAAAGCACAGCACACAGGTCAGCTGGGCTCTCTCTCCAGGTCTGCACTGGGTGACCTTGTGCATGCCACTTTCCCCTGTCTGTGCAAAACGAGGACAATAGTACGGCCCATTTTTTGACATGTTGCGAAAAGACCCAATTGACTTGTTCACAGGACCAATGGGACGAAGTGGGAATGTTCTGTGATATTTGCGTGACACCTATACCCGCCTCCATTTCTACTTTGCATTGCTACCCAGTGGGAACGCAAGGGTGAGCGCTGCTCTTGGTAGGTGAACTCCGCTTGGCCTCACTTGAGGACAATGGACTGAGAGGTGAGAAAAGTCGGCTTTTGGGGGAGGCTCATCTGCCCTCACTTGGGATGTGAAACAGTCAGAGGAAGAGAGCCTGAAACGGAGTCCACAGGAGCCTGGCTGGCAGATTGCGCTGGCATGGCCAGGACGGACAATTTCTTGATCAGCGTTTCTCAAACTGGGGGTCCTGAGCCAAAAGGGGGTCACAAGCCTATTGTAAGGGGGCGGGGGTGTCACGGCATTGCCCCCCTTGCTTCTCCACTCTCCAGCCAACCAGCTCTGAAGGCAGCAGTGGCGGCTGGCCAGGTGCCCAGCTCTGAAGGCAGCGCCGCCGCCAGCAGCAGCACAGAAGTAAGGGTGGCCTGGTATGGGTAGGGTTGATAGTCATTTCTGGGGCGGCTGTCACAGCCTGAAATATTTTTAAAGGGGGTTCCAGCAAAAAAAAAAAAAAAAGTATGAGAACCCCTGGTCTTGACCTTTATGGCTCTGTGCTAACCTAAGGATTTCCCTGTGGTGGGTTGCAGGTGACCAATAAACCCAGCTCTGGTGTGAAAGGCTGCCTGGTGTTGATGCAAATACTGGACAATCAAAAGAAAGCAATTCAGCTGACCCAACGCTAAGCCATATCTGGGATTTTGTTTAGCCACTTTCAAAACGTATGGCTTTTTAGGACCGATTCAGGATGCAACTCTTCCTTCTAAAGCCCAAACTGATCTCCCGCATTCCTCACCTGCACAGGTTCCCCTCAGGACCACCCTTTCCGTGGAGTCCTGGAGATGCGGGGCGCAGGGCCCTTCCCCTCGCCTCATCTGGAACAGCACGTCGTGGGGGCAGGGGGCTGGGAATCCTGTTCATGGGGGAAGGGAACAGGATCAAAGGTCAAATGAGCGCAACGAAGCCTGCTGCGTGATCTCGACTCGCCTCCTCTTTGTACTGGGTGTGGGCCAACTGGGTTGGGGGGGAGGGGAGAATCCTTCCTGACCCTTGCAGGCACATGGCTGAAGCCCTGAAGCATGAGGTTGGATTAAAGTCACTGTTTTAAGGCAGAGTTGGGAGTGGTCTGAGCAGGTTGAGGGTAGGTGATGGGTGGCGGGGATCCCCGCACAGAATCCCCAGTGCTGGATGGGTCAGTGGGGGGAAGGTATGGGGATGCCCCCAGGCAAGCAATATTGCTTCCCCCCAGAAAGAAAGGGATGAAGAGGGGGATTCCAGGGCCAGAAGGGACCACCCTGATGCCCAGCTGGAGATTAGATGAGAATATCAGAGACACTCGGCTCCTAATACCCCAGGGAAATGGGGCCTTCCCCAGTTCCATCAGGGCCTGCCCATGATCCTGTACGGCTCCGCCTCCCCACACCGACCCTACTATGCCCATAACATGCACGGCACCACAGTGGGTTCACTCGCCCCCCAGACCCTCAATATTATCACCGAGTGCTCCCCAGCCGCAGTGCTCACTCAGTCTGTGTGTGTAGGCGAGGATGCTAGCCCCATTGTACAGAGAGGGAAACTGAGGCACAGTGGGGCACAGACACTTGCCCATGGCTACATGGCAGAGCCAGGAATGGAACCCTGGTCTCCTGCTCTAGCAACTAGGCAAGCTGCCCTCGGTATCTGCAGCGTTAGCACCAAGCCCAGCACTCGGGCCCTGGCAGAGCGGGGGTGGGGGGAGGAGCGCTTGGGTAGTACAGCAGGCTCAGAGGGCTGCTTATTAACTTTGATGAGAGGGAAATCAAAGCTCAGATGAAGAGGAGGGATAATGGGGTAAGTGGCAGTGAAAGCTCTGCACAGACTCCCCGGACCTGGCTGGGACAGTGCGGAGGGGAGATGGGGGGGATCCCCAGATAGACTCCCCAGGACTGCCTGGGTCGAGGGTGCGGGGGAGGGAATGGGTGGATCCCAGTTAAGCCTCTCCAGAGCAGGCGGGGAGGAATGGGAGGATCCCCACAGACTCCGTGAGGCTGGCTGGGGCAGTGGTGGGGGAGATGGGGGGATCCCCGCACAGACTCCCCAGCGGGGGGGAGGGGGGATCCCCGCACAGACTCCCGGGGGGGGGCTGGGGCATGGGTGGGGGAGGGGGATTCCCGCACAGACTCCCCGGGGGGGCTGGGGCATGGGTGGGGGAGGGGGATTCCCGCACAGACTCCCCGGGGGGGCGGGGGCATGGGTGGGGGAGGGGGATCCCCGCACAGACTCCCCGGCGGGGGGGAGGGGGGATCCCCGCACAGACTCCCCGGCGGGGCAATGGGGAGACTCCCGCCCATCCCCCCTCATGCCGGGCTCCCCTCTCACCCCCCCGGGCGCTGCTCCGCGCCGCCGCCGCCCCGGGCCCCGCGCAGCCGGATGGCCCCGTCCTGGCCGGGCTGCCACACCCGGAAGCTCCGGTCTCAGTTGCATCCTCCGGCCCCGCCCCCCGCACCGCTCTGCCCCGCGGCCGCCGGCTCGCTGGTTTTAACCCGCCCCTCGCCGGGGCGCTGGGCTTGCCAACCCTCCGGGAGTGTGGATCAAGCCTGAGCGACTTTGGAACCTAAGTCTGAGCTCCTAAATCACCTAGGCCCTTGTGAAAAAATTACATTCCTGCATGTGCTTCTCCTTACGCCCTGAGTCAGTGCGACAGATCGATGGAAGAGCTGGGGAACGTTGGGTGCCGAGAGATTAGGGTGACCAGACGTTAAGGGGGAAATATCGGGCCCACCTCGGGGGGGGGGGGGAGGCGTTTTTTGGGGGTGTTTTTTACACTCACCCGTCTGGGAGTTCGGCAGCAATTCTGCAGAGAGCCCTTCAGTTGCAGACGGTCTTCGGTGGTGGGTAATAAACCTTGCCACCAAAGACAGACGCACCCGCCGCTGAAATACCGCCAAAGGCCGTCCGCGACTGAAGGACTCTCTGCCGAATTGCTGCCAGAGACCAGGAAACAAAATATCGGGACAAATGGCGTCCCGACCGTATTCTGGTCAGGACACGGGACAAACCCCTTAAAATCGGGACATCTGCTCACCCTATGAGAGATTGAAAGGGTTCCCTTGGGAACCCCCTGCTTAACACTCTCCTTTGCTGTGCTGCCCACAGAAAACTTGACAATGCTTGGGCGGCTGGTGTGTTATGACCACTGCCTGTCATGCTACCCAATGCTGTCTCCTTGTTCTCGTCTGTCTCCATGGCGTGTCTTGTTTTATCCTCCCAAGTTTCACTTTTTTTTCCGGTGGTGGTACCAGCCATAGCCCAGGACTCCATTACGCTAGGTGCTGTACGTTATTTATTCAGAGTAGTACAGTAGCACTAGGAGGCCCAGGCATGAACTCCACTGCACCAGGTGCTGTACAAACACAGAACCAAAAGCCGGCTCCAAAGAGCTACAGGAATAGAAATAATGGCAAAGAGCCGTTTTGCTTTTGAATGTCAAGTGCTTTAATGTTTCTGCCGTTATTTCTTCTGTACATAATAAAGATTTGAAAGCATCTTTATCGTAGGGTCGCTATGGCACAAGCAGGCCAGAGACACTCAACACAGCCTCTGGAATATGATAAAAGGGCTTAATATTGCAAAGCCAAGGTTCTTAAAAACATTTAAAATTGGAGCTGGGCACAGAACGGATTTTTTCGGTTCGCTGATAATGCTGGAAAAAATAAATAAATAAATAAACAATGAATTGCAGAGTGACGCTAAAAGGAAATTTTTTGAAATTTGGATTGCAAAGTCAAAGCAGAAAGTTGTTTCAGATCAACATTTCATTTGACCCGAAATTAAACATTTTATTTCAACTCTACGCATTTTATAAAACAAAAATAGAAGGAAATTGAGACAAAAAGTCACTTTGAATTAAAAAAAACCACATATATAAAATGTTTCACTTTGCAAGTGTCAAAAGAAAATCTATATTTTTGGGAAACCAGCACAAAGTCACCAAATATTTTGGTGCCAGCGAATCTATATTTGTGACCAATAATAATCCAGCAGAATAATTTTGCCCAGCTCCAATCTTAACACCTTCAAGCCTCTCCAACACAAAACTTTTCCCTCTGTTGTTCCATCTGCCAAACTGCATGAAAAGAAGTAAAAAAAGACGCAATCAAATCCCGGCCTAATGACCCTTTGTCAAACAGGGAGCCACTTTCACTGTTGCAGGGATATGACATGATCATCGATGGGAGGAAATCATCCACAAGGCAGACTGTCCATTAAAATATGGTTATGAAAATAGTTCCACACGAAAGGATATATTTGTCTATTGTTTTTCTTTTTGCATTTTTTTTGTTTTGTTTTGTTTTTTAAGAAAAGAACTAGAAAATACCATACTAAGGCGCTAGGTTGAAAGAGCACGGAGGAACATGATGTGGTTAACAGATAATAATGGCACTGTAGTTAGAGACTCTTGTGATTCTTACACACAAAGGGGCAGAGTTAAGGTTATCCAGAAAACCATAACTAGCATTTCCTGCTTCAATAGGCCATTGATCTACTCGGGAATTGGCAAAGTACAACCCTAAATTGTAATTTTAGCATTTCATGACTTGAAAGAACACTGGTAGAAAGGAGAGGTGGTGTTTCTGGTCAGCCTCGAACAGGACATTTATATGCAGAGCTGGTGGGGAAAATGAGGAGGTTTTGCCACAGAAACTTTAGACAAAAATGGGAGGGGAAAGGGAGAGTTTTTGCTGAAATTTTCCACAGGAAATTTCAAGCTTTTGGAAAAAAAAAACCAAAAAAATCCCAAATACAAACGCTCTTGCCTGAAAACTGAAACATTTTCCTCAAAACTTGACATATTTTTGGCCAAATCACAAAATATTTAAAATTCTGAAATGCCACGATGGTGCCTCATAGGAGTTGTAGTTCAGGGACCTCATGCTCCTATTCTTCTCAGTCAGACTACATCTCCCATGATGCATAACAGTCTCTCCTCTTTCTAAAACACTGCAGTGCCTCATAGAAATTGCAGTTCAGGAGCCTCATGCTCCCATTCTTCTCCATATGCCATCCTCTTTGGTTCGACTACATCTCCCATGATGCATTCAGGTCACCCTGCAGATGACCTATCATGCCCACATTGCATCATGGGAGATGTAATCTTGATGGTTAGCCTGGCCTACAGCATGAGGCAACCAAAGTGCAACTCCCATGATACACTGAAGTGGCTCAGTAACAGGAGATTAGGGAGAAATGGGTTTTTACCCACGAAAGCATATGCCCAAATGATTCTGTTAGTTTTTAAGGTGCCATTCCTTGTTATGTTTTTAGGGGAAATCATGGTGCATCATGGGAGATGCAGGCCAACCAAGAAGCTCAGCCTAGAGTGGAGAATGAGGGCATGAAGCAATTGCACTACAACTCCCATGAGGCAGTTCAGCAGTATTTCAGAATAGAAAAATTTCAGGTTTTGGCTGATGTTTTTCTGACAAAAAAAACTGAAACTTTCTGGAGGAACCAGACACATTTTATTGGATCAACCCCCCAATTTTCCAGCTGAAAAACAATTCATTAATAATGATACCTAGCACTTTTCATCAACAGATCTCAAAGCACTTTAGTATCATTACCTCCACTTTGCAGATGGGGAAAAAGAGGCACAGAAAGGGAAAGTGACTTGCAGCAGGGGAGAGCTAGGAATAGAACCCAGGTCTTGTGAGTGCCAGTCCAGGCCAGTGCCCTCCCCTTGAGGCCAGACTGCTCTAAAGAGAGCCCACCGTGTGATATCTGGCAACACTGGGTCTGTGACAGGGTGGGCATAGCTTCATTGGAGCCCCCAGAGCATGTGACGGACAACTAGGTCGGTGCAGCTGAGACTGGCCCTGCCTCCTCTTAAAGGGCCAGCACGCCCTTTATTTGTATGGTCTCTACGCCATATGTGACTGGGTCCGTCACCGGGCGAATGGCCCCTTTAAAAGGCAGTGGGCGTGACCTCACCAGAGCCCCCAAAGCATGAGACCGACAACCAGGCTGGCACAGCTGATGCTGGCCCTGCCTCCTCTTAAAGGGACCAACACCCCCCTTTATTTGTAGGGTCTGTGCGCTGCGTGGCTTCTCTGGTGGGTGATGAGCCCTGATCGCTGACGGAAGCTCTTGCCGCACTCGCCGCACCGGTAGGGCTTTTCCCCCGTGTGGATCCGCCGGTGGATGGTCAGGTGGGAGCTGACGGAGAAGCCCCGGCCGCACTCGGCACAGCGGTAAGGCCGCTCCCCGGTGTGGGTCCGCTGGTGGAGGTTGAGGGTGGAGCTCTGGCTGAACCGCTTCCCGCAGTGGTGGCACTGGTAGGGCTTCTCCCCGGTGTGGGTGCGCTGGTGCTTGGCCAGGTGGGAGCTGACGGCGAAGCTCCGCCCGCACTCGGTGCACTTGTAGGGCTTCTCCCCGGTGTGGGTGCGCCGGTGCAGCACCAGGGTGGAGCTTTGGCTGAAGCTCTTCCCACACTCGCCGCACCGGTAGGGCTTCTCTCCCGTGTGGATCCGCCGGTGGATGGTCAGGTGCGAGCTGACCGAGAAGCTCTTCCCGCAGTCAGGGCACTGGTAGAATCTCTCTGCTGCCGGGACCCGCGGCTGGGGTGGCTGCGGCGGCAGCTGGGCAGGGCGCACACTTTGGCCAAAACTGCCCCCACACTGGGTGCACACGGTCTGGCTCCCTCCAGGCTGGGGGAGAGGCAGGGCCTGGACCCGCTGCAGGGCAGCACTGCCCTCTTTGAGTTTCTTCAGGCCCTCGCTGTCGGCAGCCGTTTTGCTCCATGGCTTTCCTGCTAGCCTGGCCTGGCTCTGGCAGGTGGCTGCGTGGCCTGGGGCCTGGTAAACGTTCCCTTCGGATCTCATCCCTGGTAATGTCCCGTGGGACTGTGCTGTCTCGGGGCCTCCCTGCTGCAGGGCTGGGTTAATAATTCCACTATCTGCGAGGATAAAGAGAGAATCCAAACATGATTTTCCAGACTGTTATCTCATCAGCACCTCTCTGTTCTGTTTCCTTGTTCCCCAGAATCTTAACTTTCATTTTATTTTTTAAAAAAGTCTCTAGCTGCTATGGTTGTGAAGAAAACCAGGAAAATGCAAATTGAGGGCATAACTGACGCTGCCTGAGTCTGCTGAGAGCCTGAGCCTGTTGCTGTGTGAGGTGTGAATTCACTGAACAATGGTTCTGAGAAGTGCGGGCAAAGTTTATTTTACACATGGAGCTTGGAATGGTAGCACCAGCTTCCCCCACATCCCACCCAATTTGCTGCCAGAGCTGGGGAGGAAAGAAGAAGAACTGAGGGGCATGGAAATTAACTCATTAGAATGCCGAAAAATAAACCCAGCTGCCTTAATAACCCTTCCGCAGTTGTTCTTCCACCTCGTACGTGGACAGGCAGTGATGAGGGGAGGGAGCTACTGCCCAATGTGGGGTAGGATGGGGAAAGCCACGAGTGATGCATCCGCCACTCCTGACTGCATGCCCCTTTGGGCAGGGACCATCTTTCTGTTCTGGGTTTGTACAGCGCCTAGCACAATGAGGTCCTGGGCCATTACCAGAGCTCCTAGGTGCTACCGTAATACACCTAATACATAATTTATGGCACCTAGCACAATGGGGTCCTGAGCTATGACCGGGGCTCCCAGTGTTACCGTAATACGCCCAGTAAATAACAATGATAACAGTTGTAATCCTCTCCTATATGAGGTACAATTGAGAGAATTCACAAGTAGAGCTGGGCAAATAATGGCTTTTTCGATCCACTGGCAATTTGGAAAAATTAAAAAAAAAATCAATTTCAGGTACAATTGAAAATAAAAATTTTCAAAATGTTCAGGTATTCAAAAAGTCAAATATATACACATCTATATATTGATTTGGGTGGAAGGGGACATTTCATTTTAAGAAAATCAGAATGTGTTGTTTTTATTTTGACCCTTTCTAACCATTTTCTCGGGGGGGGGGGGGTAGGTTATTATATATAAAAATAAAGGAAATTTTGAAACCAAGTCATTTCACACTGAAAAATCGAAACATTTTGTCCAATACTCTGACTTTGGGGGGAATTTAATTTAATTTAATTTTTCGGGGAAGCTGAATGTGGCAGAACTGAAACGATTTGACCGAGGTCACCCAGCCGGAGAGATGGCAATAGGTCTGCTGAGCTCCAGTCCAGGGCTCTATCCACTAGGCCATGCTGCCTCACATTTTCTTTCTCCCGCCTCGTGAGCCTTGGCTACTTAGGCTGTGAGCTTTCAGAGGCAGAGAGGGTCTCTCAATATGTTGACGACCTCTTGAGGGTCCGTTCAGCCCTGGCCTGGGCCTGGCACCACGGGGTGCTGCGGAGTCTCTGAGTGCTAGGGTAACAATGCTATAATTTAGTTCTGGCAAAGCTGAAGAGATTGGAGAGTGGGTAAGTCTGGGTGGGGGAGAAGAGACGGGGTGGGAAGCACTATGAACTAGTGGCTAAAGCACTGGACTGGGGTTCAGGCCCCAGCTTTGCCACCGGCCTGAGGGGTGACCTTGGTAAATCACTTCATCTCTCCGTACCGCAGTGTCCCCATCTATAGCATAGGGATAAGGATACAGCTCTCCTGAGGGAAAGCGCAATACGACAGCCAGATATTATGAGCAATGCCACGGCAAAATTCTTCGGACAAACCCCTTTTTTCAGCGAAAAACACAGGCCCAGGTCGCCTGAACGCTGTGTGAATTGGAGTCAAGCATGGCAAATTGTTTCAGTTGCTTAAAAAAAGGGGGGGGGGGGGACAAATCCAAATGTTTGGATCAAAATGACTTTTCATTTCCAAATTTCCTTTGCTTTTATTAAATAGTAATTTTAAAAACAGTAAAAAGATGCCTGAAATCGAAAGGAAACGCTTCGGTTTACATCAAACACAATGTTTTGTCTGACCCAAAATTTTTGTTGCAGGATGACCCCTAAGGTTTTTTTTTCCCTCCGTTTTCCAGATCTGCCCCGTAATCAAAAACATCAGTTATTAGCTCAGCTCTAGCCGTGGCATTTCTGACCCTTCTTTCTCATCACAGGTGTGGAGGCGATTGTCTCCTTCCCACTCACTTGGATTCAGGGGATGGGGGAACTGACACCCCAAATCTAAGGGGGAGACCCCAGAGTTAGAGCCAATCTGGGCACATCTGAGCCTGCCCAGCCCCGAATATCAAGGGGGATCCTTACCCCGAGAAAGAAGCGTCCCGTAGTTCTCCGGAACCATGTCCCTGTAGACGGGCCTTGGAGCGGGGTCCAGCAGAGCCCACTGGATCTCAGCAAAATACATTGGACCTGCCTCTAATGTCCCAGCGCCCTGGAACGAGAAGGGTCTAAGCTTGCGGCAACCCAGCATCCAGCCCCACATCCTCTGGCTCAGCCCTGCCCCCCTCAGTCCAGCCCCACATCCGCTGGCTCAGCCCTGCCCCCCCTCAATCCCCCAACTCAGCCCTGCCCCTCTAATCCCAGCCCCACATCCCTGCAGCTCTGCTCCACTCACCCCAGCCCCAAATCCTACCCAGCCCTGCCCCCTTGCTATGTGTTGTGTCCCTACAGCGCCTAGCACACTGGGGTCCTGGGCCATCACTGGGGTGCCTAGTGCTACCGTAATACCCCTAATAAACAATGTACAGCACCCGGCACAGCGGGGGTCTTGGCGTGTGCCGGGCTCTCCGAGCCACGACTGCGACCGCAAACAAGAAAGCGGAGCCCTAATCTTACCTAGCGCTTTGCGGAGCGCCTCAGCCCGCTGCGCAGAGGGGGAAACTGAGGCACGGAGCGGGCGGGGAGCAGAACCCAGGCGTCCTGCGCTGGCCGCGCCCCCCGGGGAGCCTCCAGCCCGGCTGCCGGGGGGATCTGCCCCGCCAGGCCGCCGCCGCCTACCTGGGCCTGGTCCCGGTCCCGGTCCCGGTCGGGCAGCCCCAGCCGGCGCGGGGAGGCCGGGGCCCGGGGCGGGCGCTGCGCTGCGCACGCCGCTGACCCGGGAAGTTCAGCCCCGCCGGGGTGAGCGGGGAGCCGGGGCCGGGGCCGGGGTCGGGGCCGAGCCGAGCGGCGCTGAGAGCCCCGGAGCTCCCGGCACAGCGCCCCGCCCGCCCCATCGGCCCCAGCCCCGCCCCCAGAGCCTGGATGGGCCCCCGAGCCCCTCCCGTCCCACAGCCGGACTCCCCGCGAGACCCTGAGTCTCCCTCGCACCCCACAGAAACCCCTGGCCCCTCCCGCCCCACAGCCAGACCCCCGAGACCCTGAACCCCTTCCCACCCCACATCCGGACCCCACAGAGACCCTGAATCCGCTCCTGCCCCACAGCCGGACCCCAGAGACCCCGCCCCGCCCCACATCCGGACTCCCCCGAGACCCTGAGTCTCCCTCACGCCCCACAGCCAGACCCCAGAGACCCCAAGCCTCCCTCCCGTGCCACACATGGACCCCCCCCCGGGACCCTGAACCCCCTTCCTGACCCATAGCTGGACCCCACAGGGATCCCGACCCACCTCTCACCCTACAGCTGGACCCCCCCAGAGACCCCAATCCCCCCTCCTGCCCCACACCTGGACCCCACACCCAGACCCCCCAACACCTCTCCTGCCTAGGGTGACCAGACAGCAAGTGTGAAAAATCGGACAGAACGTGGTGGGTAATAGGTGCCTATCTAAGAAAAAGCTCCAAATATCAGGACTGTCCCTATAAAATAGGAACAATCTGGTTACCCTACTCCCGCCCCATTCGCAGACCCCCAACACCTCTCCTGCCTGACACCCAGACCCCAACACCCCTCCCACCCCCATACAGACCCCCGATGCCCCTCCTGCCTCACACCCAGACCCCAATGCCCCAATCACCCCACATACAGACCCCCATGCTCCTCCCACCCCGAGCTCTGCAGAGACTCCCAACACTCCTCCTGCCCCACACCCAGACCCTAACACCCCTCCCACTCTGACCCCCGCAGAGACCCCCAACGCTCCTGCCCCACACACACACCCCAATGCCCCTCCCACCCTGCACACAGACCACCAATGCTCCTCGTGCCCCACACCCAGACCACATCTCCCCTCCAGTCCCGCTCTCAATCCCACACAGACCCCCAATGCTCCTCCTGCCCCACACCCAGACCCCCAACGCTTCTCCTGCCCCAACCTCCACACACAGACCCCGAACACCCCTTCAGTCCCCCCCCACAGACCCCAAACACCTCTCCCGCCCCGACCAACACACACAGATCCTGAAAGCCCCTCCTGTCTCACCCCGCACACAGACCCCAAATGACCCTCCAGTCCTGCCCCACACACAGACCCCCCAACACCCCTCCAGTCCTGCCCCCCCACAGTCCCCTGCACGCCCCTCAGACCACAGCCTACACATACCCCATCCGCAGTTATACCAATGGCTATGTCTACACTACAAGGCCTTGACTAATATAGGAAGGCTGGTGCAGCTACAGGCAGCATGGACCAATGGAGAGAGCACTGGTTTGGGATGCAGAACACCTGGTTTCTCTTCCCATCTCTGGGTGACCTTAAGCAAATCGGTGGGGGGGATATGTCACTCTGTGCCTCAGTTTCTCCATCTATGAAATGATAAAGATACTGCCCTCCTTGGTCAATTGTTCGGAGATCAACCCAGGAGCAGCGCAAGATAGTCTGCAGAAGAGAAGAATGAGGGGGGATTTGATAGCTGCTTTCAACTACCTGAAAGGGGGTTCCAAAGAGGATGGATCTAGACTATTCTCAGTGGTACCTGATGACAGAACAAGGAGTAATGGTCTCAAGTTGCAGTGGGGGAGGTTTAGGTTTCATATTAGGAAAAACTCTTTCACTAGGAGGATGCTGAAGCACTGGAATGGGTTACCTAGAAGTTGATGAAATCTCCTTCCTTAGAGGTTTTTAAGGTCAGGCTTGACAAAGCCCTGGCTGGGATGATTTAGTTGGGAATTGGTCCTGCTTTGAGCAGGGGGTTGGACTAGATACCTCCTGAGGTCCCTTCCAACCCTGATATTCTATGATAAGAACTGAGGGTTGTGTCCATGTTAGTAAAACCACCCCTTGAGTGAAATAGGCTATATTAGTAAAGCACAGGTTTGCTGGTGTCACTGCGTCTACACGAGAGCCTTTTCTGGCACAGGTCTCTCAGTCAGCCGTTGTACCCCTCCTGACACAGCCGTGCTGGCAGAAATCTGTAGTGTAACCATAGCCTGTGGCTACATCAGGGATTTTCCTAGTGTTGCCATGTCAGCAGAAAACACCCCCACGTCGGTAAAACATTGACCTGTAATAATACTTGGCTCTTATCTAGCACTTTCCGACACAGGCTTTAATACATTCAGTCTCACAACAGCCCTGGGAGGTGGGGAAGTGCCATTAGCCCCATTGTACAGATGGGAAACTGAGGCACGGTGGGTATGTCTACACGGCAAAAAACAACCCAGCAGCAGCTCAGAGCCCAGGGCAACTGATTTTGACTAGTGTGGGGCTACAGTTAGCAGTGAGGATGTTCCCACTCAGGCTGGAGCCCGGGGTCTGAAACCCAGGAAGGGGGGTGGCCCTCAGAGCTTGGGTGAGAAAGTCAACCCAGGCTCTGAGTTAGTCGAGTTAGTCGACCCAGGCTCTGAGACTTGGGTTTTTTGTTTTTTTTTTTTTGGGGGGGGGCGTGGGGTTTGCAGTGTAGATGCACCCAGAGAGACTAAGAGTTCATCTGGGCCACAATAAAACACCCGCAGCTGGGCCAAGACTGCTGGCTGAGGCTCGCGGGGTTGTTAAATTGCAGTTTAGACATTCAGGCTTAGGCCCAGGCTCTGGGACCCACCTCGCCTCGCAGGGGTCTCAGAGCCCGAATAGCTACACTGCAATTTCCCTGCCCCAATTTCTCAGCTGATTGCAGTGTAGATATATCCACAGTCACGCTGGAAGTTTGTGGCATAGCAGGAAATTGAACTCACGCAGGGCCAGCTCCAGGTTTTCTGCTGCCCCAAGCAGCAAAAAAAAAAAAAAACCACCGCAGCGCGATCATGCCACTCCACTCTTCAGCGGCAATTCAGCAGTGGGTCCTTCGCTCCGAGAGGGACTGAGGGACCCGCCGCCAAAGACCCGGATGTGCTGCCCCTATAGCGGCCGGAGGGCTGCCCCTTGGTATTGGCCACTCCAAGCACCTGCTTCTTTAGCTGGTGCCTGGAGCCAGCCCTGAACTCATGGCGGTTTTCTAACCACTAATCTCTGCTTCTTTTATTCTTCTGCCTTTAGGCTTGGTCTATGCTAGAAAGGGTTTGGCAATACAGTGATTCCAGCAGAGCTAACCTGGCAACCGCTCCTAGATAAGATGCAGATTCTGCAGAAATAGCTTTGTTCCCTGAACCAAATAAGCTCTGCCAGCAAAAGGGCCTTTTTTTACTAATAAAACTTCATCTCCACTGGGGTTTTCGCTGGCAGGGCTAGAACCAGGAGAATAATCATTTTTTCTGGTTTGAAAAGGGGAAAAAAATAATTTTGGGTCAGACCGAAAGTGAACATTTTTGAGATTTTGGGCAAATTCATTTTTAAAAAAAATCATGTCTGATTGAATTATCGTTTTACTTGACCCGAATCAAAAAGTTTCCTTTTTGGTTTCACCATTTTTCAATGTTTTTGAATTTTTGAAAGATGAAAGTAAAGGCAATTTCAAAGCAAAAAGTTGTTTTGAACTGAAATGTCAGCATGTTTTGGTTAGAAAATGTCAAAACAAAAGGTTTTGATTTTTTCGATTTTTGTTGTATTTATTTTTATTTCTTCTTATTTTATTATTATTCCTTAACAATTGTTTATTTTATTTTAGGTATTTGTTTTAGGTATAATTAATTAGGTATTTATTTGTATTTCTTATAATGTTATTAATATTCCTTTATTATTATTAATAACAGTTATTTCTTTTAGTTTAGATATTTGAGGAATTTTTTGATGTTTTGAATAGTGTTTTTTTCTTTCTGATCATTTTATTATTATTACTTTTGTATTACTTTATTATTAACATTTATTGCAGGTATTTGTTTTAGAGACTTTTAAAGAAATATTTGTAGGAGTTTTTTATTTCTTATTACCATTTTATTGTTATTACTTGATTATTTATTGTAATGCTTAAAAATTATGTATTACAATTGTGATTGGGTATTTGTTTTAGATATTTGGGGGAATTCTTTTAATTTGTGTAGGTATTTATTTTGTATTTCTTATCATTTTATTATTATTCCTTTATTATTTTTTAGTTATGTTATGTTAGGTATGTGTTTTAGGGTGGGTTGTTTTTATTTTTAGGTATTTCTTTTTTAAACGAGCAATTCGGCTACGAATTAGCAAAATGTTCCAGAGTCACTAAATCTGCCTTTTTCGCTGGCAAAAATCTGTCTTGTTTATCTAGGGATCTGATTCGTTTCATGCTCCTCGCCAATATAGCGGTGCTGGCAGAACGCCACAGGGCAGGCCAGGCCTGCAGCACTGGGCATATGCTAGTCCACTGGATGAATAGATTCCAGCCCAATTTACATGTCAGCCATGCCTGGAACAGCTGTGTTTTTTCCCCACCTCTACTGCAATTCTGGAGAGAGGTTGGGCAACTAGGTTGTTCTCCTTGCATCCAATATGTGAATTATTATTTGTTATCTCTACTAATGTAGCTCTGTACATTGTTTATTAGGCTTATTACAGCAGCACCCAAAAGCCCCAGTCATGGCCCAGGGCCCCATTGTGTTAGAGGCTGTACGTTATTTATTAGCCGTATTACGGTAGCACCTAGGAGCCAAAGTCAGTGCCCAGAACCCCGTTGTGCAAGGCGCTGTACAAAGAGACAGCTCCTGCCCCCCAAGGAGTTTATAATCCTCGTGTAAGACAAGAGTACAGCTGACTGGAAAAAAAATTGTCTAAACAGTTTTCCATTGGAAAATGCTGTTTTGACACAACCAATTTTTCTTTATTTATACATTTATTTGGTGAAATGATGACAAGATTTTATTTCAAAAAATGTTTGGGGCGGGGGAACGTTTCGACAATGTGGAACCATCCTGTGTCGACATTTTGCAAGACCAAAATATTTGATTTTTCTTGCCTCAAAAGCTACCTTTTTGTTCTGAAATTTACTTTATTTTACATAAGAGCCTTTAAAAAAATTTAAAAGGGTCAAAATGCAAAAGAAACATTTTGACAGACCTGATTTTTGGGGGGGGGGATTTAGTTGTGTGCAAAAATTGAAAAATGTGGCTAGTTGTTCCAATCAGGATGATCTTTCTCTCTTTCTGAAAAATTTGAAATGTTTTATGGGATGGCGAATCCATTTTTCAACCAGCTGGAGACAAGAGACGGAGAGAGGCAGACAGACGGGGGAGTTCATGGAAACAACAAGATAATATTGGTCAGTGTGACAAACAGGGTCTCAACACCTCAGCGGCCAAACTCTCGTCAGGTTTTTGAGAGGCTCCATGGCAAAGGAGAGTTTTCAGGAGGGATTTGAAAGTGGCTAATGAGGCAGCTTTGTGGCCTCCTCCCAAGGGGCAGGAGCCAAGGATTCTTCCTAAAAATGGGGGGAGGGGCATGAAGCCCCTCCTCTTCCCTCGATGCCCTGCCCCCCCAGCCACACCAGAAGCTGGAGCCATGGAGCAGGGAGCCCGGCCCCTCCGCCTGCTCCCCAGACCCCCCACCCAAGGCAGGGCCATGGCTTCCCACAGCTCCTGACCCAGCTCTGGATTTTGGCCTGGCTGGGGGGCGGGGCCTTGTAAGAGTCACCCGGGTTGGGACACAGGCTGGGGGCTGCTCTCGCTCTTGCTCTCCCCCCCCCCCCGGCAGGTGGAGGGTCTGCAGTTCCCCACAGCTGCTTGGGCTCCCCAGGCTGCTCTTCTCTGGGCTAGGCTCCAACTTCCAGCCTGGCGGGGGGCAGAGCCTCTGGGAGAAGAGGAGAGGCAGGGGGCTGGGGCTGTGGTGAAAAGTGGGAGGGTCATGGCCCATTGGACCCCCCCCCGTTCCGGTGCCCCTGCCAAGGGGCAAGATGGGAGAAAGCAGGAGGGCACTTGTTCAAAAGTTTGACACCATAAAGCTTCTATCACTGTGTTTTCCAAACCTTTCATCGTTCTTCTGGCTCCTTGTTGACCCCTCTCCAATTTATCCACGTCCTTCCTGAACGGTGGGCCCCAGAACTGGACCCAGGATTCCAGCAGTGGTCACCCAGTGCCAAATCTAGAGGGAAAAGAACCTCCTGGCTCTACTGAAATCTCCCCTGTTGGTGCATCCTAGGATTGCATTAGCCCTTTTGGCCGCAGCGTCGCACTGGGAGCTCATCGTCAACCGATTATCCACCCCCACATCTTTCTCAGAGTCACTGCTTCCCAGGATAGAGTCCTGCCCCACTTAGGGATCTGGGGCAAAAATCAGTACTTGGGCCTACTAGTGAAGGCAGGGGGCTGGACTTGATGACCTTTCAGGGTCCCTTCCAGCTCTGTGAGATAGGTATAGCTCCATATAGTGCTGGCTTGTGTCCACCTCCCCAAGCAACAGGGATGCCCGGGGGGAGGGGGGGGGCAAGTGGAGCAAGAGTTTTTCGGGGCCCCTGGAGCAGGGTCCTTCACTTGCTCCAGGGGCCCTGGAAAACTCCCACGGGGCCTGGGCCCCCGGAGCTGCTTCTGCTCCGGGTCTTCGGCGGCAATTCGGCGGTGGGGGGGGGGTGGTCCTTCCACTCCAGGACCCGCTGCTGAAGCACCCCAAAGACCCGCAGCGGGGGGTCCTTCCGCCTCGGGACCTGCCGCTGAAGTGCCAGGTCTTTGGCAGCAATTCGGCAGCAGGGGCCCCCTGAATCCTCTGGGCGGCCCTGCCAAGCAATCCACATTGCTGGGTGTCAGTGACCTGTCCTTTCTATTGACCTGAAATACTGCATGCAGTGCTGGGTGCCCCGTCGCAGAAAAGAGTCAGAAGAGGTGAAAAGAAGAGCAATTAAAAAATTTGGAGGGAGCTTCTACACAAGGAGAGATTAAAAAGACGGGGGCTGTTCAGCCTGGAAGAGAGATGACTAAGTGGGGGACACAATGGAGGTCTATAAAATCATGACTGGTGTGGAGAAAGGGGCTAGGGAAGTGTTGTTTACCCCTTCATGTGACACAAGAACTAGGGAGGGTCACCTGATTAAATTAATAGCAGGTTTTAAACAAACGTAAGGAAATATTCACACAACAGACAGTCAACCTGTGGAACTCATTGTCACATGATGTTGTGAAGGCCAAAAGTTGGGTTCAAAAAAGAATTAGATAAGTTCATGGAGGACAGGTCCAAGAGTGGCTAGCAGCCAAGATGGCCAGGCTCCAGGTATCCCTAAACCTCCAACTGCTAAAAGCTGGGACTAGATGGCAGGGCCAGGGGTCATTTGCATTTGCCCTGGTCTGTTCATTCCCTCTGAAGCATCTAGAACTGGCCACCGTCAAAGACAAGATATGGGGCTAGGTGGGCCGTTGGTCTGACCCAGTATGGCCATTCATTCCTATGTTCTTATCTTGAAACCCTGCAAGCGTGCCAGTCGTGTAGAGGCATCAGGACAGATTCCACTTCTTGTGACTCCCACACCACAACCCCCAAATCTCTTTTCCCAGTCACGGCTTCCCAGGAGAGAGCATTTCTAAGTATGGTCAACACTTTTTGTTCCTAAATGGAGACATTTACATTTAGCCACATTAAAGCACCTCTTGTTGGCTTGCACTCAGTTTATCCAATTGCTCTGAGTCAGTGACCTGTCCTTTGCGTTATTTACCACTCCCCCGATTCTTGTGTCATCTGCAGACGTTATCCAGGATGATTTTATGTCTTCGCCCAGGTCACTGACGAACGTGTTTCACAGCACAGGGCCGAGAACGGATCCCTGCGGGACCCCGCTCACTGGAAATGCAGCCTCTTGATTCCCTGCTTACAGTTACATTTTGAGGCCTATCAGCTGTGTTTTAATTCATTCAACGTGGGTCATGTTCATTTTATAGCGTTCTAGATTGTTTATGCAGAATGCCGTGCGGGGACCAAGCCAAACGCCTTGCCGAAGTCTACGTCTGTTACGTCACGGTTATCCCCCAAACCCGTAATCTCATCAAACAAAGAGATCAAGTTCGTCTCTCCCCCAGAGGCAGATTATGGGGGACGCGTTTCTAGTTTTCGGTTTCAAACGGCGTTTTGTTTCGAAATTTTTATTTTTAAATGTTTGAAAATGCTCAAGAGCTAAACGACTTGACCCCACAGGAAGTCAAAAGGAAAAATGAATTTTTTTCCTCCTGACCTTTTGAGTCACTAAAAATTTCAGATATTTTTAAATTGAAATATTCCCCCCCCCCCCCAATCTCCCCCCACTTTTGGGAATCAGCCAGGGACCGGAAGCTCCATGCTGGGCCCAGCTCTGCTTGGCCCCCAGGGGGATCCCGGCGCTGCCTTTCGGCGCCTCCAGGGGCGCCCTGCGGAACCCAGGCGTCCGGGGGCTGGGGGGGATGTCTGCCAGCCGTCTGGCGGGGGAAGGGTTAACAACCATCGAGCTGGCAGGCCGCTGCGGTGCAGAGCGGAGCCGGGGCTGGGGGAGGAGAGACCGAGAGATGGGCCCGGGCACCTTCCTGCGCTCAGGCCAGCGTGTGCACCGGCGGTGAGAGCGGGCGGGGGCGGCTGGGCTGCAGCTGGGGGATGGGGGAGTCTGGGGGCTACAGCAGCTGGAGAGGGGCAGGAGCTGGGTGCTGCTGGAGGGGCGGGGGTGAGAGTTGCAGATGGGGGGCAGGGAGCTGGGATTTGCAGAATGCGGGGTGAGAGCTGCAGCTGGGGAGGATGGGGGGCAGGGAGCTGGGATTTGCAGAATGGGGGGATGAGAGTTGCAGCGGGGGAGGATGGGGGGCAGAGCTGGGATTTGCAGAATGCGGGGTGAGAGCTGCAGCTGGGGAGGATGGGGGGCAGGGAGCTGGGATTTGCAGAATGGGGATGAGAGTTGCAGCTGGGGAGGATGGGGGCAGAGCTGGGATTTGCAGAATGCGGGGTGAGAGCTGCAGCTGGGGAGGATGGGGGCAGGAGCTGGGATTTGCAGAATGGGGATGAGAGTTGCAGCTGGGGAGGATGGGGGCAGAGCTGGGATTTGCAGGATGGGGGTGAGAGCTGCAGCTGGGGAGGATGGGGGCAGGAGCGGGGATTTGCAGAATGCGGGGTGAGAGCTGCAGCTGGGGAGGATGGGGGCAGGAGCTGGGATTTGCAGAATGCGGGGTGAGAGCTGCAGCTGGGGAGGCTGGGGGGCAGGGAGCTGGGATATGCAGGATGGGGGGTGAGTGCTGCAGCTGGGGAGGATGGGGGGCAGGGAGCTGGGATGTGCAGGATGGGGGTGAGAGCTGCAGCTGGGGAGGATGGGGGGCAGGGAGCTGGGTGCTGCAGCTGGAGAGGGGGCAGGGAGCTGGGGATGGGAGCTGGGAGCTGAGTATGGGGGGAAGAGGGGCTGCAGGGATTGGGGTGAAACTGCTGCTGGGGGGCCGGTGGCTGAGGCTGAGAAGGGGCAGGAAGCTGCAGCCAGGGAGGGGCACTGGGGGGCTGGGAGCTGGGGGAGACGGAGGTGGGAGCTGGTGGTGGGGAGGCTGGGATCTGGGGATGGGAAAAGGGGCTGCAGGGAGGGGGCTGGAACTGGGGAGGGGAGGAGGGAGCCGGGTTTGGGAACTGGAGATGGTGGTGGGCTGGGATCTGGGGGTGGCCAGGAGAGGAGGATGGGGGAAAGGAGTCTGAGGGTGGAGGTGGGAGGGGACTGGGGCCCGCCGGCAGCTCTCAAAGCTCTTTACTGAGGAGCTCAGTATCATTATCCCCATTTTACAGATGGGGAAACTGACACACAGAGTGGGACTGTGACTGGACCGGTCACCCAGTAGACCAGTAGCAAAGAACCCAAAGATCTCCTGAGTTCCAGCCCAGTGCTCTATCCATTAGCCCCCGCCGCTCCCCCAAACAAGCGAAACACACAAATGGGAGCTGAGATTTTTTTTTAAAGTGTTTAAAATAAACTAATGAAAGCCGAGCTTCTCTCATAGTCTCCAGCAGAGCTAGGGAAGTGGTATTGCCGTTATACAAGGCACTGGTGAGCCCTCAGCTGGAATTCTGTGCGCGGTTCTGGTCTCCCACAGAAAGATGAATTCAAGCTGGAACAGGTGCAGAGAAGGGCAACTGCTAGGATGATTCAAGGAATGGAAAACGCACCTTATAGGAGGAGATTTTATGAGCTTGGCTTGTTTAGCCTGGCCAAACGCAGGCTGAGGGGAGAACTGATCGCTCTCTATAAATACATCAGAGGGATAAACACCAGGGAGGGAGAGGAGTTATTTAAATCAAGCACCAATGTGGGCACAAGAACAAAGGGATGTAAACTGGCCATGACGAGGTTTAGGCTTGTAATTAGATGAAGGTTTCTAGCCATCGGAGGAGGGAAGTTCTGGAACAACCTTCCAAGGGGGGAACAGTGGGGGCAAAAAACCAGACTGGCTTCAAGACTGAACTTGATAAGTTTATAGAGGGGTCGTATCATGGGACTGCCTACAATGGCATGTAGCTGATCTGTGACTGCTAGTAGCAAATATCGCCAATGGCCGATAATGGAGCGCTAGATGGGTCGGGCTCTGACTTACTACAGAGAATTCTTTCCCAGGTGTCTGGCTGGTGAGTCTTGCCCACATGCTCAAGGTCTAACTGATTGGTGTATTTGGGGTCAGGAAGGAAGTTTCCCCAGGGTCAGATTGGCAAAGACCCTGGTTGGGGGTTCACCTTCCTCTGCAGCATGGGGCACGGGTCACTTGCAGGTTCAAATTAGTGTAAATTGTGGCGTCTCTGTAACGTGAAGTCTTTAAATCATGATCTGAGGACTTCAGTAACTCAGCGAGAAGTTATGGGTCTGTTCCAGGAGTGGGTGGGTGAGGTTCTGTGGCCTGCGATGTGCAGGAGGTCAGACAGGAATGATCACGAGGGTCCTTTCTGGCCTTAACATCTGTGAGACGCTGGGAGCTGTCAAACTAAGATGCTATTTTTTTTTATGGGATTAAAAGTTTGGTTGATAAAGGTAATAGTGTTGACATAATAGACTTAGACTTCTGCAAAGTGTTTGACTTGGTGCTGCAGGACATTTTGATTAAAAAACTAGAACAATATAAATTTCATGTGGCCCACATTAAATGGATTAAAAACTGGCTAACTGATAGGTCTCAAAAATGTAACTGTAAATGGCGAATCATCATTTGGGAGGGATGCGTGTCCAGGGGGTCCCGCAGGGATCGGTTCTCGGCCCTATGCTATTTAAGATCTTTATCAATGGCGTGGAAGAAAACATTAAATCATCACGGGTGAAGTTTGCAGATGACCCCAAAATTGCAGGAGTGGTAAATAATGAAGAGGACGGGTCACTGACAGTGTTCCCTCTAATTTTTCCCACCCCTGTGTGGAATGAATTTTGTTATGTGCACCAATAGGGAAGTGATGGGTGACACATCACCTTCATATTGGCGCACATAACAAAATTCATGTGGCGGGGGTGGGGCTGAGGGGTTCGGTATGTGGGAGGGGGCTCTGGGCTGGGGCAGAGGGTTGGGGTGCAGGGGGGAGAAGGGCTCTGGCTGGGGATACGGGCTCTGGGGTGGGGATGAAGGAGTTGGGGTGCAGGAGGCGGCTCTGGGATGGGGGGTGAGGCCAAGGAGTTCAGATTGTGGGAGGGGGCTCTGGGCTGGGGCAGGGATTTGGGGTGTGGGAGGCGGAGGGGATGATGGCTCTGGCTGGGGGTGCAGGCTCTGGGGTGGGGCCAGGGCTTTGGGGTGCAGGCTGCCCCAGGGCTAAGGCAGGAAGAAAGAACTGCCCCCAGCTCTCTCTCCCTGCAGCAACATCTGGGCGGGGCAGGAGAGACGCCTCTCCCTGCGTGGCAGGTCTGGGCTGGGGCTGGGTTGGGGCCGGGGGAGAGGGAACTTAGGTCACTGATATAGAGCAATCTGGATGGCTTGGTAAACTGGGCTCAAGCAAACAATATGCATTTTAGAACAGCTAAATTCTGTCTAGGAACACAGAACGCAGGCCATACTTACAGGGTAGGGAACTCTACCCTGGGGAGCAGGGACTCTGAGCAAGATTTGGGGGTTGTGGTGGTTAATCAGCTGAACATGCGCTCCCAGTGCGATGCTGTGGCCAAAAGAGCTAATGTGATCCTGGTCAACGAGGGAATCTCAGAGGTTATTTCACCGCTGTATTTGGCGCAGGTGGGACCGCTGCTGGGATCCTGTGTCCAGTTCTGGAGCCTACAGTGAAGAAGGATGTTGACAAATTGGAGAGGGGTCAGAGAAGAGCCACGAAAATTATTGAAGGATGAGAAAACCTGCCTCATCGTGATAGACTCAAAGAACTCAATCTATTTAGCTTAACAAAGTGAAGATTAAGGGGTGATTTCATCCCACTCTATAAGTACCTAGAGGGGGAACAAGTATTTAAGGATGAGCTCTTCAGTCTAGCAGAGAAAGGTCTAATGTGACCCAATGGCTGGGAGTTGAAGCTACACAAATTCAGACTGTAAATAACATGCAAAATTTTAACAGCGATGGAAATTGGAATGACTTACTGAGGGGTCCTGGTGGATTTTCCATCACACTGACCATTTTTAAATCAAGAGCGGATGTTTTCCTAAAAGCTCTGCTCTAGTTCAAAGAGGAATTAATTCAGGGAAGTGCTATGGGCTGTCCAAGCTAGAGCTGAGCAGAAGTTTTAGCACAAAACCTTTCTTCCAGAAAAAAAAAGTCAACTCACTGATACATTTTGCAAATTAGCTCGGATCCCCCAAATTGTTCATTTTGGGGGAAATTAAAACCTTAAAAAAAATCCAGAGAAAATCAAAGCATTTACAGTTGTTTTGGTTCAAAGTGGCTTTTTGTCTAAAAATTTCCTTCCCTTTTAGTGTTTCTTAATTCAAAATGATTTTTAAAGGGTCAAAATTGTCTCCTCTGACTCAAGATTCATAGAATAGTAGGCCTGGAAGGGACCTCGAGAGATCATCTAGTCCAGACCCCTGCACTCATGGCAGGACTAAGTATTATCTAGACCATCCCTGACAGGTGTTTGTCTAATCTGCTCTTAAAAATCCCCAGTGATGGAGATTCCACAACCTCCCTGCGCAATTTATTCCAGTGCTTAACCACCCTGACAGTTAGGAAGTTTTTCCTAATGTCCAACTTAACCCTCCCTTGCTGCAGTTTAAGCCCATTGCTTCTTGTCCTACCATCAGAAGCTAAGAAGAACAATTTTTCTCCCTCCTCCTTGTAACATCCTTTTATGTTCTTGAAAACTGTTACCATGTCCCCTCTCAGTCTTCTCTTTTCCAGACAACAAACCCAATTTTTTCAGTCTTCCCTCACAGATCATGTTTTCTAAACCTGAATCATTTTTGTTGCTTTTCTCTGGACTTTCTCCAATTTGTCCTCATCTCTCCTGAAATGTGATGCCCAGAACTGGACACAATACTCCAGTGGAGGTCTAATCAGTGCGGAGTAGAGTGGAAGAATGACTTCTCGTGTCTTGCTCACAACACTCCTGCTAATACAACACCACTCCTGCTAATAATACGACTCGATGCGGAACTTTTTGTCCAACTTTACAATTTTGAAAACTTTCATTTTTGCTCTGACCAGAAACTCTCTTTTTTTCCCACCCAACTTTTCAAAATTGCCAGTTAATCAAAAACTCCATTATTTGCCCCTGTTCTAGTCCCGTCTCATCCCCAAATAGTTCTAGATTGGCTGGATCCCTGAAGCAGAGAGCGTAGAACCGTCCCAGGAGCTGTCACGGAACACCTGAGCTTACCCTGATGCTTTCTCTCAGTAGGGTTTTCTATTGAGCTCCTGGGGATGCGACCACAGTCGGACCAGGAGGAAAGGACAACACCGGAGAGGAATCAGGTGAGCAGGAAGTTAGACCAGCTGTGAACCCTGCAGGGCGGCACGGGAGTCCCAGCAAAGCCTCCCAGAGCCTCTCTAGCAGGTAACTAGAGTTTGGTGACATTTTTTGAGTGGAATGTTTTTTTCAGCAAAAACTGCAGATTCGGTGAGGCCAAAAACGCTTCCCGAATTCATGTCCGATTCACCAAATTGTTGGTCGCGGCGGAGAATAAACAACAAAAATTCCCCAAAAGTCCAGAGTTTCCTTATGACATTTTCTGTATGAATTGCCGGCTGAAATGACTTTCCGGTTAGGATCTGCCTTCGATTTTATTTTTAAAAGGCAAATGCATTTTTTTTTTTTAAATCTTTAAATCGACTCAAAATGTTTTGGGTTGACTGAAAGATTTTACTTGACCCAAAACAATTATTGTTTCGACTTTAAGATTCACCAGCATTTAAAAAAAAATCAACCCCAAAATGATGTGTTTTTCCTGTTTTTTTGGCACTGCCAGTCAACCGAAGAGTCGCCTATTCACACAGCTGATTGTCATGGTGGGAATGTGGGGGGTGCTGGTTCCCGTGCTGTCACCCACCCAAGCAATCCTCCCCCATGGAGATCCATGTCTTACCAACCCCCACTGCCCCTTTCCCTGGAGGCGCTGATGCCGAAGCAGGCCTGGGCCCCTCCACTAGAGGAAGGCTAGGGGTGTCTCCTTCAGAGCCCCATTGCTGTCTTGGGGGCCTGCCTCTCAGTTTCACCAATGGCAGTGCCATGGGGCCTGGGCATAAATGAGAATCAGTGTCAACAGCCTGGGTGAGGACGGTCAAGCCTAGTGGTCGGAGCTGGAGTCAGGAACCCCGGGTCAAGCCCAGTACTGGAGACAGATACAGAAAAATCAGGCAAGGAGCAGGCCAGGAAGAAGGCTGGGAGGCGAGGCTGGGCCAGGAGCAGTCATAGTGGTAGGCATAAGCGTTAAACTGCCTCTCCTTCAGCCAGTCAGGCTGGCCAGCCACCGAGTAGTTCTGCTGGCACTCAGATGTACTCATGAGTCAGTACTCGTGATTCCAGGCTCAGCTGCTGGCCCTTGGTTCTATATTAATAATAATGCCCAGTGCTTTCCATCCATAGAATTCAAAGCCCTTGACGATGAAGCTCGGTAGTGTAATCCCCATTTTACACCTGGGAAAACTGAGGCACAGAGCGGGATGGTCTCCCAGGAGGCCAGAGCCGGGAATAGAAGCCAGGTGCCCTGAGTCCTGGTGCTCTATCCGCTAGGCCGTGCTGCCTCTCCCCAGAAATGGGGCAGCAGGAGCAACTCACGGCTGGATTCTCTGTCCTCACAGGGAGCAGAGAAGAAGGAAGGGGGATCCCCGAAGCTGCCTGGGAGGAGCCAAAGGGAACAGTCCTAGTAGCGAAGCCGGGTTGCAGGCAGGCTCGTTGGAGGATTGGCTACGCACATAACTCCAGGCTGCTGGAGCCCCCTGCTGGCCGCACTCATGGGTGAGAAGGCCAACACATGCCCCTACTGCGGGAAGGGCTTCCGGCGCAGCTCCCACCTGACCCGGCACCTGGGAACCCACTCAGGCGGGGAGCAGCGCCCCTATGCCTGCAGCCACCGTGGCAAGGGCCCAGCCCTGACTCCGCCGCCGGCGGGCGAGCGCCCCTACTCCTGCACCCACTGCGGGAAAGCCTTTGGGCGCAGCGCCCACCTGGCCCGGCACCAGGAGACCCACTCTGGCGAACGCCCCTACAAGTGCACCTACTGCGGGAAAGCCTTCGGGCGCAACGCCCACCTGACCCGGCACCACGGCACCCACACCGGCGAGCGCCCCTACCAGTGTGGTATCTGTGGCAGGGCCTTCACCCGTGACGCCCACCTGACCCGGCACCAGCTCGTCCACACTGGCGAGAAGCCCTTCCAGTGCGGTGTCTGCGGCAAAGCCTTCACCCGCAGCGCCCACCTGGCCCGGCACCAGGGCACCCACACGGGCGAGAAGCCTTTTGAGTGCGGGGTCTGCGGCAAAACCTTCACCCGCGATGCCCACCTGGCCCGGCACCGGGCCACTCACAGCGGTGAGCGCCCCTACAAGTGTGCCAACTGCGGGAAGGGCTTCGGAGCCACCTCCCACCTCCTCCGCCACCAGAGGACCCACCAGGAGTAGCTGCCCCGGCGTGGAATGCGGGAACCAAGGGGCAGTGGTCCCCACACCCCCAGCGCTTGCTTCCATCATGGGAGGAGAGGGCATGGGAATCAGGGGGCACCAGTTCCCGCGTTGCCACCCACTGGGGCGTCCCTCCCGCATGGGGAACTGAGGAGGTGCCAGCTGTCATGCCCACTCCTGCTGGGGCACTCCTCACCCACAGGGGGCGTGGGGTTCAAGGGGGTGCCAGCTCCTAGGCCACTTCTGCCCAGGCTGTGCCTTCCTCAGGGGAGGGCATGGGAACCAAGGGGGCACCAGTTCCCACGCTGCCACCCTCTGCGGCGCTCCTGCCCTGGAGGGAGAGCTGGTGCCCCCGCTGACACAAACTGGCATGCTCCTACCCCCCGGGCTGGGCGTGGGAATCGAGGGGGGCGGCGTTCCCCGTGCCCACATCCATGCGGCTGTAACAACCGGACAGGAGGATCTGGCCCAGAGTTGGGCTCCTGGCATCCTTGGGGCGTGGAAGATAACCCGGGCTGCCTGGGGAGCGCACGGAGTCACCGGCCCCGGGGCCAGTCTGCCCCGTGAAGGGACGACGATCCAGCCGTATCTAAAACCTCGTCCAGACAGAGATTGACTGGAACGGCAGCCCCAGGTGGGCGCGCTGTTCCAAGGGAAAAGGAACTCTATCCCAGGATAATGGCTCTGCCCCCAAAGGGACACCCCTGCCCAGCCCCGGCGGCAGGCCCAGATGCCTTCTGCTCTGCCAGGCCGGTCACAGGCGGTAGTCCCCTCAGCCCTTGCCAGGCATGGCCTCATCTCTTCCCAGCAGGGCGGGCCGGCCCTAGGGCGCTGGCCGTCAAGGGAGCAGGCCAGCCTGGCCCAGGGAGTCTAGAATAGCTCTGTTAGACGGCACTAGCCAGTGTGGAGTAGTTAGTCTGGAGCAGCCAGTCCGGGCCGCTTCCTTCAGTGTAGACATGGTGTGAGAGCGCACAGCGTACCAAGACAAGAGTGGGGGGGGGGTGAGAAACCTCTTCTTGTGAGTGTGTGTGAGAGAGAGAGAGAGAAAAACCGTGTGTGTGTGAGACACCTCCTTGTGTCCCCCTTTGTCTGTGAGAAACCTCCTCGTGTGCACGTGTTTGTGTGAGAAACCTTCTTGTGTGTCCCTGTGTGTGTGAGAAACTTCCTCGTGTGCATGTGTTTGTGTGAGAAACCTTCTTGTGTGTCCTTGTGTGTGTGTGAGAAACCTCCTCGTGTGCATGTGTTTGTGTGAGAAACCTTCTTGTGTGTCCGTGTGTGAGAGAGAAACCTCCTTGCGTGTCCATGTGTATGTGAAACCTCATGTGGATGTCCATCCATCCATGTGTGTGAAATGTCATGTGTGAAACTTCCTCCCACGTGTCCATGTGAGTGTGTGAGAAACCTCCTTATGTGTGTCTATCCGTGTGTGTGTGTGGAACTCTGCCAGAGGATGTTGTGAAGGCCAAGACTATAACAAGGTTAAAAAAAGAACTAGATAAGTTCATGGAGGACAGGTCCTTCAATGGCTATTAGACAGGATAGGGAGGGATGGTGTCCCTAGCCTCTGTTTGCCGGAAGCCGGGGATGAGCGACAGGGGACGGATCACTTGATGTTCTGTTCATTCCCTTTGGGGCTCCTGGCACTGGCCACTGTTGGCAGACAGGACACTGGGCTAGATGGACCTTTGGTCTGACCCAGTCTGGTCGTTCTTGTGTGTGTGAAACTTCCTCATGTGTGTGTGAGAAACTTCCTGCCATGTGTGCAGGTGTGGGGGTGCGAAGCCTCCATGTGTGTGCATGTGTATGTAAAGCTTTCTCTTGTGTGTGTGAAACTTCTTCCTATGTGCATGTGTCTTTATGAAACCTTGTGTGTGCGTGAAACCTCCTGTGTGTGTATCTGAAACTTCCTCATGTGTGTGAATCCTGTATTTGTGTGTGTGTGTGTATGTGAGAGAGAGAGAGAGAGAGAAATAGGGTTGCCAGTTTTGGCTGGACATATTCCTGGAGATTTTATCACATGACATAATCTTTAATTAAAGATTGATCTTTAATTTCTGGAGACTCCAGGACAGTCCTGGAGAGTTGGCAGTGTGTGTGTGTGTGTGAGAGAGAGAGAGAGAAACCTGTGTGTAAAAGCAGCAGAGAGTCCTGTGGCACCTAATAGACTAACAGACGTTTTGGAGCATGAGCTTTCGTGGGTGAATACCCACTTCGTCGGATGCATGTGTGCATACTCTTTGTGTGTGTATGAGAGAGAGAAACCTCCTCCAGTGTTTGTGACTGTCTGTGTAACCTGTGTGTGTGACAGAGAAAAAAGCCTCCTTGTATGTGTCCATGAGAGAGACCTTCTGTGTGTGTGTATGAGAGAACCCTCCTCGTGTGCGTGTGAGAACCCTCCTCCTCCATGCGTGTGAGAGAACCCTCATGCACGTGTGTGTGTGAGAACCCTTGTTTGCATGTGTGTGAGACAGAACCCTTGTACATGTGTATGACAAAACCCTCATGCATGCACATGTGTAAAAGAACCCTCATGCACACGTGTGTGAGAACCCTTGTGCATGCACGTGTGTTTGAGAACCTTCCTTGTGTGTGAGAGAACCCTCGTGCGTGTGCGTGAGAGAGAACCCTCCTTGTATGTGTGTGTGTATGTCAGAGAGACAGATACAGACACACGCACACGTGAGGGAGGAGTTTTGTTCCCGCACCTCAGGGGAGGGGTGTGCTCGCTGTGGGACCCAGCAGGTCTCTGTGGGATTGTCAGAGGAGCACCGAGGCTGCTGGAGGATATTTCTGGCTTCTGCCCCATCTCCGCATGGAGGCTGTGTACACAGTGCATGTAAACCCGGGTCTGGTGGAGCCAGGCCTGTGCACTCAGTGTGTCCAAGCCTGCGCTGGAGCATACATGTTGCATTGTAAACCTGGCCCCGGTCTCCCAGCCAGGCTCATGCGTCCACACGGCAGCGCGCGGCCCTTCTGCCTCAGGGCTGCGGCTTGAGCTGTGTCCACAATGCACGGGGCTTGGACACGCGTTGCAACGGGCCTCGGGCTGGGACCCGCCTCCCCAGCAGGGCCCTGGGCCCGGTGCGCTTGCTGAGCCAAGTCAGACCGACGTGTGTGTGGACGGCAGGGGGGGTTGTTGCTCAAACCTGAGTCAGAGCCAGGCTTAGTGCATAGTGTAGACACACCCTGAGGGGGCTGGCCATTTTCCCTCAGTTGAAATGGCCGCTCTCTCCTATTTATTTGGGGGACTGGCAGGGAGAGATGAAGCCAGCCTGTGCTGTAGAGTTAGCCCTCACCCTGCAATGACCCATTCAGGGAGCCTGGGGCAGGAAACTAGGGCAAGGAGGATGCTAAGGGGGGCAGGAGAATGTGCGGAGATGGGGGGCAGAAAGGTTGAAGGATCACAGGGATGTGGGGTTTAGAGGGCAGGAGGGGTTGTGGGGAAAGGTGGAGAGCTGAGAGGGCACAGGGGCAGGTGGGGGCAGCCTGAAGGACAGGAGGGAGAGCACAGGGGCAGAAGGAGGATGGGGAGGCTGGAGGAAAGGGTAGGAGGAAAGGCTGGGGCTGGGCATGAGGGGACATGGGGCAGGAGGAAGGCTGAGGCAGGGCTCATGGGAATAGGGGGGTGGGGGCTGGTGGTTATAGGGGCAGGGAGGGGATGGGGGCAGGAGGGAGGGCTCAGGAGGACATGGGGGGCAGTAGGATGAGGGGCGGGGAGCACTGGGTGGGTGCAGGAAGGAACGGCTGGAGGGCTGCAAAGGAAAAAGACAGGGAAACCAGGGGCAGGCAGGGGGCAGACGGCGGAGAGGCCGGGCCGGGTGGGGAGAGAGGCAGCCCCCAGCTCTAGGGTGCAGGATGCATTGCAGGCGGAGCCCCAGATGTTCTCACACCCATCGGGAGCCGGCGCTTTCCCCAGCCAAGCTCAGAACCACAAGGTGGGTCCCATCCTCCCCCCTCCCCCAACCCTGCCCCCTAATTATTATTCTTTAACGAATCTGATTTTTCAGCCAGGCACCGGAGCGTGGCCCCTCGGGTCAGGCAGTGTCTCCAGCCATGGGTCACGTTCCAACAGCTCCCAGCCACTTCTTCCTGGGGGCACAATTGTGGCCAGTCCCCGGCCTGCGGCTCAGCAAGGGGGCAGCTGGCACGCCCACAGGGCCACGCAGTGGGGTAGAACTGGCATCCTGAGTGGCTTGGCCGTGACCTCCCGGGACTGTCCCAGGCGACACCAGGCCCCATGGAGAGCTGCGTCCGCTGCATCTCGGGGCTGCCATGATCTCCTCTCCGATGGAGGCCGCATGGGGGATACTGGGGTTTGCGCCCAGTCGCCGTCCCCTTGCTCCTTACAACACGGCAGCTGCTCCACCGGGCACAGAGCAAGGAGGGGTCGATTGCTGAGGACAGGCTCCGTCATGCTGCCGTGGGGCAGGGACATGCTGGGACAGGGTGGGGGGGGACGGGTGCTGGGTATTTTACCGTGTTCGTCTTCGGTAGATTGTATTGTTAGTGGCCCCACACCAGTGCCAGGGGCACAGCGGGCGGGCGGCTGGCTGAAATGGAGTGGCCTCCCAGGGCTCCCTCCTTTTCCTACCCCCGCCCCCCGTTTTCCTGGTGCCGTGTTTTCCAGGGGTTATCCTCTATTTTCTAATCGTGCTAACGATGTCTGTCTCGATCTGAAATAAATACTCTTTGCCCTACCCGCCTCGTAGCCCCATCGTCTTTCCCACAGTCCCCAGGGCAGATGCCCTATGGGCATCGCTCGCCGTAGCTCCTCCAGCAGAGCTGACGGCCGACACCTCCCCATGCTACAGCACCAGAGGTGCTGAGAAATCCAGCAGGCCACCCGGAGCGGGAGATTTCCCTCAGGAGGAGGCGAGGTGCCGCAGATGCCGATGGATGGTGGCCTCTCCAGTCCAGTTTGGTGGCCATGGATTGGGGGGTGGGGGATGAACACGCACTAGCCCGGCTGTCTCTTCTCACCCCTCCCCACTCCACAACTAGCCCGTCTTGAAAGCAACACGCCGCTGGCTTGAGAGTTTGCATGTGGGTGGGGGCTGTCCGGGACTGGCACAGGAGCAGCCTGGAAGAGCTACCAGGGAACGTTTCATCTTCCACGCCCCTGCTAAGTGACCCTGGGTTGATGATGGAGCCCATCTGAGACAGATGGATAGGTGGAGGGATAGCTTGGTGGTTTCAACATTGGCCTGCTAAATCCAGGGTTGTGAGTTCAATCCTTGAGGGGGCTAGTTGGGGATTGGTCCCCCTTTGAGCAGGGGGTTGGACTAGATGATCTCCTGAGGTTCCTTCTAACTCTAATCTATCTATGAAAGCCAGGAAGCTGCCAGCAGAAACAGGCCGCAGTCACACCATGGGAGTTTGAGTTGGACTCCATGGCTGGGCTGGAACACCAAGAAAGAGGGACAGAGGCAGGAGTGGGGGGGAAATAGCAATGAGGTCTGGGAGTGAGCAGACCGGGGTTGCTGGATAGAGGGTCTGTGGGCTGGACCCTGGAGTCATGTGTGGACCCATGTTCCCCTGGCTGCTACTAGGAAAGGGGCCATAGTCTTAGGTTAGAGAGCAGCCTGGAAAGGCAGCTGGATCATTGGTCTGCAGAGATTTTGCTACCCTGGAAGGGGGAAAACACATAGTAGTCTGGAGGGCCAAGCTAGGATGAGGCCAAGCCCCCAAATCTCAGCACAACATAGGGCCCAGCAAGGCCAGGGACAAAGTCTGCAGGGCCCAGCTGCCCCTCCATGGGCAGGAGCAATTCCCCAGCACAGCCAATCCCCCCGCAGCCTCAGCCCTGTGACCCGGCTACGGAGCAGTTCACAGGGCTCTTGGCTCAGGCTCTCAGCAGACTCAGGCAGCGTTGCTGCGTCAGTTACACTTGGTGCAGCTCCCCCCTCTCCCAGCGATGGGGCTGAGACTCTCTGCAGACTTAACGCTGCATCGCTTACATGCAGGGCAGCTCCCCCCGCTCCCAGCAACAGGCGCTGGCTCTTGGCAGACTCAGGCAGCGTCGCTGGATTGCCCACACCCAGAGCAACTCCTGCTCTCTCAGCAACAGACTCAGGCTCTCGGCAGACCCAGGCAGCATCACTGTGTTGGTCAAACTCGGGAAGATTCCCCCGCGCTCACACACACACAGCGATGGGCTCAGGCTCTCTGCAGACCCAGGCAGTGCTGCTGCATCGGCTCACTTTTCGTAGGTTTCCTTCCCAGCCTTAACAAGAGGTAAAGACTGACACCTGCCCTCCGACTCAAAGAAAGCTGAGCCTCTGGAGAGCAATGGGGAGCCCTGTCCAACCTGCTCACCCGCCCCCTCCTGTGGCTTTGGGAAACCTTGAGATTATGTGTGTCAAGAGGCCTTGGGGATCAGCTGTCCGGGAGGGATGGTTTAGCAGGATCTGGGGTGGGGGGCTCTGGCAGAGGCAGGGAAATCACCCTGACCCCCTCCCCCACCCCGGCAGCTGGGGACAGAATCATAACCCACCCCCCAGCCCATCAATTCAGCTCCTCACCCTTCCCTGGTAGCTTTTGTGGGCTTCACTCAGCTGCTCCCTGTTTGGCACCAACTCCTGGCGCCTGGCTAGGGCCCCTCTCCCACCTCACTGCCCCGGGACAGGTTCTGCAGCACCCCAGCCCCTGCCCAGCCTGGCCCTGGCCTCTCTGCCACCAGCTGCCATTGCAAGCTCCAGGCTGAGGCTCCGGGTGCCAGATATTTCCCAAAGGCCTTTGCCCAGGAGCTCCTGCCCCCGTTCGAAGCCAGGAGCTGGGGGTGGGGGGTGTCTTTTGAGATGCCCCGAGATGAACCCCGGTGCTCGGTTACCTGTAGGACCCAGCCCAGCAGCCCAGCCTGGGGGCAGGGAGCTGGTGGAGCCGGATTGACCCCTGTAATCAGAGCCGTTGCCTGGACCCAGCATAGGGGATGTGCCAGGGTGGGGGGTGGGGGAGTTCCTTATGGCCCCAGGCAGCCGGGTGTAGGCAGTACAGCCAGGCGGGCGCTTCGCTCAGGATGGGGGTGGGGGTGTGCAATGGCAGATTAAAGCTCCCCCATCCCTGGGCCAAGCATAGCTTGGAATCGGGCCCCTCATCTCCAGCCGGCCTAGGCCAGCACCCATCTCGTAGGGCTGAGTCCCAGAACCCTGCTGGCCCCCAGTGACAAGACAGGGCTTTCTCAGCCTGGCCTCTCATGGCCAGGTGATCACCTCAACTATATCAGGCCCAGGTGGGGGACGGGGAGGGGGGCAGGAGAGAACGGACAGGTGAGCCAGAGGGGCTGAGGTGGCGGGGAGGGAGGGGATTTGGAGGGCATGTGCCATCAAGTGGAGCTGGGGAGCATGTGGGTTTGAGGCTGGGTGGGTTTGGAGAGGAGGGGCAGCTGAGCTGGGACCTGGGCAGGCAGAGGCAGAGCTGGTCACACTGAGTGCGAAGTTGGGGGCGGGGGGCAGCAGAAGTGATCTCAGCTCCATCCTCCCCAGCAGTATAGGCAATCCACCCCCCCAGCTCGGAGCAGTACGGGGGCCATGACACACGCTCAGCAGTGCTGACTCTGTGCTTGTGCGGGGCCACAAGCCCCCTTCACCCACCCTGGCTTGCCTGGGGTGAGCCATGGGGTGAGGCCACGGACACTCATGTGGTGGGGGGGCAAGAGCAGAAACGGACGGGGAGGAGTCATAGATTGACCGAGCTACGAGTAATCTATGCCTGGGGAGGGAGCAAAAATGGTGCCTCCCTCGACATCCATCACCAGGGCGGGGGAGGGGAGCAGCATTGCTTTGGGGCATTTACCTCCAGGCCTTCTGCCAGCACTTGTTCATGCCCCATCCCCCAAGGGCCTCAGAGCTGAAACAAGAGCATCTGAGTCCCAGCCCCCGCTCTAACCACTAGATCCCATTCCCCTCCCAGAGCCAGCGAGAGAACCCAGGAGTCCTGGCTTCCAGCCCCTTCCCCATTCAAACCACTAGATCAGTACCCGCCCTGCGCCAAGTAAGTCAGGGCTCTGTGCTTGGCTGGGTCACCCCTCTATCTATCTATCCATCCCCTTATAATCTATCTATCTATCTATCTATCTATCTGCAGTCTCTTTCAGAATCAAAGCCCACTCCCTCCCCACGGGTCTCCAGTTCACCTGGCTCCAGCAGCTCTGGCCTCCAGGTCCTTGTCTCTGGAGAAGGGAGGGAATTTCCAGGGTTAGAGAGATGCCCCCAGGAAGGAGACTCCCCGTCCCCCCAGCCTGCAGAGAAGGGATCCCTCCAATCCCCTGAGGCCTGGCAGAGCCCTCGGGCTGGGGGCACAGGGGATCCCTATGGGGGGCAGTTACTGCCCGTCACAGACCTTCCCCCCAATTTCCCCACACTGCAAGGCCCCGTGTCTCCAAGTGAGGTGAAACTTGGAGGTACGCAAGGCAAATCAGACTCCTGACAGGGGTACAGTAGCCTGGAACGGTTGAGAGCCGCTGTCTAGAGCAAGGTGCTCAGAGGGCAGACGTGCAGCCGGGCCAGATCCAGCAGGGGCTTTCTCGGAAAGTGGCAGGAAGCCCAGCCTGACAGGAACGGGACTGATTTCCACAGACTCCAGGGCAGGATTCTACCCCGGTAGCAGCCAGAGACCTGACCCCAAGAGTCAAGAGAACCCCAGGGAAGAGTCTGGACGCAGGCGAGCCGTGGGTGCAGAGTCGGGGCAGCGGATGGAGTGGGACTGGCTTGCTCCCCCAGCTAGGATGCTAAGAGGCAGCTTTCGCTGATATTTTATGTTGGCCTTTTCTGTTAATAAATGAGCTCCTCCACAGCGGGGTGCTCTTTAATAAAAGGGAGGGATAGCTCAGTGGTTTGAGCATTGGCCTGCTAAACCCAGGGTTGTAAGTTCCATCCTCGTGGGGGCCCTTTAGGGAACTGGGGTAAAAATCTGTCTGGGGATTGGTCCTGCTTTGAGCAGGGGGGAGTTGGCCTAGATGACCTTCTGAGGTCCCTTCCGATTCTATGAAAGCCTTCTTGGATCTGTATATATGCCAGGTGAGGGGGAAATCGAGGCAGGGCTCACCTGCATCACCAGACCTGCCCACAAGGGGGCGCATGAAAGGGTGAGAGACCCAGAGACAAGGTTCTGTGGTTCATTGCAGGCTTTCTGTCCAGAGCCATGGAAGATATTAGCTGTTACAAACAAGCCTCAACTGTCTGCAGTCACTGTGGCAGTGGCTAGTATTCTGAAAACATCCTCTCAATGTCCCACAGCAGTCAAAAAACCTAACAAACTGTTAGAAACCATTAGGAAAGGGATAGATGATAAGACAGAAAATATCATAATGCCACTATAAATCCATGGTACGACTACATCGTGTATACTGGTCAGGGATGCAACCCCCATGCTCTGAGTGTCCGTTGCCTCCGACTGCCAGAAGCAAGGCGTGGACAACAGGGGATGGATCACTCAATAATCACCCTATTCTGTTCAGCCACTGTCAGAAGGCAGGATACCGGGCTGGAAGGATCATTGGTCTGACCCAGTCTGGCTGCTCATATATACTTTTGCAGAAGACACCAAGCAGAGGATTTTCACAAGGAACTTCAACACGTCAGACAAACAGGATTCCTCTCTTAGATTCATAGATTCCCAGGCCAGAAGGGACCATTGTGCTTCTCTAGTCCTGGATCTTCCAGAGGGTACATCAACCCATCTAGATATTTGCCTAGTTTTACAACAGGTCACATAAAAAGCCCTAGCGAAGTCAGGACAAAGTAACTTTTTGTCTGACAAAGTGGGTATTCACCCACGAAAGCTCATGCTCCAATACGTCTGTTAGTCTATAAGGTGCCACAGGACTCTTTGTCGCTTTTAACATTTCATACAGACACTCTGTCAGTACTAGTGGGCTGTGACATGTTTGTATTTTTATGTCTGATTTTGGAAGCAAGTAGTTTTTAAGAGAGGAGAAACTTGGGGGTACACAAGACAAATCTAGGGTGACCAGATGTCCCCATTTTATAGGGACAGTCCTGATTTTTGGTCTTTTTCTAGATAGGCTCCTATTGCCCCCGACCCCATGTCCCGATTTTTCGCATTTGCTGTCTGGTCACCCTAGACAAATCAGCCTCCTGAACATAGGTGGCAGGTTTGTATAATTTTTGGTGGTGCCCAAAATGGTGGTGCCCCCCCGCTCCCGCCCTGTAAGCCGATATAAAATGAAGCTACAACGCGTCGGCACCACAAGATTACAAGGGTCAATTAAAAGTGGAAAGTCAGAAGCAGCACTTGCCTGCTTCAATATACAGTATTATATTTTGTTGCACCTGTTGTGACAAAGTGGGAATGTTCTTAATGTTTTCTCTGAATACTGTGTGGGTGCCTCAGTTTCCCCTGCAAGATGCCAACTGACGGTGTTGGGGACAAAGAGATCAGGTGGCCTCCTTGTCCAGAAGAGACACAAAGGCTAGAGGAGGGAGTGTCAGTTTGGAGCTGGCTGGGGAAATGGGGAGAGGCCCAGAACTTGGGTCTAGGCTCCCCACCCCCCAAGATGGACCTGACTGAGGGGTCCTGTTTTCTGTACCTACAAGCTCTGTTTTAGACTGTGATCCTGTCATCTAATAAACCTTCTGTTTTACCGGCTGGCTGAGAGTCACGTCTGACTGCAGAGTTGGGGTGCAGGGACCTCTGGTTGCCCCAGGACCTGCCTGGGCAGACTCGCTGCGGAAAGCACATGGTGTGGAAGGGCATGCTGAATGCTCTGAGGTCAGACCCAGGAAGGTGTAAGCTTCTTGCCCTGGAGACAGTCTGCTCAGAGAGAGGAGGCTCCCCCAGAGTCCTGACTGGCTTTGTATGGAGTTGTTCCAAAGCATCCCAGCATCCCCTTCCACACTATGCGCTTCCTGGAAATCCTCACAGGCATGGGCGCCAACTTATATGGGCTCTTGGAGCTAAAGCCCCAGGAATATTCATAATCAGGGGCTCTGCTCCACCAATATTTGGAAATATTAGATTTTTCCCCCTCCCCAGAGTTTTCCTGCCTGAATGTAAAGAGAGCCCACAGCACGTCTCTCTCACTCTCCTTTGCTGCTGCTGCTGGTAGCCTAAGGGCTGCAGCATTAGCATAAGAGGAATGTGCTAACGACCGATTGAAAGGGAGTCGGGTTCAGATCCCCGAATCCAATCCGGAGTGGTGGAGACGGGGTAAGAGGAATGTGCTAACGACTGCTGAAGCACTCAGGAGGGAGAGGGGAGTGGAGGGGGCCTCCCCTCCCCTCCCCTTACCTGGAGGAGACACAAACGGGCCAGGAGACAGACAGACATTCACCTTAGCAGCTGTTGCCTGTTGGGGCTTCTGTGAGTGTTTGACCCTATGATTTTTTATTATGTTTGAGTGTTTGACCCTATGATTCCCCCCCTGCCCCAGCCCCAGTCCCAGTCCCAGTCCCCCAGTGAGGCACAGCAGGCTGCACAGGGGAGGCAGGAAGCCACATGGGAAGGCAATGCCCCCTCCCCCAGCACCCACCAACCCACCCACCACAGGAGGGATGGGAGAGGGAGGCTTCCTAGACCTGAGCAGCTGGGGCTTGGGTGAATTTTATGACACCCTGCTCCCCCACCCCATAGCCAGCCACCACCCTGCCTACCCCACTTCTGCCCCATGCTGGGCAAGGGGCAGCCCCATCACCCATCCACAGTGAAGTTATGGTGAGGGGCAGCAGCATGGAAGGCCACCTGTTATGGCAACCCCCAGTACCCATCATAGGGGAGGGGAGGAGCTTTCTGGACCTGAGAGGGGCCCTAGGAGCATGTGCAGTGACTGTGGTGCAGAGTGAGTGTGCTGGGGGCAGGGGAAGAGGAGGTCCCTCCTGGAGCTTGCTGCTGCCAGTGGTGGTGATGGGAGTCCTCTCTGGCCCTAGCCCTGGGGCAGCCTGTCTGCACCCCAAGTTCCTCATCCTCAGCCCTGCCCCACCCCAAAGCCTGCACCCCCAGCATCGAGCACGCTCCTGCACTGTGAACCCCTCATCCCCAGCCCCACCCCAGAACCCTCACCTGAGGGGAAAAACATGCAACTTAAATTTGGTGGTCACTTTGGAGTATCATTGTATTTAGCACAATATTTGATTATTTTACACCCTTCAAAGTATGTAACTGGTCGTATACAGGTGTTTTCTCTGAATTCTGTCTGTGTGCCTCAGTTTCCCCAATGCATTTCTTAAGGCTCTAGATGGTGGGATAAGGGGGTGTGATTGTTGTAAAGCCCTAGAGGGCCAGTGTGATGCTGTCTGCACAGAGAATGGCCGACACCCTGTCTCCAGGCAACTGATGGCCTGGGCCACTCTCCTGCAAGGTGCCAACTGAAGGTGTTTGGAGTATCATTGTATTTAGCACAATATTTGATTATTTTACACCCTTCAAAGTATGTAACTGGTCGTATACAGGTGTTTTCTCTGAATTCTGTCTGTGTGCCTCAGTTTCCCCAATGCATTTCTTAAGGCTCTAGATGGTGGGATAAGGGGGTGTGATTGTTGTAAAGCCCTAGAGGGCCAGTGTGATGCTGTCTGCACAGAGAATGGCTGACACCCTGTCTCCAGGCAACTGATGGCCTGGGCACTCCCTCCTCTGGCCTTTGTCTCTTTTCCAGGCATTAGGAGGCCACCTGATCTCTTTGTTCTCCAACACCTTCAGTTGGCACCTTGCAGGAGTGCAGCCCAGGCCATCAGTTGCCCGGAGACAGGGTTTTGGCCATTCTCTGTGCAGACAGCATCACACTGGCACCCTAGGGCTCTTCAGCAATCACACCCCCTTATCCCACCATCTAGATCCTTGAGAAATGCATAGGGGAAACTGAGTCACCCACACAGTATTCAGAGAAAACGTTAAGAACATTCCCACTTTGTAACACCTGTATACGACTAGTTATATACTTTAAAGGGTGTAAAATAATCAAGTATTGTGCTAAACACAATGATACTCCAAACTCACCACTAACTTTAAGTTGAGTGTTTTTCCCCTCAAGTGAGGGCTCTGGGGTGGGGCTGGGGATGAGGGGTTGACAGTGCAGGAGGGTGCTCAGTGTTGGGGTGCTGGGGGCACAGGCTCTGGGGTGGGGCAGGCTGGAGATAAGGAACTTAGGATGCAGACAGGCTGCCCTAGGGCTCGGGCCAGAGAGGACTCCCCCCACCCCTTACTGGCAGCAGCAAGCTCCAGAGGAGGGACCCCTCCTCTCCATCCCCCTCCCCCCAGCAGCACACTCACTCTGCACCACGGTCACTGCACATGCTCCTAGGGACTCTCTCAGGTCCAGAAAGCCCACTCGCCTCCCCTATGGTGGGTACCGGGGGGCGGGGGGAGGGTTTGCCATCAAGTGTGGCCTCCCCTGTTGCTGACCCTCACCATAGCCTCACTGGGGATGGGACTGCCCCTTGCCCAGCGTGGGGCAGGAGTGGGGACGGCAGGTTGGTGGCTTGGGGGGCGGGGGTGTAAGGTGTCACAAAATTCACCCAAGCCCCAGCTGCTCAGGTCTAGGAAGCTCCTCTCCCCCATCTCCCCTGTGGTGGGTGGGTGCTGGGGGGCAGGGGGAACTGCCAGCACATGTGGCTTCCTTCCTCCCCTGCTGCAGCCTGCTGCCCCTCACCCTTGTCTCACTGGGGATGGGGTTGCCCCTTGCCCAGCATTTGGCAGGAGTGGGGCTGTGGGGGGAGGGGGTGGATCACAGAGTCAAACCTCACCGAAGCCCCAGCAGCTGCTCAGGTGAGTGAGGTCTACCCCAGCTGCTCAGGTGAGTGAGGTCCCTCCCAAGACCCCAGTGCCCCTTTAACTGGGTGCTGCCCCCCGGCATTACCCCCACAATTCTGGCCATCTCCTGGCCAGAGCCCCCCTTGGCGTCTCTTCCAGGTGGTTGGGGGGGGTGGGAGAGAGAGAGCTCCCAAGCACATGCATGCCTCTTCCCCACTCCTCTCTCCCTCTCCCCCTCCCTCGGTGCTCCAACAGGCTGCTAGCCACTGATCTATATAGCCTTAGGCAGAAGCAGCTGCAGGCAGCCTGCAGCACAAGCAAGGGAGAGAGACACTGGCTGTTTTGGTTTTTTTTTCAGGCAGGGAAGCTCCGAGGTGGTGGGGGACGCTCCAGGCAGGGCCAGGGGAGAAACCCAGCTCCAAATATTGGTGGAGCACAGCCCCCAGCCTTGAATATTCCTGGTGCTCGAGCACCTCAAGCCCATATAAACTGCTGCCTCTGCTCCTGAAAGGGATCCAGTAGCCGGGAAAGATTGAGCACCACTGATCTAGTTCGATCCCCTGTATAAGACAGGCCTTAGAACCTCCCGCAGTGCGGTCTTCATCCAGTGCAAGGACTTGTGGTTGAAAGACATCCAGCCTTGAGTTAAAGACTTCAAGGGCTGGCGAATCCACCCCCTCCCTTTGTGTGACAGAGAAATGGCTTTTGCAGATAGACACATGATCCAAATGGACACTTGTAGGTGCTAGACCTCGGTATTGATGCAGAAATGGTTGTTCATACCATTATTATAATTTATTCTGATGTTAGGCCATTCCGAACATGCCGGTGCCTTAATTTTAACAGATACCTACAATTATTTTTATACCAACAATGCTTGGAGGATATAAGTGTCATGGACTCACAGGTCATGCTCAGTCTTGACCTGTACGGTCCCTGGGGGGATCCCCCTTCAGTGTGACAGCCCTTCTGGGAGGTTCACTCTCTCTCTCGGGGGTTAAGCCCCTTTGCCTCCTAGGACTGCACCTCTCTGAGACTTAGCACACCTGTATCTCGCCGTGGGCCCCCTCAGGGAGTCCACTCACTCTGGACCCTTGGGGCCTCCACTCCCAGAGGGAATAATGCAACCCTGTTCTCTAGCCCGGAGAGACTCTCAGCCAGCGTAAAACAGGAGGGTTTATTGAGCGTCTGAACACAGCACAGGAAACTCTCAGGGCCTCAGGCCTGGCCTCCCTCTGCCCAGCACATGTAAGGCTCCCCTGCATCCATTTTAGCTCTGCCTGCTCTCTCTCCTCAGTTCCAAGACCCACCACTTTCCAGCTGGGCATCTGATATCACTTGCCCCCAAGCCCCGCCTCTGTCCTCTGTCTTCTCTCCAGGTAAACAGGGTCGCCTGGGCCTCCTCTCCTCTCAGCCGTCCTTTGTACCCCTCTGGCTGGAACCGGCTGGTCAGGTCACCAGGGTCCTCTCTTCACAGCCCATTGTCCTCCCACTGGCCAGAACCAGTTGTGACTCCCAAACTGGGCCTCCCAGTCACCAGTCTCTGGGGTATCCATTCTCCAGGCCATTGGGTGGGGGTCCAGTCCTCTGTAACAACCAACCCCCCTCTCCCATCACCTCATTAAGCCAGTAACACTCAGGGAAACTGCATCCCACCACCTCTGCATGAAAACCATTGAAAAAAAAACAAGAAAAAAAAGGAAACCCCCCACTTCGTCACAATAACCACACAGGTTTTCAGTTGCTTACTTAATTATATGAAATGTTCAAGCTAAGGTGATTCTTAAGAAATCTGCCTTCTTTCAACTTCTTTCAACCTTCCTGAGCCATAAAACCTCAGGGCATTAAATGCAGCCTTTATAACTTCTCCCTCTATCCAGCTTTTCTATACTGTTTTCTTACGCTGTGTGGTTTGAAAGCTGTATAAAAGCATCGGTTATTGCAATCTGCGCTTTGTATAACATATTTAACGGATGATGTTGTAATTGCAAGTTGTAAAGTTTGTAATCTAGGGCAGAATGGTTGGAGAAAAAAAAAAAGGAAAAAAAGACCAACAAGTTGGTTTTATCAAAACCCACACCACGGTTGCCTGTGATAAGCTATCAAGGTTTTATCTCAAGCAACAGCCTTTGCAAAATGTTTGTTTTAGAAAAGTCCTACCTTTAGAAGAATGTAAATATGCAGTAAGGAGTGATGCAGATGAATGCTACCAGAGCCATAAACTCAGTTGTAAAATAGTTTCATTTTACCCTCTTTGCAAGAAAATGCCTTTTGTTTAAACTTATCCAGTTTAGTCTTCTGAGCAGGGCAGTGCAGGTGGTACGGACAGAGACGGAGGACAGGGTCATGTACGCATAGAGCAGTGGTCCCCAACCTTTTTGTGTCCAGTAGCACATTCATGTTTTCAGAAGAGTGTGGTGGGCACCAACAACTTTTGGAGGTTTATTTTGCATGTGTACATTAAATGATACGAAAAACATCATATTTAATATTACACAATATTAAAGAGGTGCTGTTGTCATCATGAACAGGTCTGACTACCAAAAGGAGGCCGCCAGACAACTCTCCAACACCAAATTCTACAGGCCACTTCCCTCAGATCCCACTGAGGAATACACTAAGAAACTGCATCATCTACTCAGGACACTCTCTACACCAACACCGGAACAAATCAACATACCGTTAGAGCCCCGACCAGGGCTATTCTATCTACTGCCCAAAATCCACAAACCTGGAAATCCTGGATGCCCCATCATCTCGGGCATTGGAACTCTCACTGAAGGACTGTCTGGATATGTGGACTCTCTACTCAGACCCTATGCCACCAGCACTCCCAGCTATCTCCGTGACACCACTGATTTCCTGAGGAAACTACAATGCATTGGTGACCTTCCAGAAAACACCATCCTGGCCACCATGGATGTAGAGGCTCTCTACACAAACATCCCACACGCTGATGGAATACAAGCTGTCAGGAACAGTATCCCTGATGATGCCACAACACAACTGGTTGCTGAGCTCTGTGCCTTTATCCTCACAAACAACTATTTCAAATTTGATGACAATATATATCTCCAGATCAGTGGCACCGCTATGGGCACCCGCATGGCCCCACAATATGCCAATATTTTTATGGCTGACCTGGAACAACGCTTCCTCAGCTCCCGTCCACTCACGCCCCTTCTCTACCTACGCTACATTGATGATATCTTCACCATCTGGACCCATGGGAAGGAGATTCTGGAAAAATTCCACCACGATTTCAACAGCTTCCACCCCACCATCAACCTCAGCCTGGACCAATCTACACGGGAGGTCCACTTCCTAGACACTACGGTGCAAATAATTGATGGTCACATTAACACCACCCTATACTGAAAACCTACCAACCGCTATGCCTACCTTCATGCCTCCAGCTTCCATCCCGGGCACACCACAAGATCCATTGTCTACAGCCAAGCACTGAGGTACAACCGCATCTGCTCTAACCCCACAGACAGAGACCAACACCTACAAAATCTCCACCAAGCATTCTCAAAACTACAGTACCCACACGAGGAAATAAGGAAACAGATCAACAGAGCCAGACGTGTACCCAGAAGCCTCCTACTGCAAGACAAACCCAAGAAAGAAACCAACAGGACTCCACACATACATACAGGCCATCACATACAGTCCCCAGCTAAAACCCCTCCAGCGCATCATCAGGGATCTACAACCCATCCTGGACAATGATCCCACACTTTCACAGGCCTTGGGTGGCAGGCCAGTCCTCGCCCACAGACAACCTGCCAACCTGAAGCATATTCTCACCAGTAACTGCACACCGCACCATAGTAACTCTAACTCAGGAACCAATCCATGCAACAAACCTCGATGCCAACTCTGCCCACATATCTACACCAGCGACACCATCACAGGACCTAACCAGATCAGCCACACCATCACCGGTTCATTCACCTGCACGTCCACCAATGTAATATATGCCATCATATGCCAGCAATGCCCCTCTGCTATGTACATCGGCCAAACTGGACAGTCTCTAAGGAAAAGGATAAATGGACATAAATCAGATATTAGGAATGGCAATATACAAAAACCTGTAGGAGAACACTTCAACCTCCCTGGCCACACAATAGCAGATCTTAAGGTGGCCATCCTGCAGCAAAAAAACTTCAGGACCAGACTTCAAAGAGAAACTGCTGAGCTCCAGTTCATCTGCAAATTTGACACTATCAGCTCAGGATTAAACAAAGACTGTGAATGGCTTGCCAACTACAGAACCAGTTTCTCCTCCCTTGGTTTTCACTCAACTGCTAGAACAGGGCCTCATCCTCCCTGATTGAACTAACCTCGTTATCTCTAGCTTGCTTCTTGCCTGCATATATAAACCTGCCCCTGGAAATTTCCACTACTTGCATCCGAAGAAGTGGGTATTCACCCACGAAAGCTCATGCTGCTAAACGTCTGTTAGTCTATAAGGTGCCACAGGATTCTTTGCTGCTTCTACACAATATATGAATCCATAAGCTAAAAAGGGTAATTTTACATGTAAAAGGTATTAAATTATTCATCACTCTTTCACCTTATTATGTGAATTTGCTCTTTTTTATCTACCTGTAAGAAAAATTAAGGAGTTTTTACAAAATAAATATCATAAACAGTTTTCATCTTATTTATTTTAAAAAAGTAAACCAATGTTGAACTGCTGGTCCAAAGATATTTGTTATTCTTACTTTAACATAGCTAGCCAGTTACTGTTAATTAAAAATATTCTTTGTATTGTTACTTGTATCTGGATTTTAATAAACAAACAAACAAATATGAAAAAAAGTTAAACACAAGTTAATTATACGTGCTCATCAGCACTTAATGGAAAATAGGTATCATTAATTCACATGTTTTTTCTAATAAGGTCAGTGTGATTTTTGGCACTGCATCTCTTCAGCCAATTTTTTGTAGTTGGGAGAGTAGGATGATATTCCCGTTCGTAAGCAATCGTCAAGATGGGCATCTGTAAGCCGAGACTTGTATTTTGATTTTATGATGTTCATTGCTGAAAACAGAACTTTGCATAGATAAGTGGAACCGAAATAAGATTTTATTTTGTATGCTACATTTTTTAAGGCAGGAAACTTTTTTCGGTCAACCAGATTCCAAAAGTTTTCATCTGTTGCGCAGGATTTTAGAACAATATCATTTTGAAGGTCCAAAATCTCCAGTTCTACATCTTCTGTTCTTACTTGAATGAGACTCACAATTGACGTAGCCATTTCTGTTACTCTATTTGGCAAGTAAAAGGATTCACAAGAAAGGCAATGTAGGCGTGCGGACTCACCCCAGGGGCACCTCCTGCTGGTTACTTCCGGGAATTAGCTCTCCAGCTTCTGGCGCGCCCTCTTCCAGCCCGTGTCTCGCCGCCACTGCTGGCCCCCGTGTCCCTCCCAGGACCCCAGTGCCCCTTTAACTGGGTGCTGCCCCCCGGCATTACCCCCACAATTCTGGGTCTCTCCTTCCCAGGGGAAACCCCCACCCACTATCGCCACTTCGCCTCAGAATATGGCTACTGCCAGCCACCATCTAGCCCCCGCTCCCTGGGGCAGACTGCAGTGGACATACCACTCATCACTGGCAAAGGTGGGGTTGGACCTGCTGCCTTTGCCTACCCCTGGGCTGCCCTCTGCAACCCCCAGTACCTGTTGCCTTCTACTAAGCGGCAGCCTGGAGCTTCCCAGGCTGGGGCTCCCCAGCTCCTCTGCCTTTCCCCAGCCCTGCTCCACTCAGGTACCTTGCCTCTAGCTCCCTGCAGCCAGGCCCTTCTCCCTCTACAAACAGAGGGAGACTGTTTGGGCTCCTGGCTCACAGCCTTTTTAGGGTCTGTTTGGGGTGTGGACCCAGCTGCAACCACTTCCCCCAATCAGCCCAGCCTAAAAGCTGCTTTCTCCAGCCACAGCCCCATCCCAGGGCTGCTTTTAACTCCTCTGGAACTGAGCAGGGTGACCACCATGCTACAGGTAACTAGAGGCTCAATGATGGCAGGGGCGGCTCTAGGATTTCCGCCGCCCCAAGCAGGGCGGCACGCCGCAGGGGGCACTCTGGCGGTCGCCGGTCCTGTGGCTCCAGTGGACCTCCTGCAGACGTGCCTGCGGAGGGTCCGCTGGTCCCACGGCTCCGGTGGACCTTCCACAGGCATGCCTGTGGATGCTCCACCGGATCCGCGGGACCAACGGACCCTCTGCAGGCACGCCTGCGAGAGGTCCGCCGGAGCCGCCTGCCGCCCTCCCGCGGGACGCCGCCCCAAGCGCGCGCTTGGCACGCTGGGGTCTGGAGTCGTCCCTGAATGATGGTGAACCGTTGAAATCTCTTTTCAAATTGTTCCAGAAGTGTTTGAATGTGGATAACAAATGGTGAGGGGTTAAAATCACTGTCACATACCATTTTCTTCATACTTAGGAAATGTACGAGAGACTTCGTCTTCATACGTGACATCCACAAGATCAGTTTCGCTTTTACAGAACCTATCATTTGAGCCACGTTTGTCTTTTCCCTGGAGCTCAAGATTTAAAATGTTCAACTTGTCAGTGATGTCAGCAAGAAAAGCCAAGTCCATTAACCAGCTGGAGTCTTCTAGTTGCTCGAAGTTCTGATTTGTGGACTTCAGAAATTCTTTGATCTCTTCAATTAGGCTTAAAAAATGTGCAAGAATTTACCTTTGCTCAGCCATGGTACTTCTGTGTGCAAGATAAGATCAGATTGTTTATCATCAACATCTTCCAACAGGGCCTTAAAAAGTCAGTGTTGCAAAGATTTTGCTCAAATAGAGTTAATTATTTTAATAACGACATTCATGACGTGTTGAAAAGAAAGAACTTTGACGCACAAAGCTTCTTGGTGGATAATGCAATGATAAGACAAAGTTCGGAAAGGATTCGTTCTTCTTACAGAGTGCAGTGAATCCATTGGCGCTGCTCATCATTGCTGGTGCCCCATCAGTGGTGATCGCAGACAGCTTGTGTAGTGGCATACTAATTGATGTTGTGTATGATCTGAATAAATTATAGATGTCCTCACCCTTTGTTTGCCCTTTCATAGGCAATACTTTTAGTAACTCTTCTTTTACAGTGAAGTCACTAAACACCATCTTCACCATAACTGCCAACTGCGCTGTATCCAATATATCTGTCGACTCATCGAATTGCAGTGAAAACCAGTCACATATTTCCAAGTCATCCTTTAGCTGAGTTTGCATGTTGCTTGAAATTGCATGTATCCTCCTCGTAACTGTGTTGTCTGATACAAAATCTCACCCTTGTTAAGAAATCATTGAAACAGGCAATCAGCACCAGTCAAAAATGCTTCCTTCAACAATTCACCATCTTGAAAGGGTTTTTTCTTCCTTGCGAGCAGATGAGTAACTTTAAAGGGAGCAATAGTAGCACCTTTAGACTTTACCACTTGTCTAGTGAAAACAGATTGCTGGGGAGGTAGGTTTGATTTGAGTTGATTAATTTTCTTCTTTCTCAACTCAGATTTAAGTGGAAGGCTAATGTCAAAAGAGCTGTGATTAGTTTGGAAATGGCGTTTGGCATTATGTTTTTTCGGCACTGCAACAGAACCCCCGCACAATAAGCAAACACATTTCCCTTTATTTTCAATAAAACAATAGGATTCTTCCCAATCTGCATTGAAATAATACATACGTTGTCTTTTATTTGAACCACTCATTTTGGGGGCAAAATGTTAAAAAAATAATAAATCTCAAAGCACAAGAAAACAGCAGTATCAGTGCAGTGGAAGAATACTCACATACAGGGCCGGCTCCAGGCACTAGTGGAGCAAGCATGGGGGGACCTGAGACCAGGACGTATGCCCATGTGGGGGTGATCTGAGACCAGGACGTGTGTTCATGGGGGTGGATGTGAGACCAGGGCATGTGCCCATGGGGGGCGGGGGGAT